>NW_016806659.1:1821840-1918802 GCF_001698545.2 Rhinopithecus bieti | reverse complement strand
ATGACCCAAATATCTCCCACCAGGTCCCACCTCCCATCACTGCCACACTGGGAATCAAATTTCAACATGAGCTTTTGCAGGGTCGAACCACATCCAAACCATAGCGCCAGGTGTTGCTTTAGCTGTCTTCTATCTACTGTATCATGCAGTCTTCACAGCCATCCTACGAGGTGCCTGGTGTTATTGGCCCATGTCACAGGAAGAACACCAAGGCTCCGAGATGTGATGTGCCCATGATCACACAGCTCATCCAGTGTCAGGTCAGGACTTAGCCAGTGCTCTTGCCTCTGGAGTGGACGTTCTCTCTTGGAGAAGCCCTTCCCGGGGCTCCTGTCTGAGGAGTCGTTCCTGAAGCCCTCCCATAGGTCTTTCCATTGACTGTCCTGTGGGAAGGACCAGTCTATGACACTATCCAAGTTACTGAATGCATTTTTTCACAGCTTAATGGCCTGGCCAAAGAGGGCTGGGATGTGTAGGACATCGGAGACCTGCATGTTTCCTAGAGCTGCTGCACGGAATGCCTTCTCTCCTCTGGGAGATGACTGTGAAGAAGGATTTATTGGATCACAGGAATATCAATGTTAACATAGGAAATCCCATGTTCCCATTACAATGGCTCTGCATAATAAAACAGAGAAGGATGCTTCATAATAGTCATTTCCACTCAGAAAATCACTTTACATATAGTGCTGTGAGGTCATTCTCCCCAGTGCAGCTGCCAAATGCCTCTTTCTTTCTTTCTTTCTCTCTTTCTTTTTTTCTTTCGTTCTTTCTCTCTTTCTTTCTCCTCTTTGTTTTCTTTTCTTTTCTTTCCTTCTTTGTTCCTTTCTTTCTCTCTCTCTCTCTTTCCTTCCTTCCTTCCTTTCTTCCTTCCTTCCTGTCTTCCTTTCTTCTTTTCTTTCTTTCTTTCTTCTTTTCTTTCTTTTTTTTTTTTTTTCTCTACTTTCTTATAAGAAACCAGATGCTGGTGTCAGAAGTCATAGTGGGAGAGGGGAAAACAGACTTTCCGGCTAGGGGTCCACAGCAGGAAGCAGGTGGGCCAAGCTAGGGGTGTCCGGGGCCAGCAAAGAGCTTAGACGTGGGGAAGAAGATAAAACAAGGCATCGAGTCAGCAAAGGCACTCAGTGAACACACCAGGAGTCAGGGCCTGGGGAGCCAGGAACCAGGCAGGGTGGAGGGTCCAGCATTCACAGTGCTTCTCAGTAGCAAGACCTGAAGCAGGAGCCATAGCAAGTTCAGGTGGGTGCTGGACTTTATTATAGAGTGTGAATAAGTGCAGCCTCCAATTTAGTATCTAGCACCTAGTAGGTACTCAATAAATGTGCACTGAATGCATGAGTAAACGCATGCATGTATAAATGAATGGATTTAGTGGTGGACTTCTCGGCTTTTCCAATCACCAAGCACCTCAAAGTTCAGAAAGAATAACACTTAGCTTAAGTAGGCATGGATGGTTATAGAAGCTCAAATACCCAGAACTGCCCTCAGAAATTTCCCGGGTGAAAACAGCATTTCTTAATGACAGTTTGTCCAACAGAGACAGGGTTAGAAGAGACTGTTATTTCCTCTTCCTTTAAAACAACTAATAATTGCTTACTAGGTGCCAGGTGCTGGTCTCAACATTTAATGCATTTTAACTCAGTCCTTGCAACAGTTGCAAGAACTTGCTTGGATCTTTTCCATTCTAAAACCATGAAAGCCGCAGAAAACAGGGCAGAGCTGGTTGCTCTATGTACACTATACAGGGTGAAAAAAGATGAGGCTATTAACTGTGCTTGGGACAGGTTGTGTGGTTTGTGTTTTTCAATGGCCTGATGGCTGCTCCTCACCCTACCCTGCTCCCATTCCCTCCTGGGGAGTGAGGACTGCAGCGAATCTGCAGGAGGAGCAGGACTTGGCCACACAAAGGACTGAAGTGCGAGAGGGTAACGCAGAGGATGGCAAGGTGCTGGTTATGTGTGGATGGGGGAGCATTCACCCATCACTTCTGCTGGGACTCCAGAGGGATGGGGAAGTACAGTGTGAGGCAGCTGAGGAGGGGTCAGATCACTCAGGGCCTTGAGAGTGATGGGACAGCAATCTCATGGGGCAGGGCTGTTTTGAGTTTGGGCATTTACTTTGAAGTTGCAGAACAAGCCTCTGTCTTTTCTTAGAATGCAGGTTTATTTGGAGGCCTAGAATGCAGGTTATTTGCTGAAGAATATGTAAAGTCTGAAACTGCTCCCAAGTCCCACCTTTATAGAACAATTTCCTAAACTTCCTACTGCCTTCAGGGGAACACTTGTGTCTGCATAATGTTAATAATACCATCTAAGAAGAAAAAACACTCAGCAGTGCAATGAGTTGGAGAATGCCAGGGTACACAGAGTCCAACAGGTGTCTTTGGTTACTTGCTGCCTCTGCTTTTTCTTTCTTTTTAAATTGTACATGTTTCCTGAGTTATTAATAAGCTGCTGAGAAGTGTGGATCTCAAAGAAGGTCGTAGAGCACACAGCACCTCCCAAACTTGGTTGTTTTTGAAACACAGTTTGCAGTCATAGCCATGACCCATGGGTAGCCACTTGCTCAGGGTTCAGAGCAAGGCAAAGGCAAGCTCAAGTTTTCTTGAGGATGGAGGGTTGGGGAGCATGAACCCAGGGCAGAAAATAATGTGGGACAAGGGAGGTGGTGGAGAAGTGTAAGTAGCCTGGTCAGTCTACCTCATCCCACCTCCACCTTCAACCTCCCTCACCAAAGCTGCTGTCTCTCCAGCCCCTGAGTTCCTGTGAATCAATAGCCCTGAGGAAGGCTGATAAATATATACACAGATATGTATGATGTACATATGTATATATATTTACCCAGGGCTAGACTCCTCCATTTCACATTCAAAACCACCTCTGAAGGAGAGAAAAAATGTCCACAGCCACCCCTGCCCAAGTCCTTAGATCAGTTCTCCCTGGATGTTTTCACCAAGGCTGCCCACCCTGGCTGCTTGAAGGGCTCTGTGATGACAGCTCACCTGCAGTGATAGAAGTGTACATTGTGGTGGGGCTGTGCGATGAGAGCTCACCTTCAGTGGTGGTAATGTGCATTGTGGTGGAGGCGGAGGTCATCCCTGGATCAGGCCCTGTGAACAGAGGACAAGAATCTCAGGTCAGACAGGAAGACTGTCCGTGCCTAGCAGCACCTTGGCCCAAGCTGCATCCTTTGCTCAGGTGAGAACAGCTCTGTGAATGGGCCCAAGTGGACAGAAGCAGTGTGGTGCACCCACCGACTCTTAGCAGGGTGCACAGACCAGGAACCAGGTTCTGGTTGGTCACTGACTAGGATGGAACTGTTTGAACCTGAACCAGCAGGTCACTCCAGGTCCATTCGAGTTCACTGCCATATGCCTGTACTGAGGGTGGTGCCTGCACCTGGTAGATGCTCAACGGTTTTCTGTGGTGTGTATGAAGGCAGGGACTCTTGTTGTGTTTACGACTGAATGTTTGTGGAGTATCTGATGGTTACACTAGGTGTCTCAGTCCATTTTGTGTTGCTATAGCTGACTATTTGGGTAATTTATAAAGAAGAGAGGTTTATTTGGCTCACAGTTCTAGTGGCTGAGAAGTCCAAATTGGGCAGCTGCATCTGTTGAGGGCCTCATACTGCTCCCACTCATGGCAGAAAGCAGAAGGGGAGCAGACATTTGCAAGGAGACCACAAGGTGATATAGAAAGCAAGAGAGTTTAGAAAGGTGAATTTGGTTTTATAACAACCTGCTCTCAGGTAACTAGTCCAGTCTCATGACAAAAAGAACTCCCTCCCTTCCTCAAGGGGATATTAATCTATGCATGAGGGATCTGTCCCTATGACTCAAATATCTCCCACCAGGTCCCACCTCCCATCACTGCCACACTGGGAATCAAATTTCAACATGAGCTTTTGCAGGGTCGAACCACATCCAAACCATAGCGCCAGGTGTTGCTTTAGCTGTCTTCTATCTACTGTATCATGCAGTCTTCACAGCCATCCTACGAGGTGCCTGGTGTTATTGGCCCATGTCACAGGAAGAACACCAAGGCTCCGAGATGTGATGTGCCCATGATCACACAGCTCATCCAGTGTCAGGTCAGGACTTAGCCAGTGCTCTTGCCTCTGGAGTGGACGTTCTCTCTTGGAGAAGCCCTTCCCGGGGCTCCTGTCTGAGGAGTCGTTCCTGAAGCCCTCCCATAGGTCTTTCCATTGACTGTCCTGTGGGAAGGACCAGTCTATGACACTATCCAAGTTACTGAATGCATTTTTTCACAGCTTAATGGCCTGGCCAAAGAGGGCTGGGATGTGTAGGACATCGGAGACCTGCATGTTTCCTAGAGCTGCTGCACGGATTGCCTTCTCTCCTCTGGGAGATGATTGTGAAGAAGGATTTACTGGGTCACAGGAATATCAGTGTGAACATAGGAAATCCCATGTTCCCATTACAATGGCTCTGCATAATAAAACAGAGAAGGATGCTTCATAATAGTCATTTCCACTCAGAAAATCACTTTACATATAGTGCTGTGAGGTCATTCTCCCCAGTGCAGCTGTCAGATGCCTCTTTCTTATAAGAAACCAGTTGCTGGTGTCAGGAGTCATAGTGAGTGAGGAGAAAACAGACTCCTTGCTAGGGGTCACAGTAGGAAGCAGGTGGGCCAAGCTAGGGGTGTCTGGGGCCAGCAAGGAGCTTAGACGTGGGGAGGAAGATAATACAAGGCATCGAGTCAGCAAAGGGACCCAGTGAACACACCAGGAGTCAGGGCCTGGGGAGCCAGGAACCAGGCAGGGTGGAGGGTCCAGCATTCACAGTGCTTCTCAGTAGCAAGACCTGAAGCAGGACCACAGCAAGTTCAGGTGGGTGCTGGACTTTATTACAGAGTGTGAACAAGTACAGCCTCCAATTTAGTATGTAGTACATGGTAGGTATCAATAAATAGTTACTGAATGCATGAGTAAATGCATGCATATATAAATGAATGGATTTAGTGGTGGGCTTCTAGACTTTTCCAATCACCAAGCACCTCAAAGTTCAGAAAGAAAGAATAGGCTGGGCGCGGTGGCTGAAGCCTGTAATCCCAGCACTTTGGGAGGCCGAGACGGGCAGATCATGAGGTCAGGAGATCGAGACCATCCTGGCTAACCCAGTGAAACCCCGTCTCTACTAAAAAATACAAAAAAAACTAGCCGGGCGAGGTGGCGGCGCCTGTAGTGCCAGCTACTGGGGAGGCTGAGGCTGGAGAATGGTGTAAACCCGGGAGGCGGAGCTTGCAGTGAGCTGAGATCCGGCCACTGCACTCCAGCCTGGGCGACAGAGCGAGACTCCGTCTCAAAAAAAAAAAAAAAGAATAACACCTTGCTTAAGTAGACATGGATGGTTACAGAAGCTCAGATACCCAGAACTGCCCTCAGAAATTTTCCAGGTGAAGACAGCATTTCTTATGACAGTTTGTCCAACAGAATTGGGTTAGAAGAGACTGTTATTTCCTCTTCCTTTAAAACAACTAATACTTTCATACTAAGTGCCAGATTCTGCTCTTAACATTTAGTGTATTTCGACTCAGTCCTTCCAATAGTTCCATTCCATAGGAGTTATTTTTAGCCCCATTTTACAGATTTGGCAGCTGAGTCCCAGAAAAGTGTTATTTTCCCCGGCTTGTACAGCTACCTTGAGAGTCAGAAGTCAGTGATTTGAAGCCCTGGCAGCTTTGAATCAGTGTGTTTTGTCTTGCAGCGCACTGCCAAGTGGAGAGCCTTGGTAAGCTGCTTTCCATTTGGCTTGAACGACTTGGGGTGCATTTCTTGGCTTGTTGTTAGGGACCTTGTACCCACATCTGTATACTGGGAGACTATACACACTTTCAGCAGGCCGGCCAGGCTGGGGGACAGGTGGGGCCTGAGACCTCTGGGGCATTGCCACTTGGGCCTCCCAATGTGGGCTCCCTCCATGCTTATGCCCACTGAGGAGCATGGTGGGCAGGAAAGTCCCTCAGCTGGAACCACTCCCTCCAGGCCCCACGTCCTCCAAGTGTGTGGAACTTGATTTACACATGTCTCCCGATGTGACAGACTCCAGGGAAGTGGCCCTTCAGCCTGACCAGAGCTGCGCTATAGTAGTAGATCATCGTTAGCATAGAGAGGAAGCTTGAGGCTGTCTGGGAAGGTGCAGACGCTGTGAGACAGCGGTTCTCAAAGCATAGTCTCTGGACACACAGCATCCTCTGGGAGCCTGTTAGAAATTCTCAGGCCCCAGCCCAGACCCACTGAAGAAAAACACTAGGACTGGGTCCCAGTAATTACTATAGTAGATTCTGACGCATGCTGTAGGCTGGGAAGTGCTGGTGTAAGGAGGGCTTCCGGAAGTGGTGACATCAGGCTTGGTCCTTTAAGAACAAATAGGACTTTGCTGCACAAAGCATAAAAGCATTCCAGGCAGAGAGCTCAGCATCTAAGGCAGCTCTCCACACTTCTCAGCTTTCTCCCCAGTGTCTGCTTGCCATCCACGGCTCCAAGGCTCCGGAAGCTTCTGGAGATGGCGGGGTGAGAGTCCCCCTCGGTGCACTCCCTTGCCCTGTGCTCATTCAGCTAGCATCAGTGATATCAGGTCTTTGGAGAAGGCTGGCTGAGTGAGCTCAGGTCCTGCCCAGAAAGTAGGTGGTTGTCTGCATCCAGCTTAAGGGGCCTGGGATGAAAGCCTGCCCCTTGCTGGAGCTGAGGGATACTTCTGAGGTTGGGATTAGTTTCATGCTGAGCTCAGCAACTAGGATGAGGGTGATCTGCGGGCAGCCTTGGGGGTGGGTTTATGGCAGAGTAAGGTGTTAATTACGGCTAAACTTGGGTCTGGTATCAGAAATAGACAATTCCCCAGCACAGCGATTGGACAGACATGAGAGGACTCATTTTTTGGAAAGACCCAAGCATCCTACTTTTTTTCTTCCTAGCCCTCCTCCAGGTTGCAATGTCCCCTGCTGCCCCCTGCAACACCCCTGCCAGACAGGAAGCTCCACATGTTCGGGCTTGTGTTGCTCACAACTCTATACTCAGCTTTGTACTGGGTGCCTGGCACTGAATGACAACTGCTGAATGTTTGAAAGCCTTCTGCAGCCTTCACTATGTTCTAACTAAACTGCAGCCTTCACTATGTTCATCTTTGTGGAGCTGGGAATGGTTTTTCATCTAGAGAATTTGCCATTGGCTGCAGTCATCCCTACCAACTCTCTGTGTCCTCAGAATGTCAGCTGTCTATTCTCTGGTGGAAGGCAGCCACCCCTGGAGGCAGCGGGGCACACATGCACAACCCTGAAGTGCGGGCAGTGCTCTCTGCTTCAGTTGGCAGCTTGAGTGCAGCTATTGGGGTGAAGGACCTCAGCTGCAATAGATTCTCAGGGGGCAGTGTTTTTCTGATGTGGATGGAGAGCAGGGGTCAGGTGCTAGCCCTGAGGATGGAAGTCACGCTCCTCTGTTGCCACCAAGAGCCTCTCTTCTCTTGCATTTTCAGATGACACTGTGCTAAAAAGTTATTTTTTTTTTCCCGCATGGGCTGGTCTTTACATTTCCGTGCCCAACTCCCATGGCTCCCCTCCGCCATAGGCGTTGTTGAAGGAGTTCCCCTGTCTTCCACTGTCCATCTGGTCCAGCAAAGAAGGAAGAATTCAGGCACAGGGTGAGGGCTTGAAGGAGGGGAGTGAGAGTGAGGATGGCTTCAGACTAGAACCCCCAAGCGTTCTGGGAGGAGGAAGATGATCTCAGCCTCAACATCATGACAGGAAATGTAGGTTTTTCATGGGGGACTTGGAGACGTCCTACAATGACAAACCTGGTTGGTGACAGTAATGCAGCAGCAATGGCAGCGTCGACTGCTTGACAGTTGGCCAGGTGCTGTGCCAGTTACCCAGAGTGTTCAATTGGGAGGAACTTACGGGCCTGGTTAGAAAAGTCAATTTGCCAGGCCGGGTGCAATGACTCACACCTGTAATCCCAACTTTGGGAGGCTGAGGTGGGTGGAACATCTTAGGTCAGGAGTTCAAGGCCAGCCTGACCAACATGGTGAAACCGCGTCTCTACTAAAAATACAAAAATTAGTTGGGCATGGTGGTGGGTGCCTGCAATCCCAGCTACTCTGGAGGCTAAGGCAGGAGAATCACTTGAACCTGGGAGGTCGAGGTTGTAGTGAGCTGAGATCGCAACATTGCGCTCCAGGCTGGGCGACAGAGCGAGAATCCCTCTCAAAAAAAAAAAAAAAAAAAAAAAAAAAAAAAAAAAAAAAGTCAATTTACCAAGCACTCTGAAGCAGCAAGGCTTTATGCAAGTCTGATTTGGGGTTCAAGAGCCGGACAGCTATGGGGGAAGGAACAGTAACATTTGGGGGTATGGAAAGTGCTTCGCAGCTAGCACTGTGGGTTTTCTTCCTGCTCTAGATTCCTCAGCGTCCTTGCACGAGTGAAGTAGAAATCAGATGAGAGTTGAAGTACATGAGCTAACTTTTCTTTTTGGTAGGAAAGGTCAAATGCATTTACTTGCCCTTGATGGCTGGCTATTATTGCTTCCAGAAAAGATGCAGCGTATAGGCTCTAGGGTCTCAGAATTAAGTGCCCCCAAGAAACAAATGAATAGCTTATTACCCACCCATCCATTTCTCCTAGAAGCCAGTCGGTGTTGGCTGAGCAGTTAGCATTTATTCAGCCCTAGAGTTGCAGGGAAGAGGAGAACATGGTGTGTGTCCCCAGGAAGCATCTGACTTGGCTGGGGAGGTGCAAAATTCAGATTGCCCACAGTCTCTTTGTGATGAAGCATCAAAATGAGCATTGACGAGGTGCTCGGGAGACTTGGGGAGACACAACCGTGAGACTGAGCCCCAGGACCCTAGGATTCTGTGGCAGTAGGGGTGCTCATCATTGTGCTGGTTCATTCTTTCCTTCAGCAAACCTTTCGTAGCACCTCCTACACTCCAACTATATGCTCTATCATTAAGGCCAAGCTCCTGCCGTCAGGAGCACGCTGTGTAACCGACAAGGACAAAAGCATGTGGGTAAGTTGGGAAAAGGTTGCTTTCTGTTGGAGCCCACAGATCTTCAGTGTCCTCAGGAAAGGCTTCCTGGAAGAGGTGGCCCCAAGTCTGTCCTGAGATGGTGGGTGGGCAATGCCAGTGTGGTAGTGGGCATGGTGGTGGGAGACATACATGAAGGGAAGGCCGTGATGACAGAGTGGTCAGTAAGTTTCTGGGTTGGGTGGAAAGCCTTCCTGGATGCCTGATCACCATGGGCTCCAGGGACTTGCTGGGTGTATGCTATGAGGTCTTCAATCTGCCTTCACTCTCAGGCATGGCCACCCTTCCCATCTGTGCAGAAAGCACATGTGCATTCATCTGGTCTTGCAGATGGAATACACAGGTGAGGTTGATGTGAACTTGACCTGCCTGTTCAGAACGTGTCTGAAAGTCTCAAGGTCAATATGATTGCCCTGAAGGTCCATATGGGTGACCTTACAAACAGTCCCCCAACAATCCCCAGGGCTGCCAAGGTGCTGTGCAATTTAGCTGTACTGCTTTGACACTCTATATAAGACTATCCGCAGTGCTTTCCTCCTCCTAAACCTTATCCAGTCTTATCTGTGGCTACGGTACCAAAACACCACATGGATGACAGGAATGGACCCGTGCAGGCTGCACTGCACCATCTGGATGGAAGTGTGGAGGCCTGCAAGGGTGGGTGTGGAGGAGATGTGGCCTCTCTGCCCTGGAGAAGACAGTCATTCCCATGTCAGTAAATTGGGATGAAGCAGAGACTCAACACTCAGAAGGCAGAGTCAGCAAAGGACATCTGTTCCTTACGTACATCTTGGAGTCTTACTGCAGAACTTTTCGTACCTAGTCATTTGCTTTTGGGATGTGCTCCCAGGAGGGGAACTGGAAAGAAAGTGAGGCTGCCATGACTTAGAACTTGATATGTCTGGTTCCAAGGTTTTCTCTGTATAGATTTCCCTGTTATTCCCCCTGAGCCTTAAAAAAAATTTAAACAGAACGTTGCTTCAACACCATAACCAATCTGCCTCAGTTGAGCTACAATATCTAAGTAAAAGGAAAGAGTGTTTTTTCTTCATTGTGAGGCGACAATATGAAAAAGCGGAACCATTGACTCCTAAGTCCAGGATGCTGACAATAGCAGAAATCAGCAAGGCACCCTAAAGGAGGAAGAATCTGGGGATAAAAGCCTGGCTGAGAAAGGTGGAGTTACCCTTGTCACCTCACCACTGGGGAGAGGAACTTGTCAGCTGTGGATGGTGCAGCATTTGTAATTTATCAGGAAAGTGGCAAATACCTTTTTTTTTGGAGACAGAATCTCGCTTTGTCACCCAGGCTGGAGTGCAATGGCGCAACCTCCGCCCACCAGGTTCAAGTGATTCTCCCTGCCTCAGCCTCCTGAGTAGCTGGGATTACAGGTACCTGCCACCCTGTCTGTCTAATTTTTGTATTTTCAGTCGAGATGGGTTTTTCGCCATGTTGGCCAGACTGGTCTCAAACTCCTGACTTCACGTGATCCGCCCACCTTGGTCTTCCAAAGTGCTGGGATTACAGGCGTGAGCCACCTCACCTGGTCACAAATATCTTTCTTTACTCATGGCATAGATTGAAGGAAAGCAGAACCACAATTCCCCCAGCCTGACCCCCAGCGGACACACCCTGCTGGAAGATTTCTAGGGAAATCAGATTTGAAAGAGGCAGAAAGAGTGGGAAGGAGGTGATTCTAGTGGCTCTTACGTCTGGGAAGTTCCTGGGGCTCAGTCAGCATCTGGCTGCTGAAGATGGGTAGGAACTGGAGAGGGTGTCTGGGGTCAGCAGGCAACTGAAGAAGCTCAGGCTTAAGACAATGCCCAGATTGCTGAAAGGAGCTGAGACAATGTGTTCTTCCTGGAAGCAGAAAGCTGCCCTGAACAGTTGGCGGCTTCAGCACACTAGAAGGGCAGCCCCCGCCATGTAACCTCTGACTTGCCCCTGCATCTGCATCATGCTGAGGAATCTTCACAGCGGAAAGAGAACAGAGTCCTTAAGAGGGGACTGAAGGTGAGGGGAGAAGCAGGACATGCCATCTGAGAGTGAGTCAGCATCCAGGCTCGCAAGAACCCCACCCTGACAGAGATGGGGACTGGGCACAGTGGAGGACTCTGAGAATCTATTCCTTCTGCCTGTCCCCTGCCTGCCCCCATGTCTGGTGCTGGGTTTGGGGATTTGGGGCCCTTGTGCCAGGGTCTGGTCCATGCACATGCCCTTCTGCTCTATAGCTCCTGAGACTGCAGTCTTCTTGGCTTTGTTGTTGGAAAATTAAGCATGTGTTCCCAGCTGATCCACCTACTAGACCATTGCTGATTGATTTAAGGATAGCTGAGCTCCAGTGAGGCAGCAGGGAAATGCTTCTCCAAAAACAGGTGTTTAGGGCACCAAAATGGCAAAGGAAATGGCTGTGTGCAGATGTTCTGAGGAGCCAGGAAGGCCCGTGTATCCCAATCAGCATTTGCTTGACTTGCCAGCTCCAAGCTCCGCCAGAGGTGGCTGGCGTGCAGAACACCCTGGACACACCAATTTCCACCCTCAGCTCCATCCAGACACCTCCCTGAGGAGAGTGAGAGTGTGTAATCCTGCACACCGTGCTCCTGGGCTCACCCATCTGCCAGGCTCAGGGGCAGGCATCTGGCCGCCCCGCTGTGAAGTCAGCACACTTGCCAGGCATGGCGCAGACAGGTGAGGGATTAGGGAGTGGCACCTCAGTGGCGACACTCATGGCCAGATCATTTTGAGGAATGCTATGTAGCTTTTCTTTTTCTTTCTTTTCCTTTCCCTTTCCCTTTTCCTTTCCTTTTTTTTTTTTTTTTTTTTTTTTGGCGAAGTTTTTGCTCTGTTGCCCAGGTTGGAGTGCAATGGTGCAATCTCATCTCACTGCAAACCACGGTTTCTTCACATGTAAAACCCGGTGGCACAACCATGTAGCCTCATTGTAAGCTAGTTTGTGGTACACAGTGCCTGACACAGGTCAAGCTATTTGAACATTAATGATTCTGATCGTCAATATGTCAAAATGGGATTCCTAGAAACAAGTACCTTCAATACTCTGGTACACTATTTGGCATATGTATCACCCTGAGAATCAAGCAATCCACTTCTAGGAATTGATCCTAGAGAAACAATCTGGAACAGGAACAAAAGTCTGGGCTCAGGAAAGTAGATTGCAATGCAGTCTAAAATGAAAAATTAAAGAGAGAGAACAATCTAAATGTTCCATATTTGGACATTGGTTATGTAAATTATGATACCCGCATATGACCCGGTATTATGCAGTTAGGGAAGGGGTGCACGTGAACTTAGTGACAGGAGGAAATGCTTAGGGTATGATGTTAAGTGAAGAAAACAAGACCCTCTAAATAGAAATGATGAGAAATATTCCACAAAAGTCTTAAGACGAAGGAATGAAAGGAAATACACGTCAAATGTTAAGCACTGGCTTTTACGTAGTAGATGGGTTAGGAGTGGTTTTGTTTTCTTCTAATATATGGTTGTCTGTGTTTTCCAAGTCATCTACAAAACCATGTGTTACTTTTACAGTGAAGAAATGGGGATGAATCTTCAGAACTGGCTATTGTCTTGCAGAATCTTCAAAGTCGCCAACTAGAAGGTCTGTCAAGGTCCTTTCCCGCTGCCCTGACCTGCCTGCCTTGCTCCAGGTTCCTGCTGGGTGCCTGCACCTGCTTGGCAGTGTCTCCCACAAGCTGGCGTCAGGCTGTTGTTGGATAGTAGGACCATGGCCACCTTCTCTGAATGGCCCTCTGAGTCTTCTGTCCACACATCCTTTGCCTAACCTGGTCAGGAGATGCTCCAAGTAGCCATTTTCATTTCCAAGAAAGACATGCATGTTGTGGAAAAGAGACAGTGCATTCAGTGACCACAGCTCCTCCCACCCTTTCCCTGGGCTGCAATTGCAGGTTGAAAATGTGGGCTGTGGCTTCAGTCCATGGTTCACCCCAGTCCCTTGCTTCTGCAGGTGGAAATGAAGGGAAATTCTGACCTCTCAGGGAGCAGGTCAGAGGCTGGGCATTTGGAGTCACAGCGCTGCTGGCCACAGACTTCACTTCTCGAGCTGCCTGAGTTTGTTATTGGTGTGCTACTCAGCTGTCCTTTCAAGGGTCACCAGTGTGAACAGTTTCCTAGAGACACTGGAAAGGTTCCTCTCACTTCCTACACTCATTGAGAGTCCCCTGCCAGGATTATCTGAGGGGAGGCTCTGGGTTTTCCCTTGGCTTTTCGCCTCATGGAGGGAAACCCTACACTGAAGTGTGGAGACTCAGTTTCTTCTCTTGGCCTCATCTTTCTCCATCTCCTCTGCCAATTCCTGTGGCCATCTTCAACCTTTTACCCTTATCCACATCGTTGGCTTCCTTTTCCAAGATATAATGAATCTTTCTTTCATCAACAATTTGGCTCTACCGTTTTGTTTCCATATTTGTAAAGAAATATGAGGTTTGGCTCCTGGACGCAGTGATCACTCTGAACCCCCCACTGGAGTTTTAGATGTACAGTGAGTGATTAATACTATGGTTTTGGAACCTGAGTTGCATGGGGTAGAAGTGAGGAAACACCTTAAAGAGGTAAAATCATTCTTAGGTTACCTGACTATACAAAACAGGCCACAGGTTGCATTTAGCCCACAGGCTGTAGTTTGCAGAACAACCTGTTCATATCATCATTAAGATGCTTTCTCTGTCTCTGCACTAACTTTTTTTTCAGATGGATTTTCACTCTTGTGGCCCAGGCTGGAGTGCAGTGGCACGATCTTGGCTCACTGCAACCTCTGCCTCCCGGATTCAAGCGATTCTCCTCCCTCAGCCTCCCGAGTAGTTGAGATCACAGGCATGTGCCACCACACCTGGCTAATTTTGTATTTTAGAGATGGGGTTTCTCCATGTTGGTCAGGCTGGTCTCAAACACCTGACCTCAGGTGATCCACCCGCCTCGGCCTCCCAAAGCGCTGGGATTACAGGTGTCAGCCACCAGGCCCGGCTGACTCTGCACTAATTTTGAGCTCCTAGAAGACACTGGCTTTTTTGTTTTTTTGCTCTAGCATCTGAATGAATGAGTGATGTTGCTTAAAATATCCTCTGACATATCCTGGCTGATCCTTCTCTCATTTTTTTTTTCTTTCTCGACATACCTGCTTCTCAGATGCTGGATAAAAAACCTCCCTAAGATTCTCTAAGTTGCTCAATAGTCACTCCATAGATATACACTATGCTTCCAATGACATTAATGACTGTCATTTATTAAGTTCCTGGTGTGCAGCAGACCTTTGTATAGTCCCGGAGACACAGACGTGAAGCTGGCATCCTCTGTGTGTGAGCCTGTGTGGGCCCGTGTGTGCTCACACATGTGATCTGGGTTCAGACCAGTTGGCCTCTGTGCAGCTTGGAGTCACATTTGGGTGCCCGTCGAGGTCCCTGCTCCCCAGACAGATGCTGCGTGCTAATCTTTACCACTTCTCTGGAGGACTTAATTCATTTAAAAAATCATATAATTGCATTTTCAGCATAATTAGGTACTTAATTACATGACTAAATGTCCTCAATTGGGCTGCATGTGTAAATAATGATGATTTAGTTAGGTACGCTTTGTTATTGGGTTTCCAGAAGGCTCATCAGTTGGTGAACAGGATGTGGAAAGTGTTTTCTCCTTCCTCCACAGGGTTTGACAGGCAGGAGCAGCAGAGCTGTGTGGGGAATGGGCAGGACCACAGGGGCGGCAGGAGGCAGGAGGGAATATTCTGCTGCCTGGAAGCTCAGTTCAAACATTCAGGAGGATTGGCTCCAAGGAGGAGGTTCGTGGCTACATCCCAAGGCAGATGGCCTACTTGCCCAGGAGATGTGCTGAGGAAGGGGAGGCCAAAGTGGCCCAGAGACAACAGGACCCACGGTTTATGGGCGCAACGGGTGGAGATGCGGTGGTGAAGAATGCTGGAAGGAAGGAAAAGTGCAGGAGCAGGATGCAGGGGCCGCTTCTCCTCATTCCCTGGAAGCCGCCTTCTCCCCTCTAGCCAGGGAGGGCTCTGTGAGAACTCAAGGCTTCAGGAAAGGCCACTGCTTTCTCTCTACTCAGGCCAGCCAGAGGCACACTGGCTCCGTGGGATGGGGAGGGAGCCTGCAGCAGAGGGCGGTGACGTGACCAGGCTTGCAGGAGAGGATGGCTGTGAAAGTCGTGGGGAGTGTATACACTGTACATCTTAGCCATTGCCGTTGGTGATGCCGTGATTTGTCTTTTATGCCAGACTCGTATTTGAAAGCCTGTTGGAAAGACGGGGGGCATTTTCTTTCTTCTTTTTTTTTTTTTGTTTGAGACGGAGTCTCGATCAGTGGCCCAGGCTGAAGTGCGGTGGCGCCATCTCAGCTCATTGCAAGCTCCGCCTCCCGGGTTCCAGCGATTCTCCTGCCTCAGCCTCCTGAGTAGCTGGGACTACAGGCGCCGCCACCACGCCCGGCTAATTTTTTTGTATTTTAATAGAGACAGGGTTTCACTGTGTTGGCCAGGATGGTCTCCATCTCCTGACCTCGTGATCCGCCCACCTTGACCTCCCAAAGTGCTGGGATTACAGGCGTGAACGGCTGCACCCAGCCAACGGGGGGCATTTTCATCTGAATACTGGGCAGCTATGTTTGGGGCGGTGGTGAAGACAAATGCACACCAACAAATGCCTCTTTCCAAAACGCATCTTAAAAGTGCTTTAAGGGTGCATCCTGATAGGTGGCATAGGGAGCATGGGTTTTGGTGCCAGAGATTTGGCAGTAAGTCCTGGTGCTCCGTGTCCCGACTCCAAGCACCCCTCCCAGACCCACGCGTGCTCATCCCTAGTGAAAGATTACAGCAGGTAACACACACAAATCACTGAGTGTGGCTATCGGCGGCGTTGCACCGGCACATGGGAGTTATTCTTATTGTCGCTACATCCATATCTTAACGATGAATCACTACACAAGAACAGCATAGCATACACACTCACAATACACACAGATCACACACAATCAGCACCAAGACTTACACTCATATAACACTAGCACATACACGCCACAGACTGCACACACGCATCACACACAGACACACACCACACACATACTCTCACACTCATACACGTCAGCACACTCCTCTCTCCACATTCTCTCACACAGCTCCAGCACATTCTAACAGCAGCCCTAACATACACACTCTTTCTATACAATACATGACCTCTATCAGCCGCATATCAAACACATTCTCACACACAGCACTCTCTAACACACCACACTCTCACATGCACTCAACACTACACACTCATACACATACACTCTTACACATACTTTCCCACATATGCACACAGGCACACACACACGCACACACACTCACACACACACAGCCTCGGGGACAGAAGCCTAGACTTGCTCTATGGGAAGGTATGGTGTGGGAGCCTGGCTTCAGGGGCCAGTTCCTGTGACTGGGGCAGGCAGGGAGCACTTTCTCTCCTGGAGCAGCTGGGTACCCTGAGTGCTTCCAGCTGTGCTGTGAACCCTCCTTTGTCCTCCAATCCTGTCTTCTGGGTATCAGGGCAGGAAAGGAGCTTCAGGAAGTTACCAGTTCAATTTCATTTTGCTTCTGAAACAGAGCCAGGAAGCCATCTGCCCTGGCTCAAGTGCCCATCCTGTCTTTTCTCTGTGCTTAGGGAGAAAAAGTCATCTCCCTTCACTGTCCCTGCCCCCCAACCCCTCAGCCCCATCTTCCCACTGTGTTTCTAGCAGATGAAAATCCTCTAAAATACATCTCAATCCATTACCCTGGCAAGCTCTTGCTCCATCTTCCCAGCCCCCTGTCCAGGTCTTGTGATTTATATTTGCTCAACATTAATCTTTTAAAAGCAAAGAAGCCATAAACACATACATAACTCTGCCTCCTGTCAAAAGAAATCCCATGACACAAATCAACTGCCATCTAAATTAGATGTTTCTTTCATAGAAAGTGATAAACGCGCTGGAGACTAATCAAAGAAAAGTCAACTAACTTAGACTTTGTTTCACTTTAGGATTTTGTAGGTGATATGGTTGAAGTTGGACAATCAGTTAATGTCTAATGACCAACAGGAATGCGTGAATTGGCCCAGTCCTGATGTTTGGATGCTTCCAATGTAAACAGGAGGCTTTGTTCATCATTTCTCATCAGGGTTCTTAGCACTTCAAAAGCAAGTTTGAAAGCTAACACTTAATCTTAGGAGAAGAAGGGTAAGTGCAAACACAATCTACTCTTCTGTCAGACTGGTGTGCTAATTTCCTTGATAAAGGCAAGAAGCCTTTGCTTAAGCAAACCAACTAACAGAGTGAAAGCAGTTACCCAAAAAGACATGAAGCAGCTACAGGGGTGGATCTGTTTCTTCAATCAGGATTAGAGGCTCCTAGAGAAGCCAGGTTGTATGGAGGGCTCATGGCACAGCTGCAAGAAGCCAGGTTGTATAGATTTCAAAATTGTATCATTTTCAAGTATAGATGATTTCGTAATGAAACAAATGCATTAATATATTTTTTACACTTTTAATGTAACTATTTCAGAGTTGTTTTGGGAAGTATAAAAGCTGCGGTTTTAGGAGGGAATAAATGAAAGAATATAAATGGCTGAACCCAGTACATATCATTAGCTTATTTTTCTCTTCCTCATCTTATTACTTCTTCCACCATCACTACTATGGTGAATATCACTAATACAATTTTATTACTCACCTGCTTGGGTGAGGAATGGGCAATGAGGGATCCTAAAGACCAGGCTAAGAAGTCTGGGTTTTCTCGGGTAGTGACGAACAGCCACGACAGGTGAAGAGGTCATAGAGGAGGGTATTCTCTAGAGTTTTGAAGCAGGGCAGGGATGGAAAGGAGAGCCCATTGTTTAGAATAGCACTTAGAAGCTACTGAGAAAGAATCAGGATGACACAATGAGAGGCTCACAGGAGTGGATGATGGACAGAGAAAAGGGTCTGCATGTGAGGCAGGAGCTGTAGGAGAGGCTGGCGGTCTGAAAATTTGGGGTTTAGGCAGGAGTGCGAGTAGAAGCGAATGAATGGAACATCAGTGTGATGGGAGATGTAGGAGAGTTACGAATAATCATTATCCTGTGTTTCTACATGCCTAGTTATTGCATCATTTCCACAATTACAGTAAAGAATTAAAAATTAAGATGCGTCTCAGATTGCACAGTTGCATACAAAATAGATTTCTGTTCATTATGGGAGGAATCCATGAGATGGATGCAAAGGATGGGAAGGGAACAAGGGAAAGCCCCTTGGAGGATGTTTCTGATGAGGAAGGGTCCGTCCACCCTGGGCTTTGTGGCAGGGCCTGGCAGGGCTGCAGCAGGTGGGCACGCTCAGCAGGTGCCACTCACCCTGGGTGCTCAGCTCTGGCTGCACCTTGGAATCATCTGGGACCCTTTCAGAAACACACATGTTCAGGTTCTTTTCTATTACAGCTGCCAGACATAATACAAGAAGCCAGTGAAATTTGACTTTCAGAGAAACAATGAAAATTTTCTGAATATAAGTATGTCCCAAGTGTTGCATGACAGCTCCACTGCGGGTCAGGCCTTTGTTTGAAGTCACCAAATGTGTTAGGGGGTTAACAGTAACAGAAGCTGAGGAGAAAAGTTAACTTCTGAAGGTAAAATGTGCTGTCTCGAACAGGGTGTGTGTGTGTGGCGAGGGTGGGATTTGGAGGGATGAACCCCTCCAGCCAGAGCTCCCAGAAAAGAGCAAGGTGCTTGGGCTTTAGGCACCAGCAGACCTGGCTTCCAACCCGACCACACCACATTATACCTTAAAGGAACAAAACACTTAAAAAAAAAGCTTCCATCTTCTCTGAGGCTCAGTGCTGTCACATGGGAGCAGTAGTGTCTGCCTCACAGGGAATTCTGAGCACATGCAAAATCCTGTCACGCCTGTGGGAGGCACCAGCTCCCACCACCACGTTCGGGGCCCAAAGGCCTCTCTAGTGCCCCTTTCTTCACCCGTGTCCTTGCCAAGCCTGTATCCCCTCTGGTTTCCAAACAGGTCCTATTGCCTATGGCCACCAGAAGCCTGCCTTGCTTTGGTATCTCAGAAAGTAAAGAAATCTTCTGGGTCTCACTGCTCCCATTTCTGAGAGGTTGGGGCCTGGGGACGGGTCTGAGGGAGCAGCTGGTGAGCAGCTGGCCCAGGCCCACTTTATCAGCAGCAGCCACCCAGGGCAGGCCCACTGGGTCCCCCTGCAGCCGCCTGATAAGAGGCTCAGTTCTGCTGCTTCTCCCGCTCGGAGGCTTATCAGAGGCAGGCTTGGGTGGAGGAGCCATTTCCATTAGCTTGAATAAGAGGAGGGAAAAAAGGCCCTTGGAAGAAATATTACAATACAATGCCCAGGCACACTCAGATGCAGCCACCGAGCTGCCTGCCTGTGAGACCGGGCTCTGTGTCCTGATGTTGCAGACAGGAGGCAGGTGACTCACTTTCTATTCAGAGACAGGCTTTCTTAGGACAAGGTGCCACAGGCATCCCTGCTCTGGAACCACTTGGGAGCCCTCAGGCCGCACAGGGTCCAAGCTCAGCAGAGACTCAAAGTTAAATCCAAGAGGCCGACCCTCCTAGATTGAAGAGGTGTCATTTGTCTCCTAACAGTGTGCCTGTGCCCATGTGCATGTGTGTGTGTGTGTGTGTATGTATGTGTGTACATGTGTGTGTCTCGTGGAGAGGATCTGGAGGTGCTTAAGCATGAAACCATTTGTCCGCTTAAAATTATGGTACCTAAAGCACCTGGTTGAACTGAGAAGAGGAGCTGGCGCAGTCTGCCTGCCCATGAGTCTGTGGGGGACAGAGGTTGTGGAAAACACCTGAATTCTAGTTGCAGCTCTGCCATTTGCTCTTGCTGTGGCTTTAGGACTGTTATTTCACATCTTTCCGATCTCGTTTATTTAGGAACACTCACGATACCAAGTTGTTTTAGGACCCCAGACCTTGTCTTTTAAACAAGGGCGTCATGACCCTCTCCTCCGGAAAGCACACTGGCAGCTCGCCTGGCACAGGAAGGGCTCAGTGAACGTGATCACCTTCTCCACCCCCACCCGCCACGGTCCCAGGCTGTGGGGAGGACAGAGGGATAAGAAATGTGGATGTGTTTTGGTATGCATGAGCGACTCCAAGTAGAGACAGCAGATGCCCAGGGGCCAACTTCCAAGACGTTAGGTGAAGATGAGAAGCGCGGGAATCAGGAGTCAGCCGCTTCCAGAGCAACTGGATTCTTGTCCTGGCATCGTATTACTTGAGGACAGGAGGCACACAGAAAAAGCCCTTGTGCTTGGGTTGGAGGGGCTTCGCTCACTAGACCTCCCTGGAACGTTCATTACATTAAGCAGATGAAAAGCACCTCCCAATACCCTTCTGGGTCTTAGGATCCTGACCTCGAGTGTGACTTGCCTTCTGGGTGAGTTACATTAGTCTGCACCTCTGACATGGGTGAGGCTAAGACTGAGGTGGTAGAATACTGGGTTCTAGCCTGAGCTGCGTGAGCCCAAGCTGCTCTCTCTGCCTCTCTGTTTTCAGAGAGGAGAAGGAGTCCATGTATCTGGGCTGCGCTTTCATTGTGCCAGGGAAGGGTGGGTGGGTCTGAGTGTGGTTCCTGGCCTTCCTCCCCTAGGTTAGGAGGCAGCTTGGACCTCGAAGCAGCGGGTTAAGACCTCCCTTATCCACATCCTTTCATAGTTCTGTTCTCTGTCCACTGCTGGGTCAGCCCTTCCACCCCAAGGGGAGAAGGTCACTGCTCTATGCTCTCTCCTGGGCTGATGCCTCCAGGGCTTGCACTGACCCAGAGCTGCGGGTGAGGGGCCCATGCACATCTCCCTGCTCCCTAAGGGTCCTGTGTGCTCTGTGGACTGCAGCTGCTGAGGGGACGGGGGACCCACACTCACACTCATTCCCTGCAGGGCCAGGCACCCAAAAGATACAACTGACAATTTCAGACAGGCTCTGAAAACTGGCCTCTGTGTGTGTGTGTGTGTATGTGTGTGTAAGTGTGTATGTGTGTAAGCGTGTGTATGTCTGCTGCATGTGTGTATGTGTGTAAGTGTATATGTATGTGTGTGCATGTGTGTAAGCATGTGTGTTTGTGTATGTGTGTAAGCATGTATGTGCGTGTGTAAGTGTACATGTACACATGTGTTTGTATGTGTAAGCGTGTATGTGTGTAACCACGCGTGTGCGTGTGTAAGCATGTATGTGTGTATGTATGTGCATGTGTGTGAGCATGTATGTGTATGTGTGTAAGCATGTATGTGTGTATAAGTGTGTATGTGTGTAAGTGTGCGTGTATGTGTGTGCATGTGTAAGCATGTATGTGTGTGTGCGTGTGTGTGTGTGCACGCACAGATGCATGTGCAAATTGGGCACTATGTGAACCCCCCATTTCAGGGACTGCAGGAGGGCTCACTATCCTCTTCCTCCTTCCCAGCTCCCACCTCATGTCATAGGTTGCCCAGGCCTTCCTCTCAGTCCCTTGTGAGAGCTAAGGTGAGAGGCAGAAGGGCACCTCTTCAGAGTCAGGAGACTTCTGGAGGGGGCTTGAAGGCTCCAAGACTTAGAGGGGATGGTGGACTCCTGGATGCTGTAACAGGTGCCAGGAGGTGGTCCCCTCATCTCTCGGTCACCTCACCTGTCTACCTGCATCTCTCAGTTACCTTTTCCCTCCTTCCTCCCCCAGCCACCTGGCCCTGGGTATGTCTTGGTCAGACCAGGCCTGCAGCTGCCTCAGGACCCTTGTACTTGCTGTGCTCTCTGCCTGTCATGCCTCTCTCAGATGACCCCATGTCTGGGTCACACACTTTCTTCAGGGCTTTCTCAAACATCGCCACCCTTAGTGAAGCCTTCCATGGCCACCCTATAAGATGGCACCCCTCACCCCTCACCTTCCATCTCCCTTCCCAGCTTCACTGTCCACTCAGCCCTTAGTGCCATCTGATGTACTGAACATTCGACCCATGCATCCACCCCACCAGAGCATGAGCTCCTCATGGGATTCTGCCGGTTTGTTCACTGTCTTATTCCCAGGGCTTTGGCCGGGGCCTGACACACGGCTGGTGCTCAGTGACCATTTGCAGCATGTGAGCTCCCAGGCCACAGGTGTGCTGGGGCAGTTGGCAGAAGTGTGGACTCCAGGGGACCACAGCTGAGCTCAGGAGCCACCAGGTTATAACTGGATGAATGTGGACACACATCAGCCCTCGAGGCTCCATCTCCAAATCTGAATGATGGACTCCTAGTAGGGAGAGGTTTCAATGAGGAAGCACGCAAGTGCACAGCTGACACCTAGCCCATGCGTGGAGAGGTTGCTCCCCTGTGCCTGTGCTTGCGATAATGTGCTGTTTTCTGAACTCGGGTGTTAGCCGGTTGTCCCTAGCTGTGGGGCTCAGGGAAGCCTGCCTTGCACGCTTGCACCTGCTCTGGCTCTCCCTCCTGCACCTGCCCAGTGAGGTGGGGATTTTCTGCAGCGCAGATGCAAAGCCCCAAGTGCCTGTATTTCCAGAGGAGGTAGGAGGAGGGCAGGAGAGAGGGGAAGACTATGAGAGTCCCTCCTGCCTGCTGGCAGCCTGGTCAAAATTTACTATAATTTCCTATTAGCTAGCTAGACATAGTCTCAGCATGTTGAATTAAAATCTTGTGCTTGAAGAGACAAGTTGTCAGTGATCAATGCTGACTGCCGAGGATGCTCTAACTCTGGAGAATGAATTGGTAAAGACAAGTTGCAGGGCTACACAGCAGGAAGAACAGTGCTAATGTCCAGAGCTCACTACGTGCGCAGTGTTGCCTGGAGACCTTTGTCCCTGGTCATGGTCCTGTGCTGCGAGTGGGTGCTCCGGGCTGTGCCCCATCCTCAGGGAACTGGTGCTCTTCTCGTGGGCCCAGGTGAGTGGGCCCCGGCCTGAGTGGGCCTCCCTGGCTGCTGCCTGCTCCGTAACCTTGGGGTGGATTTTTCTTCCATGGTTTCCTATCCATTCATGGGGTTGAGGTGCAATAGGGTCAGATGGGCCCAGGCCTAGAAGTTGTGCCATCAGAGAGTCTCTTGTTGGTTAAAGTCAGGAGTCTATAAAAGGCTGGACAGTGAATAGTTTAGGCTTGGGGGCTACCGGTCTCCATGGCAAAGATTCAATGCTGCTATTGTAGCAGGGAAGCAGTGCATGACACTCCATAAATGATGGGTGCTGTTGTACCCCAAGAAAGCTTCATGTGTGCAAACAGGGGGCAGCTGGATTTGGCGGTGGGTCTCAGTTTGCAGCCCTCCTGTTTAAGTCTCCCTGTCTCTGAGTCTCTCTGATTTCTCGCTGGTTAACATTTACTGAGTGTGTGCCCCGTGCTAGGCCTGGGCCTTCATCCACAGCCTCTCATGCAAGGTGCCTGTGGGAACTAAGCCACCAAGAGGCTGAGCTGTGCCTGTAGTTCAGACTGGTCCTCTCGAGGCCTGTGACCCATGCGATATCTTGCTTCTTGTCAGAGCGCAGGCACATCCCTGCTGCCTCAGCCCCTTCTAGGGATTACAGAAGTGCCTGTGAGGACACAGGCATTGCTGGGGAAGCAGAGACCAAAGGGGATGAAACCAGTACCGCAAGGCCACCCTCACTGGCTCATGGCAGGGCCAAGACAGCAATGGGGAGGTGAGGTGGGTGGCTCTGCTGGGCTCCTTGTGCCCCTCTGAGTGCACTGGTTGGCGAGGCGCTGCACAGTGAGACTTCTCCAGGCAATGCTGAGCCCCGGGGTGGAATGGGGGTGTCCCAGAAGGGCCCCATGCGAGTGAGTCCTGGCTAAACTCAGGGCTTGGTCCAGGGAGGCTGGAGCAGCTCTGGCCAGTGGCATGCTGCAGCACAAGACTCCCTGAGTGGGAACTGTGGTCTCAGAAGGAAACATCAAGAACTGGACAGAGAGAACCTGTTCCTCCTTGGGGAGGGCCTCACATGCAGGGAATTCAAAGGAGAACCGTCTTTGAGAACCACTGGGGCTCTCGGGGCAGGAGGCAGGGCAGTGGGAGGCCAGTCTTTTATCCTTTCATCCACCAGACAGTTCAGCCTCTGTTCCCACAGCCCTGGGTCGAGGAAGACGAGATGTGGCCAGAAACTCAGATAATTGTGCCTCTGAGATGTTGCAACCTCAGAGAAGGCTTTTACCAAAGCACCACCCTGGAAACAGAGNTGTTTGTGTATGTGTGTAAGCATGTATGTGCGTGTGTAAGTGTACATGTACACATGTGTTTGTATGTGTAAGCGTGTATGTGTGTAACCACGCGTGTGCGTGTGTAAGCATGTATGTGTGTATGTATGTGCATGTGTGTGAGCATGTATGTGTATGTGTGTAAGCATGTATGTGTGTATAAGTGTGTATGTGTGTAAGTGTGCGTGTATGTGTGTGCATGTGTAAGCATGTATGTGTGTGTGCGTGTGTGTGTGTGCACGCACAGATGCATGTGCAAATTGGGCACTATGTGAACCCCCCATTTCAGGGACTGCAGGAGGGCTCACTATCCTCTTCCTCCTTCCCAGCTCCCACCTCATGTCATAGGTTGCCCAGGCCTTCCTCTCAGTCCCTTGTGAGAGCTAAGGTGAGAGGCAGAAGGGCACCTCTTCAGAGTCAGGAGACTTCTGGAGGGGCTTGAAGGCTCCAAGACTTAGAGGGGATGGTGGACTCCTGGATGCTGTAACAGGTGCCAGGAGGTGGTCCCCTCATCTCTCGGTCACCTCACCTGTCTACCTGCATCTCTCAGTTACCTTTTCCCTCCTTCCTCCCCAGCCACCTGGCCCTGGGTATGTCTTGGTCAGACCAGGCCTGCAGCTGCCTCAGGACCCTTGTACTTGCTGTGCTCTCTGCCTGTCATGCCTCTCTCAGATGACCCCATGTCTGGGTCACACACTTTCTTCAGGGCTTTCTCAAACATCGCCACCCTTAGTGAAGCCTTCCATGGCCACCCTATAAGATGGCACCCCTCACCCCTCACCTTCCATCTCCCTTCCCAGCTTCACTGTCCACTCAGCCCTTAGTGCCATCTGATGTACTGAACATTCGACCCATGCATCCACCCCACCAGAGCATGAGCTCCTCATGGGATTCTGCCGGTTTGTTCACTGTCTTATTCCCAGGGCTTTGGCCGGGGCCTGACACACGGCTGGTGCTCAGTGACCATTTGCAGCATGTGAGCTCCCAGGCCACAGGTGTGCTGGGGCAGTTGGCAGAAGTGTGGACTCCAGGGGACCACAGCTGAGCTCAGGAGCCACCAGGTTATAACTGGATGAATGTGGACACACATCAGCCCTCGAGGCTCCATCTCCAAATCTGAATGATGGACTCCTAGTAGGGAGAGGTTTCAATGAGGAAGCACGCAAGTGCACAGCTGACACCTAGCCCATGCGTGGAGAGGTTGCTCCCCTGTGCCTGTGCTTGCGATAATGTGCTGTTTTCTGAACTCGGGTGTTAGCCGGTTGTCCCTAGCTGTGGGGCTCAGGGAAGCCTGCCTTGCACGCTTGCACCTGCTCTGGCTCTCCCTCCTGCACCTGCCCAGTGAGGTGGGGATTTTCTGCAGCGCAGATGCAAAGCCCCAAGTGCCTGTATTTCCAGAGGAGGTAGGAGGAGGGCAGGAGAGAGGGGAAGACTATGAGAGTCCCTCCTGCCTGCTGGCAGCCTGGTCAAAATTTACTATAATTTCCTATTAGCTAGCTAGACATAGTCTCAGCATGTTGAATTAAAATCTTGTGCTTGAAGAGACAAGTTGTCAGTGATCAATGCTGACTGCCGAGGATGCTCTAACTCTGGAGAATGAATTGGTAAAGACAAGTTGCAGGGCTACACAGCAGGAAGAACAGTGCTAATGTCCAGAGCTCACTACGTGCGCAGTGTTGCCTGGAGACCTTTGTCCCTGGTCATGGTCCTGTGCTGCGAGTGGGTGCTCCGGGCTGTGCCCCATCCTCAGGGAACTGGTGCTCTTCTCGTGGGCCCAGGTGAGTGGGCCCCGGCCTGAGTGGGCCTCCCTGGCTGCTGCCTGCTCCGTAACCTTGGGGTGGATTTTCTTCCATGGTTTCCTATCCATTCATGGGGTTGAGGTGCAATAGGGTCAGATGGGCCCAGGCCTAGAAGTTGTGCCATCAGAGAGTCTCTTGTTGGTTAAAGTCAGGAGTCTATAAAAGGCTGGACAGTGAATAGTTTAGGCTTGGGGCTACCGGTCTCCATGGCAAAGATTCAATGCTGCTATTGTAGCAGGGAAGCAGTGCATGACACTCCATAAATGATGGGTGCTGTTGTACCCCAAGAAAGCTTCATGTGTGCAAACAGGGGCAGCTGGATTTGGCGGTGGGTCTCAGTTTGCAGCCCTCCTGTTTAAGTCTCCCTGTCTCTGAGTCTCTCTGATTTCTCGCTGGTTAACATTTACTGAGTGTGTGCCCCGTGCTAGGCCTGGGCCTTCATCCACAGCCTCTCATGCAAGGTGCCTGTGGGAACTAAGCCACCAAGAGGCTGAGCTGTGCCTGTAGTTCAGACTGGTCCTCTCGAGGCCTGTGACCCATGCGATATCTTGCTTCTTGTCAGAGCGCAGGCACATCCCTGCTGCCTCAGCCCCTTCTAGGGATTACAGAAGTGCCTGTGAGGACACAGGCATTGCTGGGGAAGCAGAGACCAAAGGGGATGAAACCAGTACCGCAAGGCCACCCTCACTGGCTCATGGCAGGGCCAAGACAGCAATGGGGAGGTGAGGTGGGTGGCTCTGCTGGGCTCCTTGTGCCCCTCTGAGTGCACTGGTTGGCGAGGCGCTGCACAGTGAGACTTCTCCAGGCAATGCTGAGCCCCGGGGTGGAATGGGGTGTCCCAGAAGGGCCCCATGCGAGTGAGTCCTGGCTAAACTCAGGGCTTGGTCCAGGGAGGCTGGAGCAGCTCTGGCCAGTGGCATGCTGCAGCACAAGACTCCCTGAGTGGGAACTGTGGTCTCAGAAGGAAACATCAAGAACTGGACAGAGAGAACCTGTTCCTCCTTGGGGAGGGCCTCACATGCAGGGAATTCAAAGGAGAACCGTCTTTGAGAACCACTGGGGCTCTCGGGGCAGGAGGCAGGGCAGTGGGAGGCCAGTCTTTTATCCTTTCATCCACCAGACAGTTCAGCCTCTGTTCCCACAGCCCTGGGTCGAGGAAGACGAGATGTGGCCAGAAACTCAGATAATTGTGCCTCTGAGATGTTGCAACCTCAGAGAAGGCTTTTACCAAAGCACCACCCTGGAAACAGAGGGGAAAAGGACCATGAAGAGAGTTAGGCAGAGGACAA
Source organism: Rhinopithecus bieti (assembly GCF_001698545.2). Taxonomy (NCBI): domain Eukaryota; kingdom Metazoa; phylum Chordata; class Mammalia; order Primates; family Cercopithecidae; genus Rhinopithecus; species Rhinopithecus bieti. Next base: position 1,891,457 of record NW_016806659.1, on the reverse strand, counting down.
AAGCCTCCAGGAAATAATCAGAATAAGGCTCAGAAGTGCCCATGAGCAGGAAACACTAGCTTATCGGAACTTGGAAGGAATACCGTGGGTTTCATCCGCCTGTGACCGCCACGTCCTGAAAGAGGCATTTTGACTTCCTCTAGCATTGTTGGTTTTCTCAGTGAGTGACAAGCTTCATTTCACTCAAATAAATTGTTTAAAAATAGCCTGTCCCAAAAGGGTTTTTCAACCGCTCCAGGATTCTGAAATAAGAAATGACCCAGGGCGAATTACCAAAGCCTGATATAAATAAATGTACTCGACAGCCTGCTTGAACCAACTTTCTCTCACTCCTCCTGGGAAGGGATACTCTGTTCTTCCTTGAAACTCCCCAGTTTCTGCACATATGAGGGGTGGTGCTGTGCAGGGGTTAAGAGATAGCCTAGGGCTTGGAACCTCTGGGCTTGAATCGCAACCCTGACACTCACAGACATGTCCTGTACCCTGAGGATGGGGCATAGCCCGGAGCACCCACTCGCAGCACAGGAGCATGACCAGGGACAAAGGTCTCCAGGCAACACTGCGCACGTAGTGAGCTCTGGACATTAGCACTGTTCTTCCTGCTGTGTAGCCCTGCAACTTGTCTTTACCAATTCATTCTCCAGAGTTAGAGCATCCTCGGCAGTCAGCATTGATCACTGACAACTTGTCTCTTCAAGCACAAGATTTTAATTCAACAAGCTGAGACTATGTCTAGCTAGGTCAAAATTTACTATAATTTCCTATTAGCTAGAAAAGCACCCATTTATGTGGGGGGAATTATACTCCTTGAAGTTATTCTCTAAACAGCTAGGTAGCTATTTAGCCATTTCAGCAACTAATTACAGTAAGTCATAGGCAATTCGATCTGAAACCTGAATTCGTGTGATAAGAAATTTCTTACCAGGAAGACTGGATGCTTTTTATTCCTGTCGTGATGTGAACCTTGGTGCCCCAAGAAGCCCGGCGGTGGTTTGAGGGCAGCCATCTCATCTCACACCTTTGTCCCCTCTCAACTCTGAGGACTGATGGTAGGGGAAACCCACCATTTCCTAGGAGTTTCCCACGGTGGTGGAACCAGGGATGTATAAAGGGATTAGTAATTACTTGTGGACGAATTGCTCTCGCAATCAAATTTTGTATCCAGTCTCTTTTTTAACATTTCAGATTTTCTTTCTGGAGTTTGAGCGTACAGCTTCTGAAGTTTGAGAAGCATTTTTCTCATGGAATTAATTGGTCAAGTGATAAACAGCTGTGTGTGCGCTGTAGTGGGCTGCAGGCAAATATTTAACCACAATGAGAGCATTTTACAACTGCATGGGGTAGAGATGTCTACTATGGAGGGATCATCTGAGATCCAGGCCTCAAAGTGTCCCCCTTGAGAGCAAATAGTGGCTGAGCATCAGTTAACTGCTCTGGCTCTGGAAAGCACCAGGCAGGTGACTTCAAACTTGTCTCGGGAGTGAGCCATCACAAGGGGCCCTCGGGGTGTGGTCACCAGGCCTTACTCCTTACTCAGCTGGGTCAGATGGACTTTTATCTCTTATGTATTTCTAGACTTCATGTAAGAATTAATTTAATTTAATTTAATTTAATTTTATTTATTTATTTTTTTTTTGAGAGGGAGTCTCGCTCTGTCGCCCAGACTGGAGTGCAGTGGCCAGATCTCGGCTCACTGCAAGCTCCGCCTCCTGGGTTCACGCCATTCTCCTGCCTCAGCCTCCCAAGTAGCTGGGACTACAGGCGCCCGCCACCTCGCCTGGCTAGTTTTTTGTATTTTAGTAGAGATGGGGTTTCACCGTGTTAGCCAGGATGGTCTCGATCTCCTGATCTCGTGATCCACCCGTCTCGGCCTCCCAAAGTGCTGGGATTACAGGCTTGAGCCACCGCACCCGGCCAAGAATTAATTTTATAAAATTACCACTGCTGCAAAAAAAAGTCAAAAACAAAAATATTGCAATAGAGATTTGTAGTTGTGGCACTCTTTTGTGTGTGTGTGACTTTTAGGGTGGGGATCCCAGGCAAGGAGCCCCTTCTTTTGAAAGTTCTTTGAGGTGAAGGCCACTTCCTCTCACAGCAGCCTGGCACTGCTCTGCGACCTGTGCCTGAGCCAGGTGCAGCAAGCAGTCTGCTGGGCCTTGTGTCTCTAACCAGCATTTTGACTTGCTCTGTTTTCTGACGCTCCTGGATCTCCCCTTCCTAACTAGGCTGAAGCCCCTTTGAAGATATGGTCTTTGTCCCTGTATGTCTCCTGTGCGGCACCCTGCACACAGTAGGGACTCCCTGGATTAAAATCAAATGCCTCAGATTGGACTGGGATGATCTGAACGGTGGGGCTCGGGACTGGATTCACTATAAGTGGATGAAGAGCTCAAGGCTCGGGGCTCAGGTCACCTGCTATACCAGAGGCCCCTGCAGACTTGGAACTTAGAGGACTCCACAGGCCAGGTACGGCGGTTCAAGCCTGTAATCCCAGCACCTTGGGAGGCCAAGGTGGGCAGATCACCTGAGGTCGGGAGTTTGTGACCAGCCTGACCAACGCGGAGAAACCCCGTCTCTACTAAAAATATAAAATGAGCCAGGCGTGGTGGCACCTGCCTGTAATCCCAGCTACTCAGGAGGCTGAGGCAGGAGAATCCCTTGAACCTAGGAGGCGGAGGTTGTGGTGAGCCGAGATCATGCCATTGCACTCCAGCATGGGCAACAAGAGCGAGACTCTGTCTCAAAAAAAGAAAAGAAAGAAAAGAAAGGACTCCGGATCATGTGATAGACAATGCATGTAGGAGTCATATCTGGAAACTGACCCAAATATTTAACTACTGGGGTATGATTGGGGAAGGTTGTTTCTGTTTTCTTTACTGATAGACTCAGGAGGAGAATCAGAATTCATCGCAGGAGGGTATGGGAGACTTAGTGCTGAACCTAAACCAAAAATAAGCAAAACAGCCTTGCTGAATTCTCTAAATCCATGTATCTCTAAATCCTCTGTCTGCTAGTTGGGGTCTGATGGCTACAATGACCTTGAGTGACAAGCAGACAGAAGAAGCTATGAGGAGATAGTCTACGTGGCAGATGCTCTGCACTGAGCAAAGAAATGGGAACAGAGTCCTAAAAATAGTGGAGTAGAAAAAGTTTCAAAAGCATGGAGCACCTCACACCCAAGGCCAAAAGATGCTGTAGGCAGCAGTTCTTACATTTGTTTCTAGTTATCTTTGGGAGGTCAGTAGGATCCATGCACCAAATCCCTGTAGGCCCTGTCCCAAACTGGGTCTGCCTTAGGTCTGGGGCTGATACCTGCCTGCTGCTAAGAAATGCGAGGAGGTAGTGTGTAGGAAGAAATGTGTGTGTGCTTGTGTGTGTGTAGGGAGGGAGGGGACAGGGGGCAGGAGAATGGAAGGCCAGCATCACAGTTTCTTACTTCCAATGACTCTTCAGCCTCAGACCCTCCCACTTAAGAATGATGAATGAGTTTCTGTGGCCTGAACAGTATACTCACAAAAGAGTCAGGGACCAGGGACTGGTCCAGTCTGGCTCCCTCTATTGCAACCTGGTTGTGTAAATTCTGCCAAATCACTCAACTTTCCTGAGATCTGCTTTATTTACCTGCGAAAGAGGGAGACTAGTATGAAGAGAGGAAACAGATTTGAAAGTGCCTAGCAAAGTGTAACAGAAATTGCAGTCATGCAGTGACAATGGTCCTCCGGCTGGCTTGTTGTATTTTAACACAGAACAAAGTTGCCAGCCCAGGGGTGGTTCTGTGGTGGAGGCATTCCAGGAATTGGCCAAGAGTTGGTGGGGACACTGTTCTCTCCCAGTGCCCCTGTAGTGACCTTGGGAGGCAGCTGCCCACTGCTTCCCCGGGGGAAGAGTGGGTCGGCCTGGGCTGGCAGGACAGTCACAACCCAGCTCTTGTGTACCACTCTGAGCACTGCATTCGCAGCTGCTAGGCCACAGGTGGATGCCTGCGGAGGACGGCAGAGGGAACACAAGTGGTTCTGGGTGTAGGGGGAGCAAAGAAAGGCCTTTTCTTCAGAGACCGGGAGAGTGACCTCAGGGCTGTAAGGAGCTGAGCAGAAGGGCAAGGGCTCATGGGCAGCCCCTCCCAGCAGGGCAGGCTGCAGAGGCCTAGAGCTGGAGAAGGACACACCTGGCTTCCAGGAGAGAGCATGTCAATGATGCACAGGGAAGCACTGGGGAAATCACCTCTTTGAACCTCACTTTGTATCTTCCTAAACTGGAATTAATAATATCTGCATCTGTGCCATGCCTTCAGCATTAAAGGAGGCACTGTGTATGTCCTCAGTAGGTGTGGAGCAGGGCAGGGTGGGCACTTGCCAGGGTGTACACAGCCCCAGGTACCTGTGCTGAGTCTGCTGTAGTGCTTTGCCCTGCGTTGGCATCCCTTGGGCCCCCATCTGAGGTGATCAATGCACTCAGAGGCTCTCCAGGGCTCCCTTCTGGACCCCTCACAGGGTGGCCTCTTTACACTGACGTCCTCCAGCCTTATCTGTGCCTTGATCTCCCTCTGAGCTGCAACTGGGTGATCACCTATCTGTCCCATGCATCAGTGGTTCCCCCTTACCTATGGGGGATGCTTTCCAAGACCCCCAGTGGATGCCTGAAACCAGATATACCACCGAACCTTACATACATGATAGTTTTCCTATGTGCGAATAAGTATGATAAAGTTTATTTTATAAATTGGACACAGTAAGATATTAACAACAATAATGAATAATGAAGTAAAACAATTGTAACAATATGCTGTATACAAGTTATATGAACTAGTCTCTTTCTCTCTCTCTGTTTCGAAGTATCTTACTGTACTGTACCTCAGGTAACTGAAAGCTCAGATCAGGGCAAGAGACTGTATCTCAAAGTCACTCTCTTCCCCAGAGAGATTCTTCCTACATCCTTCCTCTTGATCTTGTTCCTACAATTCTACAATGAACATGAATTCCTTCTGCAAAATGAAATAGGGCAAAGACAACTTATTTTTAAACTTGTAAGTGAAGAGTAGCCTAATCTTCTGACTTAGAAGGACACAAGAGTAAGAGAAAGATAGAGATAGAGAAAGAAAGAGAGAGAGAGAGAGAGAGAGAGAGAGAGAGAGAGAGAGACAGCAAGTAGTGCATCCCCTGAGCCTCCCTAGCATCTGCTCCAGCTGTGTTCGTGAAGTCCCACAGGGAGAGGTAGAGGCTGACCCTGCAGCTGTCCAGCCCAGGGAGCCCTGCGTTGACAGACAGCACTGCTAGGGAACCAGGACTGCCAGTGCAGAGGAGATCAGAGCCCCAGGAGCCAGGGGCAGATTCAGGCAGGGAGAGCAGAGGCAGTGGGCTCCGGCCCCTCAGCCTCCAACGGGTAGAACTCAGGTCACAGGTGACTTCCACGGGCCAAGGTGCTTTACTTTATGGGTCCCTTCTCCTCCCAAATATGAGAAATCATATTTCATGGCTGCATTGGTATAAAGGCAAACGTACTATTTGATCTTAAAGGTTCATTTCCTTCCTTCTGATTTTAAAGAAGCTCTAACACTGTTGTGGGCCTCTGGAAGCCTTGTGGGCTCTGAGCACTGCGTCCGGGGGTCAGGCCCTGGCTGAGCCTTCCAGAGACCCTGCGTGTAGAGGGGGAAGAGTAGGGGGTTTGAGGGGCTAGCAGGTTCTCTGAAGTCACATCTACTTGCTAGTTTCGGTATCATCACACGCAAACTGGAGATAAAAATACCTCCCCGGGGCTGCCAGAGGGCTAAGTGAGATGGCGTCTGTGGAATGGAGCCTCATGTCTACTCTCTGAGGCAGGGCTACAGTCGCCAGAGGAGGAAGATGGCTCAGGATAGTGTAGAGAATCAGCGAAAAAGAAAAAAAAAAAAAAAGACTATGAAAATTTTTTAAAAAGGGAATACTCAGGATTTTCAGCATAACTGAAATTAATTTCACTAAAATGAGAAGATTTGCAGAAGTTGAATGAAGGGGATACATATGACAAGTCCATCCAGAGCATGATCAAGCAAGGCCTGGCTCCCCTCTCAGGAGTTTGAGGCCTGGAAAGGCTGGAAAAGGCTGAGAAGGAGCTTTCTCCAGAGAGAGACGGAGAGAGAGACAGAGAGAGACAGAGAGAGAGAGAGACAGAGAGAGAGAGAGAGAGACAGACACAGAGAGACAGAGACAGAGAGACAGACACAGAGAGACAGAGAGACAGAGACAGAGAGACAGAGAGAGAGACAGAGACAGAGACAGAGACAGAGACAGAGAGACAGAGACAGACAGAGACAGAGAGACAGAGAGACAGAGATAGAGAGAGAGACAGAGAGTGACAGAGACAGAGAGAGAGACAGAGACAGAGAGACAGAGACAGAGAGAGACAGAGAGAGAGAGACAGACAGAGAGAGACAGAAACAGAGAGAGAGACAGAGACAGACAGAGAGAGAGAGACAGAGAGAGAGACAGAGAAGCCAGAACCTTAGAGAAACCCAGCTCCAAGCCTGTTCAAAGGGCAGCATGAAGGGAAAAGGAGAAATGACTGCCAAAAGAAGACATTGAAAGGTAGAACGCATGAGGGCCAGGTGAGCTGCGGGAAGGAGGGCCCCTTCACCCTGAGCGGAGGGGGCACTGGCAGGCAGGGGAGAGGTTGGGGCCTGAGCTGAGAGGAGCTTAGAGTGCACCAGGGTCAGGGCCTCACTGAGGGCAGGGAGAGGGTGCAGTAAATGCTGGGGTCCAGGGCCCTCTCTGCAGAACCTGCTTGCCTACACGGATGGACCTTCACATCCCTTTATCCATCTGCTGACTCATTCCCTCATTCCTTCACTCATAGGGTGCTTTCAAAGAGCCTACTCTTCTCCATGGAGAACCAGACGGTCCAGGTATGAGAGGCTGAGGGACTGGTACCCAGATGATATGGGGGTGAAGATGACCTCTCTCCAGGGTGATGTGAGGAAATGGAGCTCCGGAAGGTAAGAGGCTTGCTCCCCGTCACACAGCTGGTATGTGTGTGTGGCCAAGAGCAGGGCCTGCGTGTGTTTTCTGGGCTGTCTCCACCGCAGTGCTGGCTTTTGGATAAAAACACGAAGGAGGACAGGTGCAGTGGTTCACGCCTGTAATCCCAGCACTTTGGGAGGCCAAGGCGGGCAGATCAGGAGGTCAGGAGATCGAGACAATCCTGGCCAACAAGGTGAAACCCCATCTCTACTAAAAATACAAAAATTAGATGGGCGTGGTGGCAGGCACCTGTAATCCCAGCTACTCGGGAGGCTGAGACAGGAGAATTGCTTGAACCAGGGAGTCGGAGGTTGCAATGAGCCAAGATCGCGCCACTGCACTGCAGCCTGGTGACAGGACAAGATTCCATCTCAAAAGAAAAACAAAAACAATAAAAACTATGAAGGAGCAGCATCCGGAGTGAGAGGGCCTTGCCCTGGTCTCTGTGGGACCACGCAGATGCAGATGGTCCCCTGTCATTGGGTGTGATTTTCAGTGGCAAAGGGGCAAACAGAGAGGAGTCTGGGAAGCAAGGAGGGAGCAGGGCAGCGGGGAGGAAGCTGGCGTTTAAGCACACATGCAAGCACTCAGTGAGCGGAAGCAATGAAGCACAATTGTAAGCACATACCAGGCACTACACTAAGATGTTTATCTATGAGAATACACTGAATCCTCCGAACAAAGCCCTGAGGTAGAGACTATTATTAGCTCCGTTGACAGGTTCAGGACTAGCTATAGAATTTGCAGAGCCCAGTGCAAAATAAAAACGTGAGGCCCCCGGTTTGAAAGGGAAGAATTTGAAGATGGCAGTGGCAGAGCGTTAAACCAAGGAAGTGCAGGACCCTGGTGGGCGGGTCCCATCCCCGTGAAGCCATCCCTGTCCCAGACTATGGACCAGCAACTTGTCCCAGGTCACAGCCGTTTCATAGTGGATCCAGACCCAAAACCTCATCCTCAGATTTCAAGGCTAACCCTTTATCACTAGCAAATTGACACAAAGTCTATTTGAACTAAAGGTTTAAAAAAAAAAAAAATACAGAAGGGGAACCTGAACTTGAAACTCCGAACATTGCTGAGGCCTGTGTATAGGTTTTAGCAAGAGCATTGGAGAGTTTCTTGAGTGAAAGTGGATTTCACATCCAGTGGGCCCCTGCTGCCCGGTGAACACAGGAGAAGGGCTCGGCTGGGCCCCACATCGGAGGCATCATTGTTTTATCAGGTTTTGATCTGGAAACCCATAATTTCCCCCCTTTTAAGACTCTGCTGAGAATCCATGTGCCCATCAGCTGCTGATAAAATGTGAAGATTCTCCATTCCAGAGTTCAAGGAGAAAGAGTGGCAGTGCTGGGCTGGGTCAGCTGGAGACTCTGTGCTTGAGCCCCTCGTAAAAATGCCCACTACGTGTGGGAGCAGCGGGTGTGAGGTGCCCTGGCAGTGGCTCTCCGTGAGGATGTGTCAGTCAAGACCATCATGTGCAGAGTGCAGATAAACAGCGCCATCAGGGTGTGCCAGGGATGCAGGGAGATAACCAAGGCCACCCTGTCCAGGGCTGGCTCTACATGCTCCAAAACAGTGCTTCCTCCTCTGAGCCCTGGAAAGGGTCAGTGTTGTGCCTGCTGGGCCCCAAATAGTGTGTGACCACAGTGTTTTGGCAATAAGAGAAGGAGCATCTGGTAGGCTGGGCGCAGTGGCTCATGCCTATAATCCCAGCACTTTGGGAGGCCAAGGCGGGTGGATCACCTGAGGTCAGGAGTTCGAGACCAGCCTGACCAACATGAAGAAACCCTGTCTATACTAACAATACAAAATTAGCCAGGCGTGGTGGCGCATGCCTGTAATCCCAGCTACTCGGGAGGCGGAGGCAGGAGAATTGCATGAAACCAGGAGATGGAGGTTGCGGTGAGATTGCACCATTGCACTCCAGCCTGGGCAACAAGAGCAAAGCTCTATCTCAAAAAAAAAGAAAAGAAAAGAGAAGGTACATCTGGCTTTCACATGCGTAAGTGGAAGCAAGAGAGACTAGGATGCAATTCCATAGATAGTTCTGAAGGAGGGGTGGTGACACCAGCAGAACAGGGGAGGGAGCAGGGACCACACAGCCAGGCAGGTCAGCGGCAAACCTTGCTCTGCCCCCATCTGCAGCTGGGGGACGCCAGGCGAGGCAGGCACCCCTCACCAAGCCCAGTGCTCACTTGTGAAGGGGTGAGAACTGCACAGGCTCTCCAGGGGCTGGAGAAGTCATGCCAGGACCCGCCTGACCCTCGCCTTGCCCAAGAAGGAACCCAGTGTCGGTGGGCCAGGCTCTGCCTGCACATGGGAAACCGGCTCATGCCAGTTTCTGCCATCGGTTGAGATTTTGTATAGGAACATTGTTCTGGAAGAATGTAGAAAAATGAAAATGTATAGTAACTAAGGACAGGAGCCGGCATTCTCTCAGAAGTTCAGATTATGTAAGGATTTGAAGAAAGCCCCAGGCCAAGATGAGAGGGGAGGTGGGGAGGGGGAGGGAGTGGATATGAAAATGAACCCCAGCTGGGTGAGAAGGTGGAAGGACTAGGTGGGATTCCTGGGGCCCAGCAACTGTGCCTTTAGAATCTATTTGGGGTTGACTTCAATTTAGTATTTACTGGCCTCCAAGTCCATGCCAAGTTCTACACCAGGAACTCCTGAGTGAGGGCTTTTTAAAGGCTCTTTTGGTATTGGAATGGTGGCAGTCCTGGGAGCGGGGACCTTGGGTCATCCCTGCAATCATCCACCTGCCTCAAAGTGGCTCAGCAAACACCTCTCTGTGACAGGCCCTGAGTGGGGGACAGGCAGGGTCACAGAGCCCCTGGGGAGGTCAGAATTCTGAGAAGTGGGCAGACGCAGGAATTTTTCAGGGCTTCAAACTGTGCCCACGGCCATGATGGGTGGTTTTCTAGGCTTGGGAAACTGGGTCCTAGCACACCAGCAGGTGAGTGTGCACCGGGCCCGCAGTGTGTTGAGGGGCCTAACCTGAGCAGTTGTAAGGGGTGCGACTGGAAAGGCAGCAGGCCTGGGACAGTGCGTGAGGGAGCACTCGAAGGCCACCCTGAGCCAGCTGCTAAGGCGGGCAAGGGCAGCAGCAGCCCAGCGCAGGCCAGGCCTGACCACAGAAAGCAGAGCATGGGCACAACGGTGGATTGGGGTGGGACACAGGCCCGGCTGAGGAGCTGGGGGTGGCAGGCAGGTCCTGAGTGTCTGTGCATGCAGTTCCTCGGTGTGCAGATCCACAGCAGCATGCCCTGCCTGGCGCATACAAGCTGCGGGCCCACATACCCTGCAACTCTCCCCTTGCGTTGGCCTCAGTTGCCTGTGGGATCTGGCAACTGTGTTTCACCCGAAAATCTCTACAAAAAATACAAAAATTAGCTGGGTGTGGTGGTGCATGCCTGTAGTCCCAGCTACTTGGGGGTTGAGGCAGACAATCTCTTCAACGCAGGTGGTGGAGGGTGCAATGATCTGAGATCGCACCACTGCAGTCCAGCCTGAATGACAGAGCACGAGCCTCTGTCTCAAAAAAAAAGAAAAAAAAAAGGAAAGGAAAGAAAAATGCCTATCATAGCAGGTGTGCAGGGGAGACCCATGCAAGGCCCTTACCAGGGCTTGGCATCTAAGTTTGTTGTTATTTTATCAAAAGCTAAAAGCAACAGTTGTCTGGAGGGTGACTCCCGAAATTACCAGCATCCTCAGGCCAGGTTTGCGCCAATAAATTCCTTTTTCCGCTAACAAAAGCCACCGCCCAAACCTCGGCCACTGGGCACAGGTCCAGGCCCTCCTGCTGTTGCTCATCAGGTGACTCTGGGGAAGTGGCTGTTATTCCCACTCGCAGATGGGAAAACTGAGGTGCTGAGGTATTTCCTGTCTCTCCCAAAGCTGGTGAGCATTGGAGGGCAGTCAAACCCAGGGCTGACTCCACAGCACGGATGTTGCTCTGGCCTCTGCTCTGCCTCTTACTCATCATGTGATGAGGACATGTCCTTTCACTTCTGGGGCACGTTTCCTCACGGGGGTGGGGTGCTGACAGGAAATGGACAAAGGCATCAACCGACACTTCCCAGAAAAGTAATGCAGCCTCTTATGGAAGTAAGAAAACATACTCAGTCTCACTTAATTACAGAGGCTCATTCCAAAGTGACAGCATTTTTTTTTAACCCCTCAGTTTGGCTAAGATAAAAAAGTGCAGTATGAGTAAGGATGCAGGGAAATAGTGAAATAGTGACTTTCACAGGCTATTTGTGAGCATGAGAAACCAGTGTGAACTTTAGGAGGGTAGTTTCTTAAGATCTAGTAACATTTTAAATGGATACATACTTTGTCCCAGAAACCAAATGCTGAGAATTTACCCTAACAGTTTACAGACACAAGCACGTAAAATCCTCCTTACGCATTGTCACAGGAGTACTGTATGCGGTTTAAAAAATTAAATGAAGTCTGCATACAGCCTAAATGCCCATCAGCAGAGGAACTGGTTAAAGAAAACAACAAGGTATAACCTTTAAGAGATATTCTGATAGAAAAAACCAAGATGACATAAAATATATAAACTTTTTATTATGTAAAATAAGAAATATTTGTATCAGCAAATTTACTTATAGAAGGATTATCCTCAATAAATAAAGTAATTGCCACTGAGGTAGGGAGAAGGTGTCTTTCTCCTGTTTTTAACCCTTCATTCACTGTTAACTGTTTGGTTTTGTATTTAGAGCGTGCTGTTGGCCCACTGTGTGTGCTCAGTTACTGGAAGATGTTTTGGCTGCGGCCTCAGACAGGCACTTGAGGCATAGATGTATATACAGGTCTGCCACCCGAAGAGGCAAACTGACTTGGCTTGGCCCAGCCTCTCACCCCTGTGGAAGGGACCTCTTCCTACTCCTTGCAGACGGGTTCACTTGTTCTCACCACAAGCGCAGAATGCCTTGTACTTCCCACCCCTTTGCTCCCCAGGGAGTTCTGCAAGTCCCCAGAAATACTTGCCCAACCACTGGCACCCTTAGAAAGGTCCAGCTGCTGACCACCAGCACCCTGCGACTCCCAGTGCCCATGACATCTGGAGGAACTGAGCAATGGCTGAGGTGGAATTTCACTTGGCACTTAATGCAATCCTCTGCTTCTGCCAGAGTCGGTGTATTCTATATAAAGCTGCCAAACCTGGCCGTCTTCTCACTGAGCCTTGACCCCTTCCATCCAAGGGCAAGGCCACGGATCGCTGTGCATGACTCCCGCGCAGTAAATGTGGCATTGGGACCTAGCCCAGCTGAGCTGAGCAAAGCAGGCCTGCCTGGCGGAAGTGGGTCCTCTCCACTCTAACCTCTGGCTCTGATGAGCAGCGGCTACATAAACTGAGACAGGATATAGACACATCCTGCCTGAGTTAGCAGCAAGAAATAGCCGCCCCCCGCCACCCCCTTGCCATTCTTGCACAGCAGGGATCCTGCCATAAATCAGTCCGAAGTCTAAAGCGGAATGGCTTGCAAGCAAGGGCTGCACCGCTGTTTGTCTCCCAAGGCAAGTGTTGAAGTTCTGAAACCTGAGTCCTGGAGAACTGCTTGGGCGGCTGGGCTGGGCTGGGCACGGGGGCGGGGGGCCAGGCAAGCCCATCCTCTTCAGACATGGGAATGCCTGTCAGCCTCACCTCCTCAGTGCCTGAATTGGAATAATGACAGTGGCTTCTGTCCCTTTAACCCAGGACCCGCCATATACACACACACAAACACGTGCTCAAGTTACACACACACGTAAACTCCGGGAACCACAGTCTCATGTACAATTATATAAACATGCCCAGCACGGATCCAGCACTTATGATGTGTCAGTCTCCGTGCCAGGACATTTATACGGACTTCTTACTGCTGGATGAGGAATCTCCTGTTATTATTCCTACTTTGCAGATGAGGAAACTGGAGTTAAGAGAGGCTGCCTTGTTTATAGGCAGTGCAGATGATCCCAGTGCAGACTGAGGGGCCTCGCTCCCAAGTACCATTGATGCCCGCGCACTCCCAGGCCGACCCAAGCACAACCACGGGCACACGGAGTGTCCTGTACACACGTAGACCGAAGCTACACTCCTCCATGCCAAGCTCCAAGCTCGGGCAGGGTGAGGGTTGAGGCTTCACAACCCCCTGGATTTCAAAGACTTATAAAAGAGTTTGTGTCTCCAATACCCATATCATTATCATATCAATAAGGTAACATTATCACATGATAGGCTCAGGCTATCTCCTCTCTGACAGACTCTAAGAATAAGACCGCGGCAGGGTGGGGGATAAGAGGGATATGCATTAGGTTTTTTGGTAAAATAAAATGGTAGTTTTTATTGCTGAAGTCCAACAGCAGAGGAAGAGGGCAGAGAGAGGCCCAGCAATGTTTCCAAGCATCTACAAAGACTTTCATCGCTTATGATTTCCTGTCAGCAAGAAAACGTGATGGTTTAAAAGAGAAAGAAAACAAGCAGCGAGGAATTACAAATCCCCAAAGGATCCAGGCCGCAGGATTCCCCCGCATCTGTGTGCCTTTGCGGCGCCCAGCGGAGCGAGCAAGTCCCTGGGCAAGGCTGGAGTTGCCTGGAGTTCACCAGAGCCTGCCTGGTCGGCCCCTGGCTGGGGAGCAGCACAGACGCAACTTGTGATGTGGACTCTTCCCTAACTGTTCTTTAGGGGGACAGTTCTGGCCCCACACATTTCACATGCCCCGCACAAAGAAACAGAAAGCGGGCGACACGCCCTGGGTGGGCGGGCTGGCGGCCTCTCCAGCTCCGGGCGCGTGGAGGCTGCGCGTCGCGGTACGGGACGCGGGACAGGGACTCCGCGCAGCCCAGGCGCCAGGGAACCGGGGCTGGAGTCGGGGATCTGAGCCCAGCGGGCGCCTCCTCCGCCTGGAGGCCGGGCACGGACCGGGACACCCGGGAGTCCGTGACCGCGGCTCGGCCCGTGGCTGCTGCGGGCCGCGGCCTCCAGTGGGTCCACAGGACCCCTCCCCGCAGCGGGTACTCACCGAGGCCGAGTGGCCGCGCCGTGCCGTTGGGGCTGCTCGTCGCCCACAGTCCTGGGCGTCAGCCCGGGCAGAGACCGCGGGGAAGGGCCGGACCGGGCCGGGCCGGGGGAGGGTCGCGCTCCCGGGCTCCTGACCCTCCGCGGCGAGAGGAAGCGGCACCTGGGTCACACTCCTCCCGCGCGGGCCGAGGGGAGGGGCTCTGGCCCGGAGATAGGCAGACTTCATTTTTTTTCTGCAGACTTGGCTGGTGGGGGTTCCACCCTTTTTTTTTTTTTTTTTTTTTTTTTTTTTTTTTTTTTTTTAAACACACACCCGCCCACTTCTGAACTCTTCTTTGCTCCAACTTTCCTGCGCAAGAACCACACTTTTCTAACCGTTTCTCTTTCCATCTGCCACTACCGGATACAGAGGTTGTGGTTGAGAATTCCCCCTGGAGTGCAGGTTAAAACTCCCCAATGTGACATGATGGCCTGGCCCAGCACTGTCGGGGATGGTGACCAAATAGGGCAGACCTGTGTTGAAATCTTGGCTGGCTGCGCGGCCGCTGGATAGCTGGGCGGCCTCTCTGAGCCAGCGGCGGGGCCTTTGTCCCTGGAGAGAGTCCCTGTCTTGTTGGCCTTTGGGGGCCCTGTACCCATGGATGGGGTGTTGAGCAAAGATCGTTCCAAAACAGGAAGAATTGCTGGGCAAGCGTCGTGATTTGTTCCCATTGCTTTTGTCTGAAGCTGCCAGACACAGTGCAGTTTGTGAATTCGCTCTACTTTTGCCATGAAAACCTCCACGTGGATTTCGATACATACCTCGGTTGGTTAAATGCAGTCAACTGGCTCCACCTACAAAAAAGTGTATCATAGCATTATCTGTCCCTTCTGCCCAGAGACAAGGGCAGGGAACTTGAGGCCCTTGTTTTAAATCCCCGCCCAGGGGAACACCCTGTGCTTTTCCTGTGTGATATCTGAACCGTCCCGTGCTGCTTTGCTTTTTTTTTTTTTAATTGTACTTTATGTTCTAGGGTACATGTGCACAACGTGCAGGTTTGTTACATATATATATACATGTGCCATGTTGGTGTGCTGTACCCATTAACTCATCATTTACATTAGGTATATCTCCTAATGCTATCCCTCCCCCTCTCCCCACCCCACCACAGGCCCAGGTGTGTGATGTTCCCCTTCCTGTATTCAAGTGATCTCATTGTTCAATTCCCACCTGTGAGTGAGAACATGCAGTGTTTGCTTTTCTGTTCTTGTGATAGTTTGCTGAGAATGATGGTTTCCAGCTGCATCCGTGTCCCTACAAAGGACATGAACTCATCCTTTTTTATGGCTGCATAGTATTCCATGGTGTATATATGTGCCACATTTTCTTAATCCAGTCTGTCACTGATGGATATTTGGGTTGGTTCCAAGTCTTTGCTATTATGAATAGTGCCACAATAAACATATGTACTTTATAGTTCCCCAAGCACTTTTGTGACGCCCTCTGCTCCCCTACCTTCTGCCATTAAGGCCTGTCCTGCACAATCCGGAGAGCCAGGCCAGTTGTCTGTACAATGTATGGGCGGTGCCTTTGAGGCTGTCATCTGCATTGAATACAATGAGAGGTTGAGCTCTGGAGATGTGCAGCACAGAGGCTTTGCTCACCTCTACCTGGGCTGCACAAACTCCAGGCCTTCTTGACGCACTTATGATTCACTTTAGTTACATCATGAAGAACCCCTGATGCTGATAGATCTTTAGTCCAACTGCCATGTGCAGCACAGCCATGTTGAACTGAAATAAACTCCTCACAGAATGCCCTGAATCTTGATTTCCTCATCTACAAAATGGAGGCAAGAACACCTGCATTCCAGGGTTTTACAGAGGCAGTGACTGTAGAATGACAGTGGGAACAGAAAAGGCATTTAATAAACAGAAACGAGCAATGATTAATTCATTTATTTTTATTTTTTATTTTCTGAGACGGAGTTTTTGCTCTTGTTGCCCAGGCTGGAGTGCAATGGCACGATCTCGGCTGACCATGACTTCCGCCTCCTGGGTTCAAGCAATTCTCCTGCCTCAACCTCCCAAGTAGCTGGGATTACAAACATGTGCCTCCACGCCTGGCTAATTCTGTATTTTTAGTAGAGACAGGGTTTCTCCATGTTGGTCAGACTGGTTTTGAACTCCCGACCTCAGGTGATGCGCCCGCCTTGGCCTTCCAAAGTGCTGGGATTATAGGCGTGAGCCACCGCGCCCATGATTAACAGTTTAACTTTTTTTTTTTTTTTTGGTAATACATACATTTATATCTAGGTGGAACAGTAGTCCACCTCCCCTGTCCTGAGAGAAAATAACTTTAATTATCTGAAATGCTGCTGGAAAGTTGGAAAGAAGCAGAAAGTCCTGCCAGTTAACAAAGAACAAGTCATTAGGTCGTTGCAGCACACTTAGAGACTTTTACAGACTCATTTAAAACCTGCTGGCCTTAGACGTAATCATAAGCGATTTCCTTAATTTCTTAGGGTAGGATGGGTTGAAGGTATCAAAATGTTCCAGAGAATTTCTTATAGAAAAGAAGCCAAAAAGTTAATAAACTGACTAAACAGCGAAAATTGAAAGCCCCACAAACTGCAGAGGTCAGATACAAGAACGAAGTAGCATTTGTTACAGAACTAAAACAATCTCAGCTCCAGCCATCACTGGAGGATGTGACAGTTCCTTGTGCTATTAAAGAGCCAGGGCTTTGGAACTCAATCTGGGTTACTCTCCTGCCTACTAGCTGTGTAACCTTCAGCATTTTACTTTCTTTCTCTGAGCCTCAATTTTCTCATCCTGGAAATTGGAGCAATCTACAAAGTTAGGCTGTTGTGAGTAATATATTCGATATTAATGGGGTAATTACAATGGAAGTACACTGGAGTTACTTAAAGATACTGGCCCCCTTCCTCCTCTAACACATACTTTGTTTATAGTAAGGACCCCAGGTCATTTGAAAAAGAAAGTAAATAGTGTTCCATAGTGTGTAGCAAATTATCTAGCAGGGAAACATTTGATATATTTTGGAAAATTTAACTATGAAAGTGTCTAATGTTAAATAAATGACTGTTATTTTAAGAAGGGAAAATAATCATATAAAAATTTTAATTATATGATAACAGTCTGAAATTAAGTCAAGAAATGCATTATTAGTGTGTCTTCATGTGTTGGATATTTATTCATGAAGTTAAAAAAACTCAGCTATATCTTGCAACAAAAAACCAGTTCTTATCTTATCTGGTTCCCATAAATACTCTTAAACAGAGTATTGCCAAGAGTCCATCGTAAAGATGAGAACCCAGAGGTTCAGTGACAAGAACTTGCTCTGCAGTGTAGGCAGGAATGACAGTTCTAGCTGTGTCTTCATTGACTGTACTGTGGCTGATACAAGCTGCAGAGCCCTCCAAGGTGTGAGATGGTGTGATCCAGTCCTGGGAGGTGAATTTTCTTTTCATCTTCAGGGAAGAAACTGCTCATGGGAAACTGCCCTCCAAATCTTCAGTGCTAGTTCCTTATTGAGAGCAGGGTTGGAGGTCCCCTGCTGCTGTTGCTGTCTCCTGGGTGAACCCTTACAGACGGTGGTGGGTAGATGTTACTTGAGCCCTTTAATGAAAGGTTTTGCCCCTCATCATGGTAACACATGCTTTTAGTGCAAAAAGAAAAAACAATAAATAGAGAAAAGCCAAAAGATACCTAAACCCTAAGAATTGCTGGCAATCTCTAGCACATTAAAGCTATTTACCTTTAGTCTTTTTTATGCATTTATGAATATTTGCTTTATATTCTTGAGATTTTACTGAATATGTGATTTCAAATGCTGAGCTTTTACTACCAAACATTATGTCACGAGCATTTTCTCATATAAAAGTAGAAAAGCTCTTTAACTCATTTTAATTACTAGGTTGTTTCATTTTCTTTGCTAGTTGAATAGTGCTGTGATAAACCATATGAACATAATATCTGGATTTCATAAGTTTTTCCTTAGTGTATATTCCAACAAGCAGAATTACTCAATCAAAGGTTAGAAGTGTATTTAAAGCTTTTGATACATTCATAAGTTGTGGCTGTAACCTTTACTTTCTTTCCAATCAAGAGTACCAGTGTTTATCTCAGAGTCTCTTGCCAGAATTAAACAGTAAATTTAAGATCATAGTTAATTCTGTAGATAAGCAACATATGTAGTTATTTGTGTTAGCATTTTCTTTGATTACCAGAGAGGCCGAATATGCAGTCACATGCTTATTTATAAATCGCAGGTTCTTCTAGGTGACTATTTTATTCACACTGTTTCCTCATTTGGAGGTGAGATGGTTAATACTGAATGTCAACTTGATTGGATTGAAGGATACAAAATATTAATCCTGGGTATGTCTGTGAGGGTGTTGCCAAAAGAGATTATTAACATTTGGGTCAGTGGGCTGGGGAAGGTAATCCACCTTAATCTGGTGGGCACCATCTAATCAGCCTCCATCTAATCAGCAGGCAGAAAAATGTGAAAACGAGGGATGGATCTGACCTCCCAGCCTACATCTTTCACCCGTGCTGGATGCTTTCTGCCCTCGAACGTCAGACTCCAAGTTCTTCAGTTTGGGGACTTGGACTGGCTCTCCTTGCTCCTCAGCTTGCAGACAGCCTATTGTGGGACCTTATGATCATGTAAGGTAATGCTTAATAAGCTCCACTGTGTGTATATATATATATATATATATATATATACACACACACACATACATATATACACACACACACGCACACATATATATATATATAGAGAGAGAGAGAGAGAGAGAGAGATCCTATTAGTTCTGTCCCTCTAAGAGAACCTTGACTAATACAAATTTTGGTACCAGGAGTGGTTCTAGAGGAACAGAATATTAAGGATGGAGTTCTTTCATTGGTTTGGGGATTTCTGGAGTTGCCTGCTTAAGATGATTAGACCCCAAAATGCTAAGGACTCTATTTCTAATAGCATGGAGAACACTGAGAGTCCTTGGCATGAACTGTTTACAGAGTTATGCAAAATAAATGCATTTGACACTCCTGACTCACTGCTCGTAAGAGGCAAGGAGTTTAGTGACTCTATACATAATACCTTTCATCGTATGTGGAGAAACAAGGAACATAATGAAGCTGGTTGGTTGCTCCTAAGTTCAGGGACAAAGTGATGAAAGCAAATGATGAACTCAGGGATTCTGTCACCTGGTTTCAGAAGCAGATACTGAGTCTCAAATCTGCTAATATTGCCCTGAGTGAGAGTCTTAACTTCTGTAGAGAAAGAACTGAAATTGTGGAAACACAGACACAAGCTTTTATCCCACTAGTGGCTGACCTGCAACGAAAGATACATGCACAGCCTCACCAGGTGTCTACTGTTAGAGTGAGGGCATTGATTGGAAAAGAATGGTACCCTGCAACTTGGAATGGGGACATGTGGGAGGACCCTGATGAAGCTGGGGACACTGAATTAGTAATCTCTGATGAACCTTTTTTTCGCCAGAAGGAGCAGCTTCCCTATCCCCAGTAGTGGCAACATCCCCTCTCCCACCCATGCTGCTATCAGCCTTTCCACCTTTGTCTGAAGAGATAAATCCTATGCTATCTGAGGCAACAGTGATTGTCTCCCCTGAGACAGTTGCCAGGCAAAATAACGTTGATTCTCCTCAGAAGCCACCCCCAACATCTCTGTTTGCTTCTAGGCCTGCAACTAGACTAAAGTCTCGGTGGGCCCCTGGAGGTAAAGTTCTGAGTGTGACCCATGAGGAGGTGTACTACATTCGAAAAGAACTGCTTGAGTTCTTTAATTTATGTAAACTGCAATGTGGAGAACAGGCATGGAAATGGATATTAAGGGTATGGGATAATGGTGGAAGGAACATAAGAGTTGGATCAGGCTGAATTTATTGATTTGGGCCCGCTAAGTAGCGACTTTGCATTTAATATTGAAGCTTGGGGAATTAAAAAAAAGTTCTAATAGTTTATTGACTTGGTTAGCTGAAATATGGATTAAAAGTTGGCCCACTGTGAGTGAGCTGGAAATGCCTGATCTCCCTTGGTTTAATGTAGAGGAAGGGATCCAAAGGCTTAGGGAGATTGTGATGGCAAAGTGGATTAGTCACTTTAGACCTGCTCATCCCAGCTGGGAGGGTTTAGAAGATATACCCTTGACCAATTCCTTGAGAAATAGATTTTTGAGGGCAGCACCTGCATCTTTGAAGAGCCCTGTATTGCTCTTCTCTGTATGTCAGATCTAACTGTAGGAACCACAGTCACTGAGCTACAAAATTTAAATACAATGGGAATAATTGGATCCCGAAGTGGCAGGGGCCAAGTGGCAGCACTCAGCTGTCAAAGGCAAGATAGCCATAGCTACCGTAATGGACAGCAGAGACAAAGCGACAATAAGTATAGTCTGAATTGTGTAGAGCTCTGGCATTGGCTAAATAATCATGGTGTTCCTAGAAGTGCAATTGATAGGAAGCCTACTGCATTCCTACTTAAATTATACAAACGGAAAATTTCTAGATCAAATGGACAAAATACTAATTTGAATTATGAAACGAGAGAATCATGGTCCCTCAATCAGTTTCTAGACTTGAGCCAGTTTACAGACCCAGAAGCCCTTGAATGAAGGGGAGGCCGGGTCCCTTTGATGAAGGACCCCACTACATTACTGACAATTTATGCAATGAATCTTTCTCCCATCCTTTCCCAAGGAGACCCCTAGCCTTTTACCAGGGTGACTATGCACTGGGGAAAGGGAAATGATCAGACATTTCAGGGACTACTAAACACTGGCTCTGAGCTGATGTTGATTCCCGGGGACCCAAACTGTCATTGTGGTTCTCCAGTTAAAGTAGGAGGTTATGGAGGTCAGGTAATTAATGGGGTTTTAGGTCAGATTTGACTTACAGTGGGCCCAGTGGGTCCCCGGACTCATCCCTGGTCATTTTTCAGTGCCAGATTGCAGAATTGGTATAGACATATTTAGCAGCTGGCAGAACCCCCACATTGGCTCCCTGACTGGCAGGGTGAGGGCTATTATTGTGGGAAAGGCCAAATGGAAGCCATTAGAGCTGCCACTACCTAGCAAAATAGCAAATCAAAAAAGAATACCACATCCCTGCAGGGATTGTGGAGATTAGTGCCACCATCAAGGACTTAAAAGACGCAGGGGTGGTGATTCCCACAACATCCTCGTTCAACTCTCCCATTTGGCCTGTGCAGAAGACAGATGGATCTTGGAGAATGACAGTGGATTATTGTAAGCTTAACCAAGTGGTGACTCCAATTGCAGTTGCTATACCAGATATGGTTTCATTGCTTGAGTAAGTTAACACGTCTCCCGGTACCTAGTATGCAGTCATTGACTTGACAAATGCCTTTTTCTCCATTCCTGTCCATAAAGCCCCACCTGAGGCATTTTGCCTTCAGTTGGTAAGGCCAGCAATATACCTTTACTATCCTACATCAGGGGTATATCAACTCTCTGGCTTTGTGTCATAATATTATTCAGAGATACCTTGATCACTTTTTGCTTCTGCAAGATATCACACTGGTCCATTACATTTATGACATTATGTTGATTGGATCCAGTGAGCAAGAAGTAGTGAACACACAGGACTTATTGGTAAGACATTTGTGTGCCAAAGGATGGGAAATAAATTTGACTACAATTTAGGGAACTTCTACCTCAGTAAAATTTCTTGGAGTCCAGTGGTGTGGGGCCTGTCAAGATATTCCTTCTTAGATGAAGGATAAATTGCTGCATTTAGCCCCTCCTACAATGAAGAAAGAGGCACAACATCCTCTTTGGATTTTGGAGGCAACACATTCTTCATTGGGGTGTATTACTCTGGCCCATTTATTAAGTGACCTGAAAGGCTGCCAGTTTCGAGTGGTGTCCAGAACAGGAGAAGGCTCTGCAACAGGTCTAGGCTGCTGTGCAAGCTGCTCTGCCACTTGGGCTATACGACCCAGCAGATCCAATGGTGCTTGAGGTGTTAGCCTTTGGGAAGCTCCGTAGGTAAATCACAGTGGAAGCCTCTAGGATTTTGGATCAAGTCCCTGCCATCTCCTGCAGATAGCTACTCTCCTTTTGAGAGACAGCACTTGGCCTGTTACTGGGCTTTGGTGGAAACTGAGCGTTTGACCATGGGTCATTGAGTCACCATGTGACCTGAACTGCCTGCCACGAACTGAGTGATTTCTGACCCATCTAGCCATAAAGTGGGTCATGCACAGCAGCATTCCATCATCAAATGGAAGTGATATATATGTGATCAGGTTCGAGCAGGTCCTGAAGGCACAAGTGAGTTACATGAGGAAGTGGCTCAAATGTCCATGGTCTCCTCTACTGCCACCCTGCCTTCTCTCCCCCAGCCTGCACCGATGGCCTCATAAGGAGTTCCCTAGGATCAGGTGACAGAGGAAGAGAAGACTAAGGCCTAGTTCACAGATGGTTCTGCACGATGTGTAGGCACCACCCAAAAGTGGAGAGCTGTAGCACTACAGCCCCTTTCTAGGACATCCTTGAAGGACAGCAATGAAGGGAAATCTTCCCAGTGGGCAGAACTTCAAGCAGTACACCTGGTTGTGCACTTTGCATGAAACGAGAAATGGTCAGATGTGTGATTACATATTGATTCATGGGCTGTAGCCAACAGTTTGACTGGATGGTCAGGAATTTGGAAGAAACATGATTGGAAAATTGCTGACAAAGAAATATGGAGAAGAGGTAAGTGGATGGACCTCTCTGAGTGGCCAAAAACTGTGAAGATATTTGTATCCCATGTGAGT
The DNA here is from genome assembly GCF_001698545.2 of Rhinopithecus bieti. Taxonomy (NCBI): domain Eukaryota; kingdom Metazoa; phylum Chordata; class Mammalia; order Primates; family Cercopithecidae; genus Rhinopithecus; species Rhinopithecus bieti. Next base: position 1,868,641 of record NW_016806659.1, on the reverse strand, counting down.
GCTCACCAACAGGTGACCTTAGCAGAGGAGAAGTTTAATAATCAAGTGGATAAGATGACTCGTTTTGTGGACTCCATTCAGCTTCTTTCCCCAGCCATCCCTGTCATTGCCCAATGGGCCCTTGAATAAACTGGCCATGGTGGCAGGGATGGAAGTTATGCATCGGTTCAGCAACATGGACTTCCACTCACCAAGGCTGACATGACTACAGCCACTGCTGAGTGCCCAGTTTGCCAGTAGCAGAGATGAACATTGAGCCCTCCATATGGCACCATTCCTTGGGGTGACTAGCCAGTTAACTGATAGCAGGTTGATTATATTGCACCTCTTCCCATCATGGAAAGGATAGAGATTTGTCCTCACTGGAATATATACTTACTGTGGATATGGGTTAGCCTATCCTGAATGCAATGCTTCTGCCAAGACTACCATCTGTGGACTCACAGAATGCCATATCCACCATCATGGTATTCCACACAGCATTGGCTCTGACCAAGGCACTCATTTTACAGCTAAAGAAGTGTAGCAGTGGGCTCATTCTCATGGAATTCACTGGTCTTACCATGTTCCCCATCATCCTGAAGCAGCTGGATTGATAGAATGGTAGAATGGCCTTCTGAAGTCACAATTACAACGCCAACTAGGTGACAATACTTGGCAGGGCTGGGGCAAAGTTCTCCAGAAGGCCATGTATGCTCTGCATTGGCGTCCAATATATGGTACTATTTCTCCCGTAACCAAGATTCATGGGTCCGGGAATCAAGGGGTAGAAGTGGAAATGGCACCACTTACCATCAGCCCTCAAGATTTTTGCTTCCTGTTCCCATGACATTACGTTCTGCTGCTGGAGGTCTTAGTTCCAGAGGGAGGAACAGTGCCACCAGGAGACACAAGAATGATTCCATTAAACTGGAAGTTAAGATCACACCTGGACACTTTGGGATCCTCCTACCTTTAAGTCAACAGGCTAAGAAGGGAGTTACCGTGTTGGCTGGGGTGATTGACCCAGACTACCAAAATGAAATCAGTTTACTACTCCACAACGGAGGTATGGGAGAGTGTGCATGGAATACAGGAGATCTATTAGGGTGTCTTAGTATTACCATGCCCTGTAATTAAGATCAATGGGAAACTACAACAGCTCAATTCAGGCAGGACTACAGATGTCCCAGACCCCTCAGGAAAGAAGGTTTGGGTCACTCCACCAGGAAAAACAACATGACCTGCTGAGGTGCTTGCTGAAGGCAATGGGAATACAGAATGGGTAGTAGAAGAAGGTAGTCATCAATACCAGCTACGACCACATGACCAGCTGCAGAAACAGGACTGTAATTGTCAGGAATATTTCCTCATTCTTTTGCTGAAAACATATTTGTGTTTGTATACACTTGTACTAAGAAAATACATTCATTTTATTTCCTTTTATCATGTGACATAAGATTTATTGACTTCATATCAACATTTAAGTATTGTTAATTTTATGTAAGAGTATTTGGGTTGGGGATTGGTGCATTTCCGGTTGTATGAAGGATAGTTGTATTATGTTATGTAAATATGACCTTATTATTGTCTTTATTTGGAGATTATGTATGATCTCAGGAGATGTGTATGCATTCAAGTGGACTGGGGTGAACTTATGATGGCTAATACTGAGTGTCAGCTTGATTGGACTGATGCATAAAAAGTATTAATTCTGGGTGTGTCTGTGTGGGTGTTCCAAAAGAGATTAACATTTGAGTCAGTGGGCTGGGGAAAGCAGATCCACCCTTAATCTGGTGGACACAATGTAATCAGCTCCCAGTGAATGTAAAGCAGGCAGAAAAATGTAAAAAGGAGAGCTGGGCCTAGCCTCCCAGCCTACATCTTTCACTCATGCTGGATGCCTCCTGCCCTCAAACATCAGACTCCAAGTTCTTCAGTTTTGGTACTGGCTTTCCTTGCTCCTCAGCTTGCAGACAGCCTATTGTGGGACCTTGCGATCATATAAGTTAATACTTAATAAACTTTGCTCGCTCTCTCTCTCTCTCTCTCTCTCTCTCTCTCTCTCTCTATATATATATATATATATATATATATTCATTCTACTAGTTCTGTCCCGCTAAGAGAACCCTGACTAATACAGAAGGAGCGGCAAATGTTTTCTTTTGATTTATGTGAACTTTTTATATGCAAAAGAAAACATCACCTTTTCATGTGTATTGCACATATCTTCTCTTTTGGCCTTTTTCTGGTTCTTTTCAATTAACACAGAAACATAGTTTGATTTACATGATTGGCAAGTTGGTAGCTTTTAAGAAAACCTAAGTCCAGCTATGCACATTTTATGATGGATGTGGACAAGAAAGAGAAGTTTATTTTGTTCATGCTGCCATAGGCTCCTTCTAAAGAGGTGGACAGTAGGAGGTGGGGACTGTAGAGGGTGAGGACAGAGAGACAACCTTGTATCTGATCTAGACACAGAGAGGTTAGTGGCCACTGTCATGCGTGTCCGTGTGAAGAGATGACCAAACAGGCTTTATGTGAGCAACAAGGCTGTTTATTTCACCTGGTGCAGGCGAGCTGAATCTGAAAAGAGAGTCAGCAAAGCATGGTGGGTTTATCATTAGTTCTTATAGGTTTTGGGATAGGCGGTGGAGTTAGGAGCAATGTTTTGCCAGCAGGGGGTGGATCTCACAAAATACATTCTCAAGGGTGGGGAGAATTACAAAAAACCTTCTTAAGGGTGGGGGAGATTACAAAGAACCTTCTTAAGGGTGGGGAGATTACAAAGTACATTGATCAGTTAGGCTGGGGCAGAAACAAATCACAATGGTGGAATGTCATCAGTTAAGGCTATTTTCACTTCTTTTGTGGATCTTCAATTGCTTCAGGCCATCTGGATGTATACGTGCAGGTCACAGGGCATATGATGGCTTAGCTTGGGCTCAGAGGCCTGACAGTCACAAGCTCCCAGCCTTGACTGGTCATCTATCCTACTCTTTCTCAGCAGAATGTTCTTTCTGAGAATTCATTTGTGGAGTGGTTTGAAGGCTCAGAGGAGTGACTCCACGCAAGGGAGGAGACCTTATCATGCCCGCTCAGACTGAGCTGGTAGATCCTCTTTCTTTTGGAAGTTACTAAAGGTTGGCTCTCACCATGCAAGGCATATAGATGGGAAACCACTGTAGGGGCCAAGAGAAAATTCCCTTGCCCTCTGAAGGTTCACTGAAAAGTTAACTCGCAAAGGGCAGATTAGCTGGAGAAAAGGTCTACAAGTTTATTTTAACATGCATAGCATAGGAGCATTGTAGAATAATTACCCAATTAACCAATGAGGTACTTCTATATCCTCCTTCTTAGGAGACTGAGAAATGGAGAAGTGTATTGGTCCATTCTCACACTGCTATAAAGAATTACCTGAGACTGGATCATTTCTAAAGAAAAGAGCCTTCATTGACTCACAGTTCTGCAGCCTGTACAGGAAGCATGACTGGGGCTTACAGTCGTGGCAGAAGGGGAAGCAGGAATGTCTTGCATGACTGGAGAAGGAGGAAGAGAGAGAAAGGGGAGGTGCTACACACTTTTAAACAACCAGAACTTGTGATAACTCTATCACAAGAACAGCAAGGGGGAAGTCCACCCCCGTGATTCAGTCACTTCCCACCAGGGCACTCATCCGACATTGAGGATTACAATGTGATTTGGGTGGAGACACAAATCCAACCTCCATGATTCAGTCACTTCCCACCAGAGCACTCATCCGACATTGAGGATTACAGTTCGACATGTGATTTGGGTGGAGACACAAATCCAAACCGTATTAGGAAGTTTGGGTAATTTTAGGAGAGTCGTAAGTGATTTTTAGGGAAATGCAATGGGCTTGAAGAACATACAGTGGCCTGTCACAAACTGTTGTGCCTGCAGAACAGATCGTGGTTTGTGACAAAAGTCTGCCCGGGAGTGTTGATAGACTTCAGTCTTTCTTCCTGCCATGTGAGTTCAGTTAATGAAAGCTCAGGGAAGGGACCAGGGATCATTGCTGTCTTCTTAGGAAGGTCCAGACTTTAGACAGATTAAGGAACTTCAGAGAACAACTTCATCCTGGGCTTTGGGAGAGACAGAGGATTAAGAGACAGGGGTGTTGGTGGGGAGGTAGGAAAGGGGAAGGCCAGACAGACTTTGAGGCTTCTTCAGTTCAGCATGTCAAAGGGTCATATTTTGAGGTATGGATTTCTGAGCCCCAACAGCACCCAAGCATTGTGTCCTCGAGGCTGTGGGAACTGTAGTCTACTCCCCTGACTTACAGCAGCACCTCATTCAAGGGTAGATCTTTCAGCATCCAGAATGGCCCCCTTCTGGAAGCTTCCTAATGGGCATCTCTAAGAGAACAGGAACAGCATAAAAACCCAATGGGAACACTGGGTGGTCTGGGGTGGGCTGAGACGATGCATATGCCAGCCTCAACTGCTGGTGTGCGGCAGTTGAGAAAAGTTGGGAAACTTCAGACTACGGGCAAAAAAAAAGAAAAGAAAAGAAAAGAGCCCAGAGAAATGTGAGGAAGAGCTTGAATTTCTAGCAAAAAAGGAGACAACATATAGCAACCTGGGTGGTTCAGATGCTCTAGGAAGTGCGTATTTTTTCCTAAAAATGCATCGCAGCAGGCACAGGATTGTAGGACCCATTTCCTGAGCACATGGGTAGTATTTAACTGTCACAGCTAATTGTCACAATAGATGGTGCTTTGTTTTTGTTTTCCTGTTCGCTCTTCATTTTACAGAAGCTAAGGACCAGAGGGGTGACTCAGTGCCTGAGCTGGAATTCCATCCAGGGCTGTTGCCCTCTAAAGCCCTGCCATGGCAGTGCTGCCAGCTCACTCTCCTTGGGCACCTTCCCACCTCTCATACCCCTGTGTCCCTGTGGACTCCTGGTGCCATGGCACAGCTGGATGGGGGTGATTCATGCTGGACACCTGAGACACAAGGAGAGGAGGCAGGGAGCTGCTGAAAGAGGTTCAGTTAAAAACTTCCAACAATGAGGGAGTGAGTTACCAACTTTCAGGAAGCCTTGTTTGGGTCCCAGCCCTTTTCCCTTTGGATATAAGTTATTGGTATGACACTGAACTAACATATTGCATCTCCAGCTGCTCCCTGCTGAGCTCTGGAGCCCACTAAGGCATGAAAGCAGCTCTTCCTTAGGCCTTTGTTGTGGCTTTTTTCTCTTTTTGGCCAACAGGAGAGAGGAATTTGGCAGTTATGCAGATGGGGTCTCTCAGAATCCAGCCCTGTGAAGAACAGGTGAAAAGTCTATCTGGGCATGGTGCCCTGAGCAGTCGTCTGGACATGGTATCCTGGGTGTGGAGACTTAGTTTCCTTCTCTGTGGAAGAATTCACCTTCTTTTGTTAATGTAGATACCAGGGAGGGGATTCATGACAATTGAATTTCTTTTAGAGGAACTTCCCAAGGAAAACTTCAGAGAAAGCCCCTCCACGTGCTTTGGGAGAGAAAGAGGATCCAGAGACAGGGGGCAGGGGGAGAGTCAGAGAGACCTTGGTTTGAGACTGCTCCTTAGTTCAAAGCACTCAGCATGCCCCAGTACCACACTTTGGGGTATTATTTTCTGAGCCCCAACAGCGACCAAGAAGGGGGAACAGAATGGTAATTATGTTTGCCACAATTTTGCTATAAGGTTTGCACAGGTGACCTCACTCAGTTTCCAGAACAGTCTCACAAGCAAGGACAGAGCAGGATTTAGAATGTGGCAGATGTGGCCTCTCGTTCTGCTTCACCTCCTGCCACTCTGCTGAGTGACTTTGCCCCCAAGTAGGTTAATGACATCTGTGTCTGATGTGCTCTGAAGGGTTGGGGCAGGCTCCCCTGGGAGGTTTGCAGCTTCATTAATGATGATAAAGACAGAGTCTTCATAACGCTGTAGAAAAAACTAGAAAATACCATGTGAAATAAACACACATGTGTGGATTAGCTGTGCCATGACCACATCCAGATAGAACTACTTCCACCCACAGGTGGGAATGGTCATACCAAGGCCATGGGACATGGGCGACTCTTTGTTTTCTTAACTTTTTTTTTCTCATTTATAAGTTCCTTCAAGTATTTGGCTCAAGTTTGTAGATTTAGCATGTTTTGTCCTCTCTCCCTCTTGAGAGCTCATTCCAATTATATAAAGGAATACTGGAAGAAATAAGCTTGCAAGGTGCACAGGGGTTCCTCCAGCCATCTGTGAGATTTTTGGGAATTCCTGGCTGCTGGATGGGGTGTGGGAGTGTGCTGAGAGGGAGGCGACAGAGAGCTGGGGACTGCAGCCCAGAGGAAGTCCAGAGGAAGGATGTGTGTCCATGCGGGCTGTGGGGGTCTAAGACTGCCAGAGCCACAGGGGTCTGGGCTCAGAGATGGCTGGTTGGAGGGTGGGGGTCGGAACCGGGGGTGAAGACAAGGGTTGAAGATCTCTGCTTGCAGCGGGAGCATATGTATCCTCCCCACTTCCCCACCTCTGGGTACAAAATGTCAGGCAGGCCACAGAAGTTTGTCCACAGGGACAAAAAAAGCTTAGATGTCTCTAAGAAATTGTAAGAAAGCCACTAATGTGGGAAGTAAATGCCTCCTGATGTAGTTTGGATGTGTGCCTTGCCCACATCTCATAATGAAACATAATGCCCAATGTTGAAGGTGGGGCCTGGGGGGAGGTGATTGGATTATGGAGTGGGTTTCTCATGAATGGTTTAGCACCATTGCTCTTGGCACTGTCCTCATGATAGTGAGTCTCCTGAGATCTGATTCTTTAGAAGTGTGTGGCACCTTCCTATTTTCTTTCTCGCTCCTGCTTTATTTATTTTATTTATTTATTTTTTGAGACAGAGTCTCGCTCTGTCACCCAGGCTGGAGTGCAGTGGCACGATCTCAACTCACTGCAACCTCTGCCTCCCAGGTTCAAGCGATTCTTCTGCCTCAGCCTGCCAAGTAGCTGGGATTACAGATGTGTGCCACCACACCTGTCTAATTTTTGTGTTTTTAATAGAGATGGGATTTCCCCATTTTGGCCAGGCTGGTCTTGAACTCCTGACTTCAAGTGACCTGCCCACCTCGGCCTCAGAAAGTGCTGGAATTACAGGCGTGAGCCATCACGACTGACTTTGCTCCTGCTTTTGCCATGTGAAGTGCCTGCTCCCACTTCTCATTCTGCCACAATTGGAAGCTTCCTGAGGCCTCTCTAGAGGCTGAACAGATGTTGGCGCTATCCTTTCTGTATAGCCTGCAGAACTGGGAGCCAATTAAACCTCATTTCTTTACACATTACCCAGTCTTGGGTGATTCTTTATAGCAATGCACAGCCAAACACACCTCTTCTTCCTAGGATTTGAGACCATGGCCTGTCAGGCAGCCCCCCTGCTGCTCCCCTAAACAGAGACCACACAGTCTGGAAACACAGATCTCTCAGCCCACAGTCTCACTCAGCAGAGAGACAGATCAGGAGACAGATGGATTCAGATAATTGAAGAGGAAACCTGTAATCACCCTTTAGAACAATCAGGCAGGGCTGGGCGTGGTGGCTCACGCCTGTAATCCCAGCACTTTGGGAGGCTGAGGTGGATGGATCACAAGAACAGGAGATGGAGACGATCCTGGTTAATATGGTGAAATCCTGTCTCTACTAAAAATACAAAAAATTAGCCATGTGTGGTGGCACACGCCTGTAGTCCCAGCTACTCGGGAGGCTGAGGCAGGAGAATCGCTTAAACCCAGGAGGTGGAGGTTGCAGCAAGCTGAGATTGTGCCACTGCACTCCAGCCTGGGCAACAGAGCAAGACTCTGTAAAAAAAAAAAAAAAAAAAAAAAAAAGGACAAGTTGAACAAAAGAAAAATCTCACCTCAGCTAAAAAAGACAGGAATAATTTAAGAAGAGAACTTAAAGCAAACAAATAAAGCAGAACTTTCATACACTCAGAGGTCTGAGAAAATACTCAAACCGTAAAATGAGAGTAGAATGCTATGAAAAAGGTAAAGCAAACAATAAGAGGAAATTCTTGAAAATGAACAATATAATGACCAAAATACACATTCAGTTAAAGAATTGATTAGCTAGGTGTGATGATGCACGCCTGTGGTCCCAGATACTTGGGAGGCTGAGGTGGAGAATCACCAGAGACCGGGAGGTCAAGGCCTCAGTGAGCCATGACTGTGCCACTGTGCTCCAGCCTGGGTGACAGGGCAAGACTCTTGTCTCAAAAATAAAAGTCAAAGTATAAAAATATTGGAAGTTAAAGCTAAAGAAAATCTTCTACACTAAGAGAAAAACAAGAGAAAATAATAGAGAAAAAATGATAGATAATAATAAGGACCTCCAAGTAATATGAATTTCCCAAAGAGAGAATAGAAAAAAAATGGGAGAGTTTTATATATATATATATATATATATATACACACACACACACACACACACACATACATGCATACACACACACATATATATAACTGTAGATATATAACTATATACAATATTCTATATACATAAGTGTATATATCTATAGGTATAACTATATATGTGTATATATATACACATACATACACATATATAATGTAATTACAGAACAAATATTTTAAAGAGAAAGGTTTTAAAAGCTTCACAAATGAGGTGGGTAGAGAGTGAGAGAGAGGATTCTACAGAAAATAAAGTCACACTCTGGCCTTAGAACTCACATCAATAATGCAGAAGCTAGCAGACAACAGATCATTGCTTTCAAAGTTCAGGTGGAGATGACTTTGAACCTTAAATCTTATATCTGGCTAAAAGACCAATTGACTATGAGAGAAGAATAAAGACGTCTTTGGAGATGTACAGACTGCAAAAGTTTTTTACACAGAAGAAAGCTGTTGGAAAAGAAAATCCATTACAGCAGGGAGAATGGCAAGGAGAAGAGCCCCGGGATTGGGCCATAGTGGTGTGCCGGGAGGGCTGTGGAGGGACTGCAGCGTTTTGTTTTAGTTCTGGAGGATGGCAAACTTCTGGAGGGACAACGCTGTAGAGAAAAATGAAAAGGAGGCTCCACAGGAGAAATAGGATGATTGAGCGGCTGGAGACACCTGAAAATGAGGTGAGAATGCATACTTTGTTTTCCACAGGGAAAATATTGGCTAAAACCTCAGAAAACAAAAAGCTGAACAAATAAGCCATGGGCCAAATCTGAAGCTAGTTAAAGTACAGCATCACTTCGGGCCACTGATGGAGTGTGAGGAACGTTAACCCATTGCAGCCTCAGGCTGGGGGCATTTTCCTTGGGGAAGTACAGGGGCCAAGAAGTAGAACCCCAAGAACAGGAGACAAACCCCTCACCCCACTTGGCTCTGCAGTGGAAAAACCGGAGACTATTACTTGTTGTCACTGTTAATTGGTATTCGGGTTTAGAACGAGCCTATAGGGAAACACACACACACATTGAAGACAATCGGGGTCACTGAATTGAATGTGATTTTTGGTGAGTTTGAAATTGTGCAAGTCCAGGCCTATCAGTGGCAAGTGGAAGGAGGAGGAGGTGAGAAGTGGAGGAACGGGAGAGGATGCTGATAGTCTACTTTGCACAGGGAGGTTGAGAGACAGATGACATTGGATCACGCAGGGACATGTGCTTTACCATATTGTTTAAAAGTTGCAAAGATGATCAACCCAGGGAAGAACCAAATATAATGTAAAAAGTGTCCAGTATCTGGAGAAAGCAATGATGTGGAGAGTGATGTCAAAGTGTTGAACTGCCATCCTTCTTATGTGAGGTGTGTCCGCAGCATCCTGAAGTGAGAAAGATGATGAACACACTCAAAGAGGTGAACGAGGCACAGAGCGTTTTGAGGGGGACTCATTTCAGAGCTATGGGCTGGGTTAAGGGCCTCACACCCAAGCACAAGCACCACCCTTAGGTCTTAAGGGACAAGAGAGGAATGTTGTTACTGGGGCTGGGCCAGGTGGGGGCCTTGGGTGAAGGGCCTCCCCTCCCCTGTTGCTTTAGCGGAGCATGGCACTGCAGAAGCACAGAGGGAGGTTGGGGCAGGTGGGGCCTTCTCTGGCCTAACCTACCTGCATGTTCTGCTGATGAAGCCCTTGCGGTCTGCCCCCATCTCCTGGGCCAAGAGTAGGGGAGAATGAATCAAGGTTGGGTAAATGAAGCATTACCAGCATGAAAGCCAATAGACGTTGTTTGAAGCTGACGACTCCAAAACTAGGATAATAAGCATATTATCGAGAAAAATGAACTAACCAATTGGAAACCTACAATCAAAGATGGTGAAAGGGGTTTTTGGAGAGCAGGGCTGTGGGTGGGGTGTATGTGGGAGAGGATTGCTTTTCAAACAAAAGCTCTCTGTACTATTTGAACTATATATTTTTTGATCTTGAAGAAAACTTGTAAACCACAGGGAAAGCATACAATATCAAAAACATCTCAACTAGCTGAGAAAATAGACTTGATTTAGTAAGATGAAATTTAACAGCAATTCATTTAAATCAATGACCTTTTTCCAAAAAAAAGGCACGTGGACAGCACAAGGAAATGACTCAGGCCTCCTAGCTTCAACTCTGCCTACAGCATGGTCAAGGGATGCATTGGGGGTGCCCACAGCTTTGTGATCTCCTTAAAGAACTGACCCTGCTTCCCCATCCCACCCGACAACCAATTCCAGAGGCTCTAAGTTGATATGGTAACCTACCTTCTCCCAGTACACCATCCCGGTCAATACCATTGTCAATATCCCTGCTTACTGGAGTCACCACCCAAAGTTCAAGCCTCCCAGCCTCTTCTTAAAGCCCTTCATGAAAATCCATCGCCCATTACTCCTTCTCCTCCAAGCCCTTCCACCAGGTGCCCTGCAGCTCACAGTCCTGTCAGCAACTTTCTCTGTGTTCTCTAACTTCTCATTAAATGTGACCTAATGTTCATGCTCTTTCAGGAGCCCTGGTTACTCTGAGGACATTGCTCTGTCTTCAGTCCACTCAAGTGGGGACTGTTTGTTGTTTGTTGGTTTTTCTTACCCTAAGTACCACTGGGACTAACCAAGGGGCAATACGCCTGGGTGAGGAGGGCGATTCTGTCTTCGTTTCCCCTTCTTGCAAACACCCAGTTGTTTGAAATGCCCTCTATCAGATTCCATTCCTGCTTCCCGCCCCCTAGTCATTCTCTCATTTCCTGGGGATACCTTGCAGCTTAGTGCTTTTCTCTCCAGCACAATGTTGGCCTTTCAGGATCCACATAAACCCAAGTCTGATTTCACAGTTCCTTGGCCTGTTCGCCAGCACTGACCATTTCCTCCTTGCTAATAGGCTCCCTGCGGTGGTGGCAGGCCGACCTTACTCCTGCACTGCCTCCAGAGGAGCAGCACCAGCTCCCTGACCATCTGCACCCCCACCTTCCCACTGCTCTCTCTGGAGCTAATTCTGACAATTCTCCAGGGTTGTTGGAATCCTCAATCCATTGACTCTGGCACTTTTCACTTTGACCCTATCCTGTCTCTTATGTTCACAGTTCTTTCCTTACTCAGATGAGACTCTGAAGTCCACATGGGAGCCGCCCCCAACCTCAACCTCCGCTCCGCCTTGCTGTTTAGCGACCTTGCCCTTCTCTCCTTGTGACGCACTGTCTCCAGAAAGCCCAACCCCGACGGAACACCATTTACCTCCTACCCTGCACTTTCATCCTCGCAGCTCAGTGTGTGCTGCTGATCTTGTGTTGAATTTATAAGCGCTGGACTTATATAAACTCCCAGCTCTGCCTAGTGGCCTGTTATATTTTTTGGTCACTTGGATCCTCTCTCTGGAAATGCCATTGCACATCTCTTCTCTTTTTTCTCCAGACCCCTGAAGGCCTTCCCTCATCTCATTACTTTCAAAATAGAATCCACTGAGATATGGCCACTTCCTCTTTCCACCACAGGCCTAGAAGCACAGGCTCACTGAAACCTCTGGGGTTCAAGCAATTTTCTTGCCTCAGCCTCCTGAGTCGCTGAGACTACAGATGCACACCACCACAGCCAGCTAATTTTTGTATTTTTAGTAGAGACAGAGTTTCACCATGTTGGCCGGGATAGTCTTGATCTCATGACCTCGTAATCCGCCCACCTCAGTCTCCCAAAGTGCTAGGATTACAGGTGTGAGCCACCGCGCCTGGCCTTCGTTTTTCTTTTTCAAGTTTCACCTAAGAAAGAATATGGTTTTCTTTGCTTTTTGAACATTACATAAATGGAATCATATAGTGTCTACTCGTTGGAGTCTGGCTTTTTTCATTCAACTTATGTCTATAAAATTAATTCACTTTGTTGCTATCCGTAGCTGTAGTTCATTCATTTTCATTGTATCCTAATATATAAATATATTATAATTAATTTGATCTATTCTGCACCAATAGACATTTGATTGTATCTATTTGGGAGCAATTATAAGTAATGTTGCTATGAAAATTCTTGTGCATGTACATGTACCCTGGTGTTCCGGTACACACATTTCTGTTGGATATGTATTGACACAGATATATACACACACGCACGCACTATACATTATATATACATACTATATATATTATGTATGTGCATACTATACGTATTTATGTATATACATTATATACATAATATATACAGGTTCTACATGTGCTATATGTATAGACACATACACAATGTACGTAACACACAGACACTTATACATTACACACACACACACACGTCACACTATACACCAAAAAGTGGACTTGCTGCTTCATAAAGTGTGCATTCAACTTTGTTAGATAATGTAAGCTTTTTCCCCCAAAGTGCCAATTTCCTCGGCCATGAGCAGTATATAAAGTTCTCAATATTCTACCTGCCAAACAGTTGGTATTTTGAGTGTTATAAATTAAGTTATTCTGTCTGGTATATAAGAGTATTTCATTGTGGTCTCTATTGGCATAGATAAAGAAATCAGATAAGCTGACCTTTGAGGCTGAGTATCAAAAGAAACTGGAAGGAGCTCACAGTTGCTTACATGGGCTGGTAAAACTGGACTTGACATTTGTCTTAGGTATCGACTCACTTAGTGACACTGGACTACTTAGTTTCTCTCCTTGATCTGTAGCTTTATTTTATGTAATGCATGCATGACTTTCACCTTACAGATTTATGGTGAGGATTAAAAATAATAAAACTGGACACTGTGGCTCACTCCTGTAAATCCCAGCAATTTGGGAAGCTGAGGTGGGAGGATTGCTTGAGGTTCTGAGTTTGAGACCAGCCTGGACAACATAGTGAGACCCCAATTACTACTATATACATATAGTATATATATAGTATATATGGTGTGTGTATATATATATACTATATATACACATAGTATATATATAAAATTGTGAAGCATTACATACCTACAAAACATGCAGAAAACAAAAGTCTGTATGTATACTTTTATGTATATATAAAAAAGTCTATGTGTATATATATACATATATATATACACACAGTTATATATACACATATATATTGACTGGGGCATAGTAGGTACCCAATAAGTGGCGACTGTTTTTACCTCGTATCTTCACTTATTGGTGGTAAAGTCACCAATGGAAGCGAAGCAGGCAGAGTTGCAGCAGACTGTGAGGAAGCAGCAGGGTCTTGAGGGCTCACTGCTGAATGGTCCCCTGGGATAGCCTGTATTGTTGTGCAACACATATTTACTCTTCCCTTCCCCAGCATGAGCCCAGTGCACTGCCCTACCCTAGTCCTCTGGGATTTGCTTTGGCTAGGGGAATGTGAGTGAACATGACCTGAGTGCATCCCAGCATAGTCTGGAATGTGCTAGATGGTTTGGTTCAGCCTCTTGTCCCCCAGCTCTCCCTCACAGGAAGAGCATGTGCAGGAAGCCACTGTTTCTCCAGCTTGAGCCATGCCCCTGGAAGCTTGGATGGCTCTTACTATGCCAGATTGATACCTTGACTCAGCTGTGTCTGACTTTGTCAAGAATTGCTGGAAGTGATGACCGTCTGAAACATCAGAATTTTATTGTGCATGGCAACAATAAAAAATAATGAACATGAAATAGATTTTCTTTTGGTATAAGAATAAATATGACAGTGGACAGATATTTTGATATTCCGTCCTGAAGCTGTTAGTGTTTGTTTTCTCAGAAACATGGAACAATACGTATGAAAGGCTTTTCTGCTTGGAAAGGAGAAAATGCAGTTAAAGAAAAACAGTAGCATTTTAAATCATAGTTCTCTCTATATTGATGCAGCTTGAAGGATGAAAATAAATGTCACAAACTGGAATCTTCAAGGATGGTAATAAGCTACATCAGAATATAGAAATATTTGCAGAATAGTACATATTTAGACATTATCGAGTGCAACCCTCTCACCTACATATAATAAGAAAAGGGTTAATACTAAATACGAAATACTGTTTATCTCCCTATACACCTACCCACTCATCTGTTCATCCATCTGTGGTTCCAATCATTTATATATTCAACAGCCATTCACCTACAGTCCATGAGGACACAGAGGTGAATTCGATGCAGAGTTGCCTTCAGGAAGAATAGAGTCAAGCAGTGGAGGTAATGACTTCACAGGAAATCCCACACAGCACTGTAGATATTGCCTACATGCCTCAGCAGGGCTCCACTGGGAGACTGGAGAGGAGTCCACAGTGTTCCTATAAAGATGTCTAGATCCTTGGATAAAGAGACTCCGTTTTGTACTTCTTCCTTAGATCCCACAGCAGTCGGCGCTGTGGAGCACAGGGAAGTGACAGGTGATTAAAAGCACTTGGTATGGAGGCAATTACATCTTCTCCCATGGTTATTTCATTTTAGGGACATGGCCAGCTCAGCCCTGTGGCTGTCTCCACCTGGTTCCATGTCACAGCCCCTTGATACATCTGGGCAACACTTTCTGATCTGTTTCTACCCGCCAAAACCAAGCCTGGTACATTCAGCCATTCTCTCTCAATCTCTCTTCTTTTCTTTTAATTTTGCCTCTACTAATGAGTGTTTGAGACAACAGTAAACTCTTCTATAGTTTATAGTAATGTGCTCTATTTCCGTTCTAGCTTCGGTTTCCTCCCTCAACGACCATTCAGACTGGGATACATCTATCATCTCTGTGTCACTGTGAGAATTGTATGAGTTTGTTCATGTAAAGCACTAGGAACAATGCCTGACAAATAGTGGACTCTCAACAGTTTTTTTGTTAGCTAGTATATCTTTGTGTACTTTTATGAAAATTTCTGAATAACAAATTCTGAAAAATCAAATTGCTGAGTCAGAGGGTAAATAAATTTGAAATACAGAAAGATATTTGCTAATTGGCAATTTTCACTCCCGCTTCCATAGAATATGAAAGTCCTGGTTTCACTCTATTGACATCATATGTCAATACAGTATTGTAGTAATCTGTAAAATATTAAAAATCCAGTGTATGAAAAATAGCATCTTATGGCTAGCTTAATTTGTATTTTCTTGATGAAAAGCAAGCCTGCATACCTACTAGATCTAGTCACATATAGCCTATTTGTGCTTTGTTTGTGAATGGCCTGTTTAGATTCTTTGCACACTTCTCTTTTTTGTTGATTCTCTATATTCTTATTGATTTATTGTAGTTATTTATATATTGTGTATAAATATTTAACTGTTACATATGCAAATATTTTCTTCCTGTCATGGTCTTTTGACTATTCACCACTGATCTCACTCTTTATACTACTTCCAATTAATTTTAGGATTGCACAGGGCATCAACTATGCAGCCAAGAACACTTATAAACCTTGACCACAATATTAATAAAATTAGTTTGAGGTTATAGGAGAACTAATGTGGCAGGAAGACTTGAAGGGCTAAGAGTCTATAGAAAGGAGAAGCACAGAAAAGTAGTTCTGACATTTGGTGTCACTTTTTCTCCAGAGGCATTTTCTCATACACAAATGGTGACTGAGAAAACTGAGAAGAGATGACAATCTTTTGAGGCTGGGGAGAAAAATGAAGTTCACAGCTCAGCAAAGAGGACAGGCTCTGGTAAGTGCCTCAGCATTTAGGTGAAGTCTCCGACTTATTAACATTCATGTGATACATTTGTTACAATAAACCAATATAGATGCATTATTATGAACTATAAATCTATGGTAATACCAAGGGTCACCCCTTGTATTATAAAGTCTATGGGTTTTGACAAGTGCATAATATCATGTATCTGCCACTACAATGTATGAAGAAGAGTCTCACTGCCCTGAAAATCCGCTATGTTTCACCTATTCATCCTCCGCCTCCTCTTGAGTCCTGGAAAACGACAGATCTGTTTTTATTGTTTCTATAGTTTTGCTTTTTTTCTAGAATGTCATACAGTTGGAATCATACAGAATGCAGTCTTTTCAGATTGGCTTCTTATGCATAATAATATACATTTAAGGTTCTTTCATGTCCTCTTATGGCTCAGTAGCTCTTTTTTAAAAATTACTAAATAATATTTCATTATATGGACATATTATTACAGTTTGTTTATTCAATATCATCTGTTGATGTACATTTTATTTGCTTTCGATTATTTGCAATTATGATTAAAGCTGCTATAAACATTCATGTGCAGGTTTTTTGTGGATATGACCTTCCAATTAAATTGGCAAATGCCATGAGTACAATTGCTAGATTGTGTGAGAAGACTGTTTAGCTTTGTAGGAAACTGCCAAACTGTTTTCTAATGTGGCTCTACTATTTTGTATTCCTGCTAGGATGCCTTACACCCTTGCAGCACTTGGAATTGTCAATTTTTTTTTTTTTTTTTTTTTTTTTTTTTTTTTTTTTTTTTTTTTTTTTAGAAATTCTAATAGGTGTGTAGTGGTATCACATAGTTACTGTAGTTTGCAATACCCTAACACATATATTGTTGAACAACTGTTGATATACTTATTTGACATCTGTGTATCTTCTTGGGTAAGGTACCTGTACCGGTTATCTACTTATTTTTTAATTGGGTTGTTTGTATTCTTATCATTGAGTTTTAAGAGCTCTTTGTATATTTTGGATGCAAGTCCTTCATCTGATATGTGTTTTGCTAAGATTTTTTTCCCATTCTTGTCTTTTCAGTCTCTTAATAGTGTCTTTTTCAGAGCCGAATTTTTAAATTTTAATAAAGTACAACTTATGAATAATTCTCATTCATGGATGGTGGTGATGATGTTGTGTCTAAAAACTCATTCCCAAACCCAAGGTCTCTGAGAATTTATTCTGTGTTATCTTCTAGATATTTTATAACTTTACATTTTACATTAAGTATATGATCAACTTTGAGTAAATTTTTTGTGAAAGACATACGGTTTGTATCTAGATTCATTCATTTTTCAAATATGACAGTCCCCTGTTTCAGTACAATTTTTTGAAAAGGTGATACTTTTCTCCATTGTATTGCCTTTCTTCCTTTGTCAAGATCAGTTGACTATATTTATGTCTATTTCTGGGCTCTTTATTCTGTTCTAGTGATCTGTTTTCTATTCTTTTCTATTTGTCTATTTTTTTTTGCCAATATGACACTGTCCTGATTACTGTAGCTATGGAAGTAATATTGAAAGTAATTATTGAAGTCAAGGTAGTGTCAGTTGTCCAACTTTGTTATATTTAGTATTGTGTTTACTATTCTCTTTCTTTAGTGTGTTTTGATGTAAATTTTAAAAAGAGTTTGTTGACATCCACAAAATAACATCCTGGGATTTTGGGGGGGATTACATTGCATCTATAGATCAAGTTGGGAAGAATGGACATCTTAGCAATATTGAGTCTTTCTCTCCACAAACATGGAATCTCCATTTATTTAGTTCTTACTGGATTTCTTTAATCAGTTTTGTGGGTTTCCTCATATTTATCTAGTGCATATTTTATTATATTTATATCTAAGTCTTCATCTTTTGTTGTTATTATAAACAGTATTGTGTTTCTAACTTGAAATTCCAGTTTTTTTGTTGATATATAGGAAAGCAATTGATTATTGAAGATTAACAATGAATCTTGAAAAAAGGGGTTTTCACTTCCCAGTTCCAGATATTTTTTTCTCCATTCTTTGAGTTTTCTACATAAACAATCATGCAAACTGCAAAGATAATTTTATTTGTTTACTTTTTAATCTGTATACCTTTCTTTCCCTTTTCGTGTCTTATTGCATTAAAAGAACTTCAAATATAATGTTGAGTAGGAGTAGAGAGAGGAGACATCTTTGCCTTGTTGCTAATCTTAGGGGTAAATCATCTATTTTCCTACCGCTAAATACGATGTTAGCTGTAGGGTTTTTTTTTAAAGTAGGCATTTATCATCTGGTTCAGGAAGTTTCCCTCTGCTGTTAGTTTCTGAAAGTTTTTAACATGAATTGGTGTCAGATTTTGTCAAATGCTTTTTCTGCATGTTTTGATATGATCATGTGATTTTTCTTCCTAGCCTGTTGATATGTTGAATTGTATTAATTGAGTTTTTAAATGGTTGAATCAGCCTTGCAAAGCTGTAATAAATTCCAATTAGTTATGGTGTATAATTTTGTTTACGTATTGTAAATTTGATTTAGTAATGCTTTGTTGAGGATTTTTGCATCTATGTTCATAAAATATGTTGGCCTGTATTTTTCCTTTCTTGTAATGTCTTTATCTGATTTTGATGGTAAAGAATACTAACCTTATAGAATAAGGTAGGAGTGCTTCCTTTGCTACTAGTCTTTGGGATGAGACTGTAGAGAATTGATATTACATCTTCCTCAAATGTTTGGAGGAACTCAACAGTAAAACCATCTAGGTTCAGTGCTTTGTGTTTTGGAAGGTCATTAATTATTGATTTAATTTCTTTGATAGAGGCCAATTCAGATTTGTCATTTTTTTCTTGAAAGACAGCATCTCCATATTTTATTGTTCCATTGAATCTAAGTTATCAAATTTGACATCTTAGCAATAATGAGTCTTCCTACCCATGAACATGGAATATGTCTCCATTTATTTAGTCCTTATTAGATTTCTTAGAGTTTTGTGATTTTCCATTTCATCTAAGTTATCAAATTTATGAGCATAAAGTTGTTTATAATATTATCTTCTTATCCTTTTAATATTCATAAAATTAGTAGTGATAATCCTTTTATTTCTGATATTATTAATTTGCAACTTCTCTCTTTCTCTTTTGGTTAGCCTGATTAAAGGCTTATAAAATTGATCAATTTATTTATCCTTTTATTGATATTTTAAAGAACCAGGTTTTGATTTCGTTGATTTTCACTACTTATATCCTTTTATCAGTTTCACTGATTTCTGCCTTATTTTAAATTTTTTCTTCTGGTTTTAGGTTTACAGTGCTTTTTTTCTTCTCCTAGTTTGCTATGATGTGAGCTTACATTATTAATTTTGTATCAATCTTATTTTCTAATGTATGCTTTTAAGGCTATACATTTCCTTCTAAGCACTACTTTTGCTCCATAAATTTTGATAATTAGTATATTCACTTTGATTTCATTCAAAGTATATTAAATTTATCTTGAAACCTCTTCTTTGACCTATGTGTTATTCAGGCATATGCTTCATCTTCAATTATTTTGAGATTTCCCATCTATGTTTCTGTTATTGATTTCTAGTTTAATTCCACTGAGGTCTGAGAGCAGACGTTGTATGATTTCTATTTTCTAAAGTTTGTTAGAGGGTATTTATGGCCCCAAAAGTGATCTTCAATATTAAGTGCTCAATATGAACTTTGAAAGAATTTATATCCTTCTGTAGTTGAATGAAATTCTTTATATATGGCAAGTATTAAGTTTGTGCAAAAGTAATTGCAGCTTTGTCATTACTTTTAAATGGAAAAAAAAAAACCTTGCAATTTTTGCACCAACCTAATAGAACCAGGAGATCTATAGCATGGTTCAGTTAAACTATATCCTTACCAATTTTCTGCCTGCTGGATCTGTCAATGATGAAGGAATGTTGAAGTCTCCAAATGTAACAGTGGACTTATTCATTTCTCTTTGCAATTCTATCAAACTTTGCCATATATGTGTATATATATATATATATATATATATATTATATGGAGTCTCACACTGTCACCCGGGCTGGAGTGCAATGGCGCAATCTCGGCTCACTGCAACCTCCACCTCCCAGGTTCAAGCAAGTCTCCTGCCTCAGCCTCCTGAGTAGCTGGGATTACAAGCACATACCACCATGCCTGGCTAATTTCTGTATTTTTAGTGGAGACGGGGTTTCACTATGTTGGCCAGGCTGGTCTTAAACTCCTGACCTCATGATCCACCCACCTTGGCCTCCCAAAGTGCTGGGATTACAGGCGTGAGCCACCACGCCTGGCCTGCCTCACATATTTTAATGCTTTGTTGTTAGACACATATGTGTAAAAAATTTTTATATATTCTTAAAGAAGTGACCCCTTAAACACTATGTAATGCCCTTCTTTATTTCTGATAATTTCCCTGAAGTTTGCCTTGTCTAAAATTAATGTGGCTACTCCAGCTTTCCTTTGATTAGTGTTATCTTGGTATATCTTCTTCTATTTCATTGCTTTTAATGCATATGTGTTTTTATATTTGAAATAGGTTTTTTGTAGATAACATGTAATTGGGTCTTTTAAACATTCTCTGTGACAGTTTCTTTTTTTGTGTATTTGAGATATTCATATTTAAAGTGATAATTTATGTAGTTAGATTAATATCTACCACGTTTGTAACTGTTTTCATTGCCCTTGTTCTTTTGTTTTCACTCTTTTTCTCTCTTCTCTGGTTTTAATTGAGCATTTCATATAATTCTATTTATCTCTTCTCTTAGCATATCAATTATACATCTTTAATGTTGTTTTAAGTTGTTGAGTTAATGTTTGCAATTGACAACCAATTTAAGCTTATTTTCAGATAACCAAGTACTTCTTCCTGAGTAGTGCAGTTACCTTATGATGAAAGTGTTCTCAATTTCTCCCTTTTTTCTTATAACATTTTTGTTGTTCATTTCACTCATTCTTAAGCTATAATTACCCAATACTCTGTTGGTATTACTACTTTTGAAACTGTGCCCCAAAGCGTTAAAGAAATCAGTGACTAACAGACATTCTTGAGTTTACAGGATGGTAGATAAGAAAAGAAACAACTTGCTAAAACCTGGAAACTTCCTCAACCTGTCAGATATCAAAACTGGCTGAAATTGTTTGGAACAAATGCGGCTAACTGGAGTCTGCCAGAATGAGCTTGCTGATGTCACAGCCCAAATTTCCACAGAATGTTTTATATTAACTCCCCTTGAATTTGCACGTGTGATTCATAAGGTGGCACAAAGAGATAACTGCACGTGCTCAAGGACTTTTCAGACCTCTTTCCTTCCACCAATTCCCTACTAATCCCAGAATCCACACCCTAAACATTTTCTAATAATATTATTCGCTTAAAGCACAGGGAGACAGATATGAGTTGGACTCCTATCTCCTTGTTGGTTGACTTTATAAAAAGCTTTGTATTCTCAAAAACACAATGTCATAGTATTGACTTCTAGTGCATAGGGCAGCAAGTCCTTTGGCTCAGTAACAATTTGAACTATTAAATTAATCAAAAATAAGAAGAAAAAGACTTTGTTCTACCTTTGTAATATTGCGATATAATTAAAAAAATATATTTTGGTATTCATTCCCATTTTCTGGCACACAGCTCTTAAGCTCTTGGAAACCCTGAAGTAATAAGTGTCTTTTGTATGCTAATTAAATGACTGGTAACTAGATGGAGTAGTTATCTCAGATAACTTTGAGATGGTTGCCAACTATATATCACCATGTTGCAACTTTTAGTTCCATCTTCCAGGAAGAGGAGAGGGGCTGAAGGTTGGGTTGATTGCCAGTGGTCAATGATCTAGACCAGGGGTCCTCAACCCGTGAGCCATGGACCAATACCAGTCTGTGGCCTGTTAGGAAGTGGGCTGCACAGCAGGAGGTGAGCAGGAGGTGAGCAAGCTTCATCTGTGTTTATAGCTGCTCCCCATTGCTCGCATTACCGCCTGAGCTCTGCCTCCTGTCAGATCAGTGTCAGCATTAGGTTCTCATAGGAGTGTGAACCCTATTGTGAATTGTGCACGTGAGGGATCTAGGTTGCAGGCTTCTTATGAAAATCTAATGCCTGATTATCTGTCACTGTCTCCCATCACTCCCAGATGGGATCATCTAGTTGCTGAGCTCCCACTGATTCTACCTTATGGTGGGCTGTATAATTATTTCATTATATATTACAATGTAATAATAATAGAAATAAAGTGGACAATAAATGTAATGTGCTTAAGTCATCCCCAAACCATCCTCGTCTCATCTGGCACCCAGTCTGTGGAAAATTGTCTTCCATGAAACCAGTCCCTTGTGCCAAAAAGGTTGGGCACTGCTGTTCTAGTCAATCATGCCTACATAAAAACTCAAAAGAATGGGGTTTGAAGGTCTCTGGTTTGCTGGATGTGTGGAGGTACTGGGAGGGTGGCATACCTGCATAACTCATAGGAGCTCCATGCCCCTTCCACCGTATCTTGCCCTGTGCATTTCTTCCATCTGGCTGTTAAACATCAGTGAAGTGTTTCCCAGAGTGCTGTGAGCCATTCTAGCCAATGGTTGAACCTAAGAAAAGGGTCATGAGAACCTCTGATTTGTAGCCAAGTTGGACATAAGTTGTGGGTGACCAGAGGACCTACTACTTGTGGGACACCCCAGTAGTGTCTGCAGAGAATTGGAGAATTGCCTGGTGCATGATAAACCCCCACATACTTGGTCACAGGAATGTCCAATGCATAGTGAGTGAATATAGAGATTTACTCAATGTACATTGTTTGTTGCAGTTATAGATGGGTTTCAGTTTTCTTGTTAATTCTTTCTCTTCTCTTGTCTTTGTGTTTCCCTAAGAACTCTTTAAAGAGAGTTTGTGTCTTGTAGGTTTTTTTGGTTGTAATTCATTGTAATTACACTGGAGCCTTGTTGGTGAGGTCGTAAGCTACTGGGGAGGGAAAGCATATGTCATTAAATCTCAATCTCTTTATCATTGAATCTCAGTAATTTTTAGTGGGCCTGAATCCTTGGGCTGTGACCTTCAGAAACGTGTCTTACCTTTTTAAATTCTCTCTTTATGTGAGAAAGTATGGTTGGTGGAGGCCTGGAGTTGTCTACTTGCCCTTCCCATATGTCAGATAAGACTCTGGCAAAGTGGTTTCCTCTGTGTGAGGGCCCTTGTTAAGAGAGAAGAGAATGCTCCAGGCATATTTCAAAATGATGGGATTTCAAAATTTGTTGGGAATTAAACTATATATTTTGAATCCTTCAACCCATGAACATAGCACATCTCTCCGTTTATTTAATCTTTAATATCTCTCAGGACCGTTTTGTAGTTTTCAGTGAAAAGGACTTAAGCATCTTTTGTTAACTATTCCTAGGTATCTAAATATTCTTTAATGCTATTTTTAGTATAGTTGTTTTAAAATTTCTTTTCTAATTGTTGTTAACTACAGAAAATCTAATTATTTTTGTGTGAGACCATTTATCTTGTAGCCTTACTAAATTAGTTTATTAGATATGTAAATTCATTATAGTTTTTATTTTGTGGTTTCACCAGGATTTTCTACATAAACAATCATGTTTGCAAATACTGTCTGCAAACCTGCTTACATCAAACATGTTCCAAATCATTTTATTATAAAACAAGTGATGATGTTAGCCTACTAATTGCAAGACCTCAAGAGCCCTCAATGCCAAAGCCCAAACTCTTTGGCCTGGTAATACTTGTCTCCATATCAGAAGGAGAAGAATCCACAAAGCAAAATAGCCTGTGACATTGTGTTATCCCAGAGAGGGTGCAGAGACCTCCCAAGGCAGCAGTGACCTCACTATAGATCAAGGTGTAGGTGTAAATTTTGCAATGAATTGGGAGTCTTCATGGGTTCTGCCTTCCTCAGTCCATCAAGTTGGTCCTCAGGCTGGTTCCACTTGATACCAAGGTCAATGCAGCAGTTCTAGGATGAGCAGGTGGATACTTGCCACCTGCTCATCCTCCTAACATGCAAATCAAAATTTAGATTGGACTAATAAGTCCTCACATCAATTAATTAGCTAAAAAGATTTCAGATAAGTATGATAATATTAGGTCATTCTCAATAAATATAACCTCAGTATGAATTATTTAAATTAGAAAACAGGTTTAGAGACGTTCAGTGATTTGACTAATGCCACATGGCAATTTAATAACTGTGAAATGCTTCTTAACTTTCCTGTGAAAAGAAAAGACCTGTGAAATCAGTGATTCTTAACTTTAAATATTGTATGTGTATGTGGATATTGTTCATCTCTGCTTTCATTTGGGTATGTGATTGACTACATAGCCTCAGATTGTGCTAAAAACAGGCCACACAACCATCTTTATGTTGGATATAGGGAATTTCCTATGACTAGAATGATGACTTTTAAAAGTTGACTATGGAACTGTGAAGTCAGCTAGACTTCAACTTGAACCCTGCTTCCTTCACTTACCGACCTTTCGGAAGTGATTTCCTCTCTCTGAGTCTCTGTTTCCTCATCTGGAAAATAAGGATGGTAATAACTATGTAAACCAAAAATAAAATTCTCAGTGCCCTGCCATCAGAATGGGCTTTCTCCTTGGCCAGGGCCCTCTTAAAATGTAACCCGGGAGACTGGTTCAGACCATGAAGGGAAGCGGGGGTCAGACATGCTTCATTATACCCCTCTGGCACTAACATCAACACAGACCTAAAGTCTCTTAAGAAGCATTTACAATCTATCCTCTCCGAAGCCTGCTACCAAAAGGCTTCATCTGGAGAATAAGAACTTTGGTCCCCACAATTCCTTATCTTAACCTAGACATTTCCTTTCTATGGATTCCAGGTCTTTAGATAAACTCAACCAATTGTCAACCAACATTTTTAAATCTCTCCCTATAAACTGGAAGCCACCCACCTCCTTACCCCTTCTGCCACCACTTTGAATTTTCCCACCTTTCTGGACTGAACCAATGTATTTCCGGAAGGTACTTAATTGAAGTTGTATGTCTCCCTAAAATGTGTAAAACCAAGCTGCACCCTGACCACCTTGGGCATGTTCTCAGGACTTCCTGAGGGCTGTGTCATGGGCCATGGTCACTCATATTAGGCTCAGAATAAATCTCTTCAAGTATTTTACAGAGTTTGACTCTTTTCATCAACAACTATATTGAAAGCCAGGGTTGCTCAACATTGATGCCATTGACATTTTGGACTAGATAATTCTTTCTTGTGAGGGGCTAGGATATTTAGCAGCATCCCTGTTCTCTACCCACAAGATGCCAGTGGCACCTCTCCTTCCCTTATTGTGACAACCAAAAATGTCTCCAGGCATTGCTGTTGCCCCAGGAGGCATAATCACGGAAGTTGAGAGTTATTGCTGTGAGCACCACCTAATGTGTATTCAAGGTCTTCACGCAGCATCTGGCACAGTGTGCCCCTTGGACAGTGTTAGTGTTGCTGCTTCTTCCCTGACCCCCATACCCTTCATGCCCAGGGATCAATTCCTTCTACCGTCATTTCTCCATGTTGAGGAAAACCTCCACCATCATGACTGTGGGAAGAGGAATTTTCTGGGTTTGGAAAAAGCAATAGACCACCTCCTCAATTATGCTACTTAGTCACCCAAATGGGTTTAAATTGGAGAGCAGCCCTGGCAGTATCATTTTCCAAGCTGCTTCAAATACTGCATTTTTCTTCATATTTTCAGTGGGCTTATTTACAAATTGCAGGCTCAGCTAAAAAATAACATGTATTATATGTGATAGCTGTGATTTTGTTTATAAAGGAAGGTGCTGAATTTTTTTTTTTTTAAGACCAGGAAGAAAATGCATGTTTAAAATGTGGGTTTTGAGTACAACCAGCAGATTTGGGATTCACTGTGTAGAAAACAGCCCATACAGGGCCACTGATTGGTGACTATAGGACACAGGGCCCAGTGTGGAAGGATTGCAGAGCATCCTGATTAAAATGCAGTCCCCAAGAAGTGAGGAAAGTAAGTGATAACGTCCACTTACAGACATTGGCCCCGGCTTTCCATAGTGTTGGTGGAAAAAAGACTCATACTCAGGAAACAAATGGGAGTGATCGAATTAGGGCGGCCTGAGAAGTGAGTGGCATGTGGTGGTACAGTTGCTGTGGTTCAGAGGAAGACTCTCAGGCTGTGAAAAAGCCAGGCCAGCCTGCCTGGAAATGAGTTCTGAGCCTGGGCTAGGCACCTGGCTCTGGTTGTCAAGGCAGAGGTATGGCTTGGGGATCATTTGTCACCTTGCCCCCAGTCATGAACAGATCCAGGGAGAGATTTAGAAATCATGGCTGCTAGGAGTTACGTGGGAGGAAAAGCTCCATGCAGTGGAGTCTGGTTCTAATCCTGATCTCTGTGTTTTAGTGAGCACTCTGGGTGACTCTCTAGTAAGCTCCACATGCATCTCAGCAGCATCATTTACTTGGGACGTCTGTGTGTTGAGCAGCTACTTAGCTCTGTATTCATTCAGCAACCTTTGATGTCAACCACATTATAATGCTTCAAATACACAATGCCAGCCTTAAAATGCCTAGGAGCTAGATATTTTTGTACTCATATTACAGATAAAAAGAAACATCTTAAAGGGGCTAATGGTGATGGTCTGTCAATAGTGGATTCACACTTAATTCTGTTTGACTCCAAAACCTTTTTTTTTTTTTTTTTTTTTTTTTTTTTACCATCCACTGATGCAAAGACTGTGATAGCATCTGGTTAGCTGAGGAAGCTCAGGCATGACTAGATTTCACATAAGGTGCAGCCTGTTCCACAGGGGTTACCACACACCTAGTGCCTCTCACTGCCTAGAGTCTACTTAGGGGGTCCTTGTGATAGCAACAGGAGGCAGCCAAATGCCTAGGCTGTAGGAGTGGGTCCGTGGTGAAATCCCGCGTTCAAGTCAAAAACAGTTTGACGGCTGAAAAATTGAACTACTGGTCCCTAATGAAACCTGCAACCCAGAGTGAGAACTTCTGTTCCTGTTTGCTTGCCCCGTCCCAATCGACTCTTTCTGAATAATGCCTTTTAACCAATCAACTGTTGCCTTTTCCAATACTACCTATGACCTGCACCTCCCCCATTCTGCATCCATAAAAAGCCCTGGGCTCAGCCATGTTAGGGAGACTAGACCCCTTTGGGTAGGGGACCACCCCCACATCCCTTCTCCATGGAAAGCTATTTCATCACTCAATGAAAATCCTCACCTTGCTCACTCTGTGGTTGTCAGTGTATCCTCATTCCTCTTGGGAGTGGGAGAAGAACTCATGCATAAGCCAGACTTGGCTCAGGTGGGCTGAGTGGGTGGGCAGTCTCCTGTAGCAGGTAATGTGGTCAGGCAAGGACTAGGCAGGGTGTCACTGGCTGGAGGTCTCTGGCTTGCAAAATGACTGAGAAGAAAATTCTGTGTCACTCAGAGGCTTCCAGGAGCCTCTGCTCACACTTTAAGCATCCTCCACACTAAAGTCCTGTAATTCCCAGATCTCAGCACTGGCTGGTTACACACAAATTATGTGGGGCATCTGTTAAAATGGTGATCCTAGGACCTTACCCTGTAGCTTCTGACCCAGTGGATATGGTTACAGGACCCTCTAGACAACTGTGCGTATGAGAATCTCTCGGATGGTTCTGACATGCTGCCAGCTACCACTCCCATCCTTGCCCCTCTGCTTGGGATACCCTCCCCCAGCCCTTCCTCCAGCTGACTCCTGATCCTCAGGTCTATTCGCTCCCCATGACCCATGAGATTGACCTTAGTGCCCTTCCCCTGTGGCCCTATCCCAAATTCCAGTTCCCATCTCAGCAAGCAATTAATTTGTATGTGGAAATTGCTGTTGCCTGACCTGTGTCTGCTACCCTCGGAGACAGTAGTTCTCCACTGGGGTGATTCGAGCCCCCCAGGGGACACCTGACAATATCTGGAGACATTTTTGGTTGTCACAGCTGGGAAAGGGGTGTTACTGATGTCCAGTGGGTGGAGGCCATGGATGCTGCCAAATAGCCTACAATGCATAGGACAGCCCCATAACAAAGGACAATCTGGCCCCAAATGTCAGTAGTGCCACAGTGGAGAAGCCCTGCTTCAAGGTCAAGTTCCTCTTCTCTACTTGCTAGCTGGGTGCTCCCCAGCAAGCTGCTTATTTCTAAGGCTCCATCCTCATCTATAACTGGGTTCCCACCTCCTCTCCGCTGTTGTGAGGCTTACAGAAGTGAATGTGTGCAGTGTGCTCAGACGGCTTGATGGACCCACAGCTCCATTCCTGGTGGAGTTTTGGGCCTTTAGAGAGCCAGGGTCCCTCCAGCCACACTGTGTGTAATAGCTGCTCTGCACTGGACTCTAGTCACATCAGTCTGGCCGGGGCTTGGCTACACTTGTGAGAAAGGAGGAAGGCAGCTCCTCTTTCCTCTCTCCTCCATTTCACAGCCCTCTGGTGACATGGAGTTAGCCTTCTGTGTGTTTGACTTTGACTCTGGTAACTCAGCTCCAGGCCGGCACATCATCTCATCAGGGCTGGTTAGGAGGAGATAAGAGAAAAAGGGTCTTTTCCCTCTAGGCCTCTTCTTTGCACTCTCAGGCCTGTTTGGAAGCAGTTTTTCTGTGATCCCCAGATTTCATGGGTGCCTCCATGTCCCCTTCAGGTTTGCCCTGGGTTGTACCTGGTCAGACACTTTGCTAAACTCTGGAGAAATAAGGCAAAATAAGACACACTTGATTGCCCAAGAAGGTCACAGACAAGGAGAACACACTGAATAAGGAAGTGTCAGGGTTTATATCAGGAAGCCCTCTGAGCTGAACACTGTTCTAGAATCTGGTTCTGAAATTCTGGGGCTAAAGCACTGCCAAGAACAGAGGATAAAGTCTCATCTCCATGGCCATTGTGATGGGGTCACTGCTGACGTCCTCATGAATACCACACTCACAATCCTGAACATAGTTATTACTGTACCCACTTCACCTCTGGGGACACTAAGGCTCAGGCAGGTTAAGTGACTTGCCCAAGGGAGTCGAACACAGCAGTGCTAGCCTCTTTTACACATGACAATAGCAAGTGACTCTGCCCACAGCTCCAGGCTTTCCTGCTCTTGTACTTGGCCATTGCAGGACCCTTCCAGGGAGAAATTGGTTCATGGCTCCTTTGTACTCATGAGCAGATTGCACTGGTTCATCTCTGTGCCTCGATGATAACCTACCAGCCATCCATATGCCTTTGGTGGGCACATCATCAGGACCTTCCCCACCAGCCAGCATCCTGCACTGTCCTGATTGTTTTGCTTGCAAGGAGGTCTGGCTTTCATCTTCAGAGGTAAATCGATGCCTCCACCCACACTGTTGATCGGCCTGGTTTATATGCTGCTCCCAACCTTGCAAATGACTGCCGGGCAGCATCCTTGGTGCTGTTGAACCTGCTTATCTGACTAGGAAGGCTGGAGGAGCCAGGTCATAAAATTAAATGAAATTACTGCAGGAATTAGGGTGGTAGTGACAATGAGGTGGAATTATAACTTGGAGAATGGCAAGGGAGGTTTGTGGTGCCCCACTGCTTATCTGCAAAGTCATTATTCAAATAGCTCCTGTTTTCCCTGACTTCTGGGGTTAGTATCACCCTTTGCTGGCTTGAGGAGTGCTAATCGGCTTCTCCATATCTGTCCTCTCTGATTAACAGAATGTGGGCTTTGGAAAGGGTCTTGGGGTTTGGCTAATTCAACCCTCTCATTTTATGGATGAGCAAGCTGAGGCTCAGAGAGGTGCTGGGGCCTCCTCACTGTCAGAAGGTGTTGGTGATGGAACTGAAGTGCAAACTCAGAATACTCGGCCCAGTCTAGTGCTCCCTTTTCTACTCTGTCACTTTAGAACTCTTTGTAAGGTTAACAAAAAATGGATTCGCACACCATGGTGAATTATCATTTAAACAGGCAAAGCTAGGTGACAGGAGAGACTAGCAGAGAATAGGACTTCCTTTGGATGGTATTTTGATCATTGTCACTGTTCTCTGCGGCAAAAATTGCTCTGCATGGAATACCCAGCCTATGTCAGGCCCAGAAGATCTGCTCTTGTATTCACATTCTACAATAATAAACACTTTTTTTTTTTTTCCTGGCACCAACTTTTTGCTAAGAAAGCCTAAGTCACAATGCCTGCCACAGTGAACCCAGAGTCTACTAGGGAAATAGGCAAGTAAGCAAACTGCATCCAAAACAGATGGTGTGTGCAAAGACAGAAATGTGCCTAGACTCCAGAGGGTGGGCAGAGATGCTCAGAAGAGAGAGTGGTTGATATTATCTGGGGCTCTGGGAGGACTTTCTGGAGGAGGCATTGCTTTGCCAAGAGAGCCTCTAGTCTGTGTGACAAGGACGACTCATCACCTCTCACTGCGGCTTCTCTTTCATGGTGTATTGCTTTTGTCCTTGGTCTGATTGCCAGCTCTATGAGGAGTAGAATAAGACCTTTGTCTCTACATTTGGGGCCTTCATCGGTGTACATCTCAGGTTCACACATCCAGTAGATGAGCACAGTGGAATGAATTGACTGTGCATGGCCCTGTGGAACATGGGCTTGGAACTTCGATCTCATCGTAGGTTCAATGGAGATGATTATGTTTACCATGAAGGGTCATGCAGGTATTAAAATTATATGAAGCCCCTAGAAGAGTTCCTGGCATATGGAAGCTTTTTTTTTTTTTTTTTTTTTTGAGATGGAGTCTCAGTCTGTCACCCAGTCTCAAGTGCAATGGCGCAGTCTCGGCTCACTGCAACCTCCGCCTCCAGAGTTCAAGCAACTCTCCTTTTTCAACCTCTTGTGTAACTAGGACTGCAGGCACCCACCACCACCTGGTTAATTTTAGTATTTTTAGCAGAGATGAGGTTTCACCATATTGTTCAGGCTGGTCTTAAACTCCTGACCTCGGATGATCCACCCGCCTTGCCCTCCCAAAGTGCTGGGATTACAGGCGTGAGCCACCGTGCCCGGCTGAAGCTATTTTGAGTGCTGGTTTGTGTGAGGCACTGTTGCCTGGTGCATTCAGTAGTTGGAGGCATTTTGTTAGTTGCTGCAGAAACAATGTTTTCACTTCTCTTTCAAGAAGTAGCCTGTGTCCCCACCATCCTCACAAAGCTGTCCTGGACTAGTGGGAGCAGCATGGTAAGGAGCTGTCCATCCAGGACATCCCTGCTGGCTCTCAGGGCAGAAGAGGTGGAAGAGCAGCCTTTGTCCTCATGCAGGATGATGGAGTCCCGTTTGTGGGACTTGCTGAGATGAGTCCTCATCTGCCTATCTGTCCTTGGGGGATCTGAATTTAGACTTCAGTGAATTCTCAAACTTAGCTGGCATTTGCAGAAAATACCAGGAATGAGATTTAATTCATGCTGGCCCCAAACAGCTCTGACCACATTTATGTCTATGGATGGAGAATTTGCCAGAAAAGCATGCGTTTTCGAATTATATGGGGCTGGGTTCAAATCCTAATCCTGCCATTGAGGAATAGGGAGATCTTGGGTAGTTTCCTACCCTCTGAGTCTCAGGCCCTTTATCTACAAGAACTGGGATATAAACACTGACTCTGTAAAATCCCTGAGAGGATTATGAGATTATGTATGTACTAAGCTTGTAAATAGCAATGGCTCCACTTTCTGAGTCCTCACATGAAATTCTCTGGGGGGAAACTAGTGCCGACATAGCTCACCTTTGACAAGGCTTGTCATTGCCTTGCAGCGGTGATGGTCACCCAACAATCAGACATTTGACAGGGTGGCTGATCGAGGGGGAGGCACTGGGTGGGGAACCTGGCCTCCTGGCTCTGGAGGGCCCTGTCAGCCTCCTGGTTGATGTGAGAGACTGATTCTACACTGGCTGCTAGTTGCCTAGGCAAATGCAGGCACAAACCAACCCCTCCTTGCCTTTCTAATCTCTTTTTATGGAAAAGGAACTGGTCAACAAGGGGGAAGTTTTAGGCAATATCACAGTTCATTTTGAAAATGGTTCAGCCTGCCAAGAAATAAAAAAACACAAACCCCAAATGGACCCCCTGCACCACCAACTCAATCACCTTACCAGTCCTGAGGGCATTTTTGCCTTTGGAACTCAGGATGGATGGCTCTCACGGCCTTGCCCACCTCTCCTCCACATTCGAGAAAACCTGTAATAATGATCCTCCCCCAACCCTCTCCAGGGACTCTTCTAATCACTCTCTGAGCCTGCCTTCAAGGGAGACAGACAAGCATGATGCTGGCGGTGGCAGATGAAGGCCGGGTCAGCACAACCTCTGAATTCCCTCCTATGATCATGCTTGAAAAGAGACAGGCTCAGCTCCATTGAGACAACTAGAGGGTGATTAAATTATTCATCTAAGATCCTTGGAGAGGCCTTTATGTGACATTTCAACCCAGTTTTTCAGGAAAAAATAGTACCACAGACAGATGGTGACCATGTGAAGACGGATCAACCACACACCCCAAATATAGCAGCTCCTCCTCAAAACCCCGCAGAACGCTGGTGCCCTCGCCTCACAGACCTTGTCTTTACAAGTGGCATTTTTAGATTTCAGAAGCTGCTAAAATCATCAGGTTTGCATTGCTGCAGTTATGACTTTGAATAACTTAAAAAAATTTTTAGGAGAGAGAAAGAGCAAAACATAGCCAACAGAAGATTTCTTAAGGGTGGCTGTATGTTGAAGCAGGAATAATTCTCACTTGAGAATGACGTTATGTGGATTGCAGCTCCCATTCTTCATCCTACTAGCTGGTAAAAACTAGACCTCTCTAAAATTTTCTGGGCTTCAGACTCTAGCTACATGAATATTTTTCATTGAATCATGTATCATAGACATTTTCGTATATCAATACATCATCAACCTTATTCATTTTAATGATATATTCATTGTATGATATATTCCCAAGTATTAATGTATCATAATTTATTTAACAATTCTCATATTGAAGGTATTGTCTCATTTCTTTCCCTACACAAAACAATGTAGTAATGAACTAGCTTCCCATAGATCTACGCAAAGTTTGGAGAAAATTTTTATGGAACAGATGAGAAGTAACTGAATTGCTGATTAAATGGGAAGAACATTTAATATTTTAATGGTTTCCACAAACTGCCCACCAAAAATGTTGTATCTGATTTACCCTTCCTCTGCCTATGCAGTTCAATTCCCCATAACATGGTGCATTGTATATTACCATCTCCATTGTAAAGACGAAGAACCAGAGACAGGTCAAGTTTTCTTTATTTCACACAGGTATCGTATAATATAATGAAGATCTGCCCAAGGTGAGCTTGTTCTGGTTTCACTCTCTGTGCCATGATGGCTTATCTCAGTGTCCACTGGTTTTCATGGTCCCTGGAAATAAGAGTTCATTCATGGTGGGATGATAGAAAGCTAGGATCCTGCAGGAAGACATTGGGACTGGAATGGTAATACCATGATCACATTGTACAGGCAAGGCCACAACTAGACAAGTCATTAATTTAATTGGTTTTATTGAATGTTGGTTAGATACAAAATAATATATAATGTGTATACTAAATATACAATAATAATACACATTACAATAAATGGCAGTATATCCCCATATAGTTTAAGAAACACACATTACCAAAATCTTTGAAGCCCAGAGTGTACCTGTACCTTCCCTAGAGGTAACCACTATACCACATTTTTTTTTGTCAATAATTGTATTTGATTTCTCTCTAGTTTTAACAATTGTGGCTAAATCCATGTCAGGGTTACTATGGAATTCCTCAGAGAATGTGCACTATCAAATTCCAAGTGTTATCTGCTGATGTGGTTAGTCCAGGGCCATCACAGCTCTGCCTTGCAGCCCCGCAAAAGGAATACAATATGTAGTTTTGCAAATATAAACATTTATTTAAATGGAGTCATAACATATGCATTCATCTGCAACTTGCTTTGCACTGCTCATCACACTCCTCTGAGAGTGAGTCACCATATGCTCACTGCCATAGTTCATTTATTTTCACTGCTATACAGTATTGCGTGGGATGAATGTACCCACATCTTTAGGTATTCTCGTCATTGGGCATTTGGCTTGTTGCTGAGGTTTTGCTGTTATAAACAGTGCTGTTATGAACACTTTGTAGATATTCCCTGGAGCACATCATGTGTGGAAGCATTCCATGAATTCCTAGGAAACAAGTTCTTGCATTTTTGAAATGCACATCTTCAATTTCACTGGATAAATGCCAGATTGTTACACCACAGCAGTAGGTGGGTTTTTCCTAACATCCTTGCCAAAACTTGGTATTGTGAGACTTTGAAATTTTGCCAATTTGGTGGAAGTAAAACAGCATTTAATTGTGGTTTTAACTTTCATTTTCCTAATGATGAGTTGAGCATATTTTCATGTATTTTTAACCATTGGCATTTCTTTGTGAAGTGTTCCTTCAAGTCTTTTGCATGTTTGTCTTTTGTGAATTACCTTTTGCTTATCAGTTTGCAGTAGTTCTTTAAATACTCTGTGTTCTATTTCTTTGTCAGTGATATATGTTGCAAAGTTTTTTTTTTCAGTTTGTGGCTTATGTTTAAAACATAATATGGCTCCTTATAATAGTCAGAAGTTCTTAGTTTTAATATGTTTACTTTTTTATGATATGCCCTTTTTGAATCTTAAGAAACCCATTTCTATCCTGAAGTCAGAGATATTCTTTCATATAGCATTCTAAAATGTTTATAGCTTTGTGTTACAGATTTAAATATTTAAAGTACCTGGAATTAATGTTTATGTATGACATGAGGTAATACTCCAGTTTGTTCTTTCGTTTTTTTCTCCTCATGTGGATAAGCGATCGTCTCAGACCATTGCAAAGCTCATGCTTTCTCCATTGTTGCTATGCTGCTGCACATTCTGCTTCGTCGGTCTACTAAGGCTACACGAATGCTGTATTTTCTTAATATCCCTTTTTAATAAGTTTGGTGGGGTAGAAATTCCCATGCGATTTCTTCTTCACCGGTATCTTGGTGATTCCTGCTCCTAACGTTTTCCATGTATATTTCCATGTACGGATCTGTCAGTTTTCATTGAACCGCCCTCCACTCTGTGTTTCCTTCCTTTCACTCACACTGTGGCCACTCAAACTGGATTCTTTGCTCAGGATATTTCATCCTGTTTGTAGAAACTACTTGTCCAGTGCCACAAAATAGCTTTGAGCATTTGGGGTGGATTTACACTGAACCCATCGAGGGAAATAATTGACATCTTTAAGCTGCTGAGTGAATTCTGGTTCATAAAAATTGTATGTTCTTTCATTTATTTGAATTTGCCTTAATGTCTTTTAATATAGCTTTATAATTTTCTTCATAAAACGCTTAAAACTTGTGCTAGATTTATTCCTATGTACTTTATAATTTCAGAGTACTTAAGTAGTATTTTGCATTTAATTATAGTTTAAAAATGTTTGCTGCCTTTGTATATAAATGATTGTTAAATCAGACAACTTTGCTAAATATACTTATTAATGTAACAATTTATCTGTTTCCTTTAACAATCATATTATCTATAAAATTTCCTTTCTTCTTTCCTATTTTCTTTCCCTCTCTCTCTTTCTTGTTCTTAAATGTTTCATTTATTTGTCTATTCCTATTGCATGGTAAATCACTAGTAAATGTTGACCAGAATGGTGATAACAGGCACCCTGGAATTTTCCTGTTCATAAAGAAAATCCTTTCATTTTCCATTTATTTAGTGTGATTCATGTTTTAAATTGCTTGTAGATAACAGATGGATTCACAGCTGAATTCTACCAAAGGTACAAAGAGGAGCTGGTACCATCCCTTCCAAAACTATTTCAAACAATAGAAAAAGAGGGAATCCTCCCTAACTCATTTTATGAGGCCAGCAGCATCCTGATACCAACCTGGCAGAGACCCAACAAAAAAAGAAAATTTCAGGCCAATATCCCTGATGAACGTCGATGCAAAAATCCTCANCTTTCCCTCTCTCTCTTTCTTGTTCTTAAATGTTTCATTTATTTGTCTATTCCTATTGCATGGTAAATCACTAGTAAATGTTGACCAGAATGGTGATAACAGGCACCCTGGAATTTTCCTGTTCATAAAGAAAATCCTTTCATTTTTCCATTTATTTAGTGTGATTCATGTTTTAAATTGCTTGTAGATAACAGATGGATTCACAGCTGAATTCTACCAAAGGTACAAAGAGGAGCTGGTACCATCCCTTCCAAAACTATTTCAAACAATAGAAAAAGAGGGAATCCTCCCTAACTCATTTTATGAGGCCAGCAGCATCCTGATACCAACCTGGCAGAGACCCAACAAAAAAAGAAAATTTCAGGCCAATATCCCTGATGAACGTCGATGCAAAAATCCTCATTAAAATATTGACAAAATGAATTCAGTAGCACATCAAAAAGTTTATCTACCATGATCAAGTCAGTTTCATCCCTGGGATGCAAGGCTGGTTCAACATACGCAAATCAATAAATGTAATCCAGCATATAAATAGAACCAAAGACAAATACCACATGATTATCTCA
Organism: Rhinopithecus bieti; assembly: GCF_001698545.2. Classification (NCBI taxonomy): domain Eukaryota; kingdom Metazoa; phylum Chordata; class Mammalia; order Primates; family Cercopithecidae; genus Rhinopithecus; species Rhinopithecus bieti. The sequence continues at coordinate 1,832,102 of NW_016806659.1, read as the reverse complement.
ATAGATGCAGAAAAGGCCTTTGACAAACTTCAACACCCCTTTATGCTAAAAACTCTCAATAAATTAGGTATTGATGGAACATATCTCTAAATAATAAGAGTTATTTATGACAAACCCACAGTCAATATCATACTGAGTGGGCAAAGACTGGAAGCATTCCCTCTGAAAACCGGCACGAGAAGGGATGTCCTCTCTCACCACTCCTTCCATAGTATTGGAAGTTCTGGCCAGGGCAGTCAGGCAAGAGAAAGAAAGAAAGTGTATTCAAATAGGAAGACAGGAAGTCAAATTATCTCTGTTTGCAGATGACATGATTGTATATTTAGAAAACCCCATTTTCTCAGCCCCAAACTCCTTAAGCTGATAAGCAACTTCAGCAAAGTCTCAGGATAAAAGTTAGTGTGCAAAATCACAAGCATTCCTTTATACCAACAGACAAACAGTGCCAAATCATGAGTGAACTCCCATTCATAATTGCTACAAAGAGAATAAAATACCTAGGAATACAACTTACAAATTATGTGAAGGACCTCTTCAAGGAGAACGACAAACCACTGCTCAAGGAGATAAGAGAGGAAACAAACAAATGGAAAACATTCCATGCTCATGGATAAGAAGAATCAATATTGTGAAAATGGCCATACTGCCCAAAGTAATTTATAGGTTCAATGCGATCCGCATCAAGCTACCACTGACTTTCTTCACAGAATTAGAAAAAAACTACTTTTAATTTCATATTGAACCAAAAGAGCCTGAGTAGCCAAGACAATCCTAAGTAAAAGCACAAAGCTGGAGTTATCACGCTACTTGACTTCAAACTATACCACAAGACTACATCAACCAAAACAGCACGGTACTGGTACTAAAACAGATACATAGACCAATGGAATAGACAGAGGCCTCAGAAGTAACACCACACATCTACAACCATCTGATCTTTGACAAACCTGACAAAACAAGAAATGGGGAAAGGATTTAATAAATGGTGTTGGGAAAACTGGCTAGCCATATGCAGAAAACTGAAACTGGACCCCTTCTTACACCTTATCCAAAAGTAACTCAAAATGGATTAAAGACTTAAACATGAGACCTAAAACCATAAAACCCTAGAAGGAAACCTAGGTAATACCATTCAGGACATAGGCATGGGCAAGGACTTCCTGACTAATACACCAAAAGCAATGGCAACAAAAGCCAAAATTGGCAAATGAGATCTAATTAAACTAAAGAGCTTCTGCACAGCAAAAGAATCTATCATCAGAGTGAATGGGCAGCCGACAGAATGGGAGAAAATTTTTGCAATCTATCCATCNATTATCTCTGTTTGCAGATGACATGATTGTATATTTAGAAAACCCCATTTTCTCAGCCCCCAAACTCCTTAAGCTGATAAGCAACTTCAGCAAAGTCTCAGGATAAAAAGTTAGTGTGCAAAAATCACAAGCATTCCTTTATACCAACAGACAAACAGTGCCAAATCATGAGTGAACTCCCATTCATAATTGCTACAAAGAGAATAAAATACCTAGGAATACAACTTACAAATTATGTGAAGGACCTCTTCAAGGAGAACGACAAACCACTGCTCAAGGAGATAAGAGAGGAAACAAACAAATGGAAAAACATTCCATGCTCATGGATAAGAAGAATCAATATTGTGAAAATGGCCATACTGCCCAAAGTAATTTATAGGTTCAATGCGATCCGCATCAAGCTACCACTGACTTTCTTCACAGAATTAGAAAAAAACTACTTTTAATTTCATATTGAACCAAAAAGAGCCTGAGTAGCCAAGACAATCCTAAGTAAAAAGCACAAAGCTGGAGTTATCACGCTACTTGACTTCAAACTATACCACAAGACTACATCAACCAAAACAGCACGGTACTGGTACTAAAACAGATACATAGACCAATGGAATAGACAGAGGCCTCAGAAGTAACACCACACATCTACAACCATCTGATCTTTGACAAACCTGACAAAAACAAGAAATGGGGAAAGGATTTAATAAATGGTGTTGGGAAAACTGGCTAGCCATATGCAGAAAACTGAAACTGGACCCCTTCTTACACCTTATCCAAAAAGTAACTCAAAATGGATTAAAGACTTAAACATGAGACCTAAAACCATAAAAACCCTAGAAGGAAACCTAGGTAATACCATTCAGGACATAGGCATGGGCAAGGACTTCCTGACTAATACACCAAAAGCAATGGCAACAAAAGCCAAAATTGGCAAATGAGATCTAATTAAACTAAAGAGCTTCTGCACAGCAAAAGAATCTATCATCAGAGTGAATGGGCAGCCGACAGAATGGGAGAAAATTTTTGCAATCTATCCATCTGACAAAGGGCTAATATCCAGAATCTACAAAGCATTTAAACAAATTTACAAGAAAAAATCAAACAGCCCCATCAAAAAGTGGGCAAAGGATATGAACAGACACTTCTCAAAAGAAGATATTTATGCAGCCAACAAACATATGAAAAAAAGCTCATCATCACTGGTCATTAGAGAAATGCAAATCAAAACCACAATGAGATACCATCTCACACCAGTTAGTGTGCACACCAGTTTGGTGCACACATTCAGTTACAATGGCTATCAGTAAAAAGTCAGGAAATAACAGATGCTGGAGAGGATGTGGAAAAATAGGAAAGCTTTTACACTGTTGGTGAGAATATAAATTAGTTTGAGCATTGTGGAAGACAGTGTGGCGATTCCTCAAGGATCTAGAACTAGAAATACCATTTGATCCAGCAATCCCATAACTGGGTATATACCCAAAGGATTATAAATCATTCTACTATAAAGACACATGCACACATATGTTTATTGCGGCACTGTTCACAATAGCAAAGACTTGGAAGTAACCCAAATATCCATCAATGATAGACTGGATAAAGAAAATGTGGCACATATACACCATGGAATACTATACAGCCATAAAAAAGGATGAGTTCATGTCCTTTGCAGGGACATGGATGAAGCTGGAATCCATCATTCTCAACAAACTAACACAAGAACAGAAAACCAAACACCACATGTTCACTCTAAGTGGGAATTGAACAATGAGAACACATGGACACAGGGAGGGGAACATCACACACCGGTTCCTGTCAGGGGATGGGGGGCTAGGGGAGGGAGAGCATTAGGAGAAATACCTAATGTGAATGATGGGTTGATGGGTGCAGCAAACCATCATGGCACGTGTATACCTATGTAACAAATCTGCATGTTCTACACACGTATTCCAGAACTTAAAGTATAATAAAAAAAATTTAAAAACCTCATCTCTACTTTTAGTTTGATAAGACTTTATTTTAAAATATGAAATACATTTTGTTTTCTCAAGTATAAAATTTTACAATTATTCTGCTTTAAACTTAATATAGAACTTACATAAAATTATTTCTAGTGTTAGATTAACCTTACATCTCCAATGATATAGTGCATTACCTTTTCCATACATTTTATTTGGTTTGTTCACATTTATTCAAATACTTTTGCATTTAAGTTCATGAGTGAGATGGGCCTATTAATTTTTTCTCTTGTAAAATGAGTTGTAGAGTATTTCCACTGTCTTATCATCTGGAATATTTGTCAAATTAGAATTATTTTTCTCTTGAGAGTTAGATCTCATAGAGAAAACCATCTGAGACCATTTCTGAATAGAAAGATTTTTAATTGCTAATGTAATTTATTGAACAGTTATAGGATTATTTACACTTTTTGTTTTTTTCGTATTGATTCTTACATTTTTAAGTAATTTGTGGATTTTGCATGTTTTCAAATATATTGGTGTAAGGTTATTTAACAAATCCTTTAATGTTTTCATTTGTGCAGCATCTGTAGTTACATACATTTATTACTTCTAATACTGATGACTTCCGTCTCCATTAGTGGTGCCGAGGATCTGTCGGTTTTCATGGAATTGCTCTCCCCTCTGTGTTTCCTTCCTTTCACTCATGCTGTGGCCACTCAAACTGGATTCTTTGCTCATTAGATTTCATCCTTTTTGCAGTCTAATCTAAATTATTATGTTATAAATTTTCCTCTGAATACTGCTTTAGCTGTAGCCCACAATTTTTTTTTTTTTTTTTTTTTTTTGAGACGGTCACCCAGGCTGGAGTGCAGTGGCGCGATCTCGTCTCACTGCAAGCTCCGCCTCCCGGGTTCACGCCATTCTCCTGTCTCAGTCTCCCGAGTAGCTGGGACTACAGGCGCCACCACCACGCCTGGCTAATTTTTTTGTATTTTTGGTAGAGACGGGGTTTCACCGTGTTCGCCAGGGTGGTCTCGATCTCCTGACCTCGTGATCCGCCTGCCTCGGCCTCCCAAAGTGCTGGGATTATAGGCGTGAGTCACGGCGCCCGGCCCCAAATTTTTTTACACAGGCTGAGCATCCCTAATCTGAATATCTGAAATCCAAAATGCTCCAATATCTGAAATATTTTGAGCTCTGACGTGACGCCATAGGTATGTGTGACACGTTTGCTTCTCGTGGTTCAATGTATAGATGTTTTGTTTCATATACAAAGTTATTAAAAATATTGTATAAAATTACTTCAGGCTATATGTATAAGGTACAGGTAACATAAATGATTTTTGTGTTTAGACTTAGGTCCCATCCCCAATATATTTCATTGTGTATATTTAAATATTTCAAAATCTGAAATCCAAAATGCTTTTGGTGTGCACATTTCAGATAAGAAATACTCAAACTGTACTGTACTTTAATTATTGCTCAACTCAAAATATTTTACATAATAATAACTTACTTGATCCACAAGTGATTTAAAACTATATTTAAAAAATGATATTTATCTTTTGTTATTGCTTTCTAATTTATAAAATATAAGGCTATATGAAAATTCTGGGTATTAAAATTTAAAATTTATATTCTTGTTATTGATCTTTAATTTAATTTCATTAATTCTTTAGTGTTTGAATTACAGACCAGTTGGTCAATTTTATAAATGTTATATATCTACTGAAGAAAAATTTGTATTTTCTACCAGCATGTATTACCTTTGTGTGTTTAAGTTTGTTAGTTGCATCGTTTTAATTTTACATATGCATAATATGTAATTTCCTGATATATTTATTATCTACTATGAAAATTGTATCAAATCGCCTCTTATAATATTATTTTATTGATGATGATGGTTTTCCTTCTAGTTATTTTAATTTCTGGTTACTACATATTAAACTATGTTGTTATATACGTGCAACTTTATAATTGTTATATCTTCTTTAATAATAAAACCTTTAACTGTTTAATAATGTTTCTATTAAACACTAATAGATTAATAGTGTTAATGCTTTATGCCTTCATCTATTTTTGCCTGCTATTAATAGAGAGCCATATAATTACTTTGGTGAGCATTTCCCTGGTATAATTTTCTTTATTCTTTTAGCCTTATTCTTTCTAGTAGTTATAATTCATAAGTGTTTCTTATGAATAGCATAAAGTCAGCTTTTGTTTTTTCATCTAGTCTGACAATCTTTGTCTTAATTCTTGAATGCGGTCCTTTACATTCAAATTACCATTATAATTACATTTATTCATATCATTTATTTTGAGCTTTTTGTGTATTATGCATTTCCTGGGCTTTTAACCTTTCCTTTTTCCCTCCTTTTTGATTGCTTCTGTAAGTTTTCCCATTGCACCTTTTTCCTCTAATATTTTGGAACTGATTAATTCTGTCTTCTGTTGTGTTAATTGTCACTTCAGGAAATTTAAGATGCTTGTTATCTTTACATCTGTTCTAAACAATACAAGGACTGATAATTAATTAGCAGCAGTCTCGTGGCCTCCTTATGATATATTATTGCCAATGATTGTTTTTCCCCAAGTGTTGATAAACAATATTATTATTGTCTTATATAGCCAATGTTTGGATAGATTTACCTACATTTTGCCTTTTTAAAAATTTATTCTCACATCTGAGATCTTCATTTGATTGTTTTCATTTTGCCTATAGGATAACCTTACAATATATTTAGTAAAATCATTTTGAGCACAGTGTTTAGGTTTCGTTAGTCTGATTTGTTTTCCTTCATCTACTTTTAGAAAGATATTTTCACGGGAGCTATTTCCTCTCAGCACATTTAAGATATTATTCCACTATCTTCTGACTTCCATTTTCTATTTGTCATTCTTTTATTATTTGTCTCTTTTATTTGAAGGTTTTTAAGATTGTCTCTTTTTCTTCTTAGTATTATGCAGTTTCACAGTTATGTTTCTAAGGTGGATTTAATTTTGTTCTTATTCTGCTTGCTTTTGTAATGTAAGTACCAATGTCATTTATCAGTCTAAAGTTTCTTAGTCATTATTTCTTAAAATATCATCTTTCCCCATCTCACTTCACTCTTTCTGATCCTTTAATTAGCCAAATATGAGACTTCTTCTTTCTATCCTCCATGTCTTCTAAATCTCTTTTGTTATTTATTGAACCTTTGTGTTTCTATACTGCATTATAGATAATGTATTTAAATTTAACTTCCATTTTGTAAAATATCTCTTTAGCTTTGGAAACTTTACAGTTAAAACCATCCATTGGGTTATTTATTTATATTGTTTATTTATTTTATTTCATTTTACGTCACATATATGCATAAAATTATATAAACACTTACACTTATTTAATTAGCAGGCTAGTTTTTTGTAAGTGCACAAAATATAATCTATGATGTCACATTTTCACTTTTATTTATTTGATTTTATTTTTTAACTTTGATTTTACTTTTGGGGTACATGTACAGGTTTGTTATATAGGTAACAGTTAAGGGAGTTTGTTGTACAGATTATTTCATCACCCAAGCACTAAGCCTAGTACACAATAGTTCTTTTTTCCGATCCTTTCCCTTCTCCCACCCTCCACTCTCAAGTAGGCCCCACTGTCTATTGTTCCCTTCATTGTGTCCTTGAGTTCTTACCCTTTAGCTCTCACTTATAAATGAGAATATGGGGTATTTTGTTTATTGTTCCTGTGTTAGTTTGCCAAAGATAATGGCCTCCAGCTCCATCCATGTTTTCACAAAATATATCATCTTTCTTCTTCATAGCTGCATAGTATTCCATGATGTATATGTACCACATTTTCTTTATCCAATCTCTCATTGATGGGCATTTAGGTTGATTTCATGTTTCTGTTATTATGAATAGTACTTCAGTGAACATTTGCATGCATATGTCTTAATGGTAGAATAATTTATATTCCTCTGGGTATATACCCAGTAATAACATTGCTGGTTCAACTAGTAGTTCTGGTTTTAGCTCTTTGAGGAATCACCAAACTGCTTTCCACAATGGTTGAACTAATTTACAATCCCACCAACAGTGTACAAGCATTTCTTTTTCTCCACAGCCTTATCAGCATGTTATTTTTTGACTTTGTAATAATGGTGGTTCTAACTGGCACGAGATGATATCTTATTGCGATTTTGACTCACATTTCTCTAATGATCAGTCATACTGAGCTTTTGTTCATATGCTTGTTAACTGCATCTGTGTCTTCTTTAGTGGGACTGTAAACTAATTCAACCATTGTGGAAGCCAGTGTGGCAATTCCTCAAGGATCTAGAACTAGAAATACCATATGACCCAGCCATTCCATTCCTGGGGATATACCCAAAGAATTATAAATCATGCTGCTATAAAGACACATGCATACGTATGTTTATTGTGGCACTATTCACAATAGCAAAGACTTGGAACCAATCGAAATATCCATCAGTGACAGACTGGATTAAGAAAATGTGGCACATATACACCGTGGAATACTATGCAGCCATAAAAAACGATGAGTTCATGTCCTTTGTAGGGACATGGATGCAGCTGGAAACCATCATTCTCAGCAAACCATCGCAAGAACAGAAAACCAAACACCGCATGATCTCACTCATAGGTGGGAATTGAACAATGAGAACACTTGGACACAGGAAGGGGAACATCACACACTTGGGCTGCTATGTGTGGGGTTGTGGGGTTGGGGGAGGGGGGAGAGATAGCATTAGGAGATATACCGACAAGTTTAATGGGTGGCAGCAACACCACATGAAAACAGTATACATATGTAACAAACTGTAATTACCTGGCACATGCACTCTAGAAACATAAATATAATAAAAATAAAAAATTAAAATAAGTAAAAAACAAAAAAAAAAGAAAAGTGTTCATATCCTTTGCCCGCTTTTTAGCTGGCATTCAGGCTGGTGTACACTGGTAATTATAGCTCACTCTAGCTTTAAACTCCTGGACTCAAGTGATACTCACATATCAGTCTCCCAAACAGCTAAGATTACAGGCATGAGCCACCATTCCTGGCTCTGGATTCTTCATTTTAATTGTTATACATTAAACATATTTTTGGAAGCTTTTCTTTCTTTCTTTCTTTTTTTTTTTTATCAGATGGTTTTGGTATTTTACTAGTCTTACTTTTTTTTGCTCATTTTATCAGTATTATGTTTATTTCTTTAAAACAGTTACATAAAAATATTTTATATTCTTGCCAGTAATTGTTAACATGAACTTTTTAGAATGTGTTACCTCCTGTTATTATTGCTGATTCTCACTCAATCTGCCTACATTCCTTGTGTATTTTTTGACTGTGACATCTGAATCCCTGGAAGTTCATCTGTGGGATTCTTTAAAGCCTGTGTTGAACATTTACTTTTACTGGTTAGCTGAGATTGACATTTTAAACTGAGTTTTCACTTTGAGTCTTTTTAGACCTTCTGGATATTGTGAATTCATGCTGCAATTTGAGTGAGGATAATTTTTTTTTTTCTAGCAATTCTCAGGATACATTTATTTTCTTCCTTACTCAGTGCCACAATTCACACAGGTACATTTCATTGTCCACCTCTACTCAGTGGAAGTGGATGTGTGTAAGGGGAATGAGTGCGGAATGTAGGTTTATTTCTAGTAGCACTTTCTGTTCTGGCTTTAAAGAATTAGGCTTCTCACCTTCAAAGGACCCTAGCTGTGCATCTTGATCCCTAAGTCCTGCAACATCATAAATGAATGCTCAGTGTCGCGAAAAAGAAACTTACCTTCTGTGTTTGGCTTAATGCTCTAGGTTCCAGATTTCACTTGGTTTTGGCATTTGAAATATTCCTACTTTTTTGTCAGATAATCAACATACTAAAAAATAAACTTTCAATATTTTGCTGGGCATTTTTAGTGTTTTTTCCGTCTCATTTGGAGGGATAGTCACTGTCTAAAATACAAGTCTTAAAGTAGGTCTTAATTTATTTTCCCAGTACCTATGTATGAAGTACTGAGAAAATCATAATAAGTGAATCCAAGAAACATCTGATCTTAGAAAGTTTAGTGTAGCTGATAAGCAATAGGAAACACACTGGAAATAGAATGGTAAAAGAGGCTGAAATTAATTTCTGAGGTTTGTACAGGTGAAGACCTTGGGAGTTTGGAGGAGAGGCAGGAGTCTTCTCCAGAGACTACCTTGGAGGAAGTGTGAAGCACGGGGAGGATCTGCAGAGGCAGAATTGCAAGATGAGAGAGAATATTGCTTGCTTGGGCAATGACAACATGAAAGGCATTCAGAGGGAAAATTGATGAGAGCCTGGCAGTAGTAATTCTTATGCAGTAGTAATTGCTGAAGATAGCAGATGGAGGTAAGACTGAGTAGGAGGCCAGAGTGGGGTTGTGAATATAGCAAACCAGACTGAGTCTTGGGTCTGTCTTGCAGCCTGTTGGGTGGAGTTTTGAAGTGGAAAAGCCATGTGAAAGATGGACGGAGCCGAGAGCACACTCTGGTCAAATCAAGCCAGCAGTTGTTCTGCAGGCGTTGGGACACAGGCTGCTTAAAACACTGGATAACTTATGCATTTAACAACCAGTGGGTTTCAGGTTACAAATCCAGATGCCATCTTCTCTCTCTCTCTCTCTTTTTTTTTTTTTATTATACTTTAAATTCCAGGGTACATGTGCACAACGTGCAGGTTTGTTACATATGTATACATGTGCCATGTTGGTGTACTGCACCCATTAACTCGTCATTTACATTAGGTATATCTCCTAATGCTATCCCTCTCCCCTCCCCCCTCCCCACAATAGGACCTGGTGTGTGATGTTCCCCTTCCTGTGTCCAAGTGATCTCATTGTTCAATTCCCACCTATGAGTGAGAACATGTGGTGTTTGGTTTTCTGTTCTTGCGATAGTTTGCTGAGAATGATGGTTTCCAGCTGCATCCATGTCCCTACAAAGGACACAAACTCATCCTTTTTT
>NW_016806659.1:1785365-1819839 GCF_001698545.2 Rhinopithecus bieti | reverse complement strand
AGTTTCTGCTGAGAGATCTCCTGTTAGTCTGATGGGTTTCCCTTTGTGGGTAACCTAACCTTTCTCTCTGGCTGCCCTTAACATTTTTTCCTTCATTTCAACTTTGGTGAATCTGACAATTATGTGTCTTGGAGTTGCTCTTCTCGAGGAGTCTTTGTGGTGTTCTCTGTATTTCCTGAATTTGAATGTTGGCCTGCCCTACTAGGTTGGGGAAGTTCTCCTGGATAATATCCTGCAGAGTGTTTTCCAACTTGGTTCCATTTTCCCCATCACTTTCCAGCACACCAATCAGACGTAGATTTGGTCTTTTCACATAATCCCATATTTCTTGGAGGCTTTGTTCATTTCTTTTTACTCTTTTTTCTCTACACTTCTCTTCTCGTTTCATTTCATTCATTTGATCTTTAATTGCTGATACTCTTTCTTCCAGTTGATTGAGTTGGTTACTGAAGCTTGTGCATTTGTCACGTAGTTCTTGTGTTATGGTTTTCATCTCTATCAGTTCTTTTAAGGACTTCTCTACATTGGTTATTCTAGTTAGCTGTTCGTCAAATCTTCTTTCAAGGTTTTTAGTTTCTTTGCACTGGTTATGTAGTTCCTCCTTTAGCTCTGAGAAGTTTGATCAACTGAAGCCTTCTTCTCTCAACTCGTCAAAGTCATTCTCCATCCAGCTTTGTTCCATTGCTGGCAATGAGCTGCATTCCTTTGGAGGGGGAGATGTGCTCTGAGTTTTTGAATTTCCAGCTTTTCTGCACTGCTTTTTCCCCATCTTTGTGGTTTTATCTGTCTTTGGTCTTTGATGATGGTGACGTACTGATGGGGTTTTGGTGTGGGTGTCATTTCTGTTTGTTAGTTTTCCTTCTAACAGTCAGGACCCTCAGCTGCAGGTCTGTTGGAGTTTGCTTGAGGTCCACTCCAGACCTTGTTTGCCTGGGTATCAGTAGCGGGGGCTGCAGCAGATAGAATATTGCTGAACAGTGAGTGTTACTGTCTGATTCTTGCTCTGGAAGCTTCGTCTCAGGGGTGTACCCTGCCATGTGAGGTGTGAGGTGTCACAGGTCTGCACTTAGTGGGGGATGTCTCCCAGTTAGGCTACTCAGGGGTCAGGGACCCAGTTAAGCAGGCAGTCTGTCCGTTCTCAGATCTCAACCTCCATGCTGGGAGATCCACTGCTCTCTTCAAAGCTGTCAGACAGGGACATTTACCTCTACCGAGGTTTCTGCTGCTTTTTGTTTAGCTATGCCCTGTCCCTAGAGGAGGAGTCTACAGAGGCAGGCCTGCCTCCTTGAGCTGTGGTGGGCTCGACCCAATTCAAGCTTCCTGGCGGCTTTGTTTACCTACTTAAGCCTCAGCAATGGCGGATGCCCCTCCCCCAGCCTTGCTGCTGCCTTGCAGTTAGATCTCAGACTGCTGTGCTAGCAATGAGGGAAGCTCTGAGGGTGTGGTACTCTCTGGGCCAGGTGTGGGATATAATCTCCTGGTGTGCCATTTGCTAAGACCCTTGGTAAAGTGCAGTATTAGGGTGGGAGTTACCTGATTTTCCGGTTGTTGTATGTCTCAATTGTCTTTGGCTAGGAAAAGGAATTCCCTTCCTCCTTCCACTTCCCAGGTGAGGTGATGCCTTGTCCTGCTTCAGTTCTTGCTGGTCGGGCTGCACCCGCAGACCAGCACCAACTATCCAACACACCCCAGTGAGATCAACCCAGTACCTCAGTTGAAAATGCAGAAATCACCCATCGTCTGTGTCGCTCACGCTGGGAGCTGGAGGCTGGAGCTGTTCCTATTCGGCCATCTTGGGTACGCATCTGCCATCTTCTCTTAAGTAGTTGTACCCAGGGTTTGCATTTTGGTGGGCAGCACCTGGGTGGCGAGCAGCATCTGTCCCTTTGTATGAGTAGAATGCTCCCACCCAAGTCCCAACCTTCCTTATTGTTGGGCAAGTGTTAGTTTCCACACATTTCCACAGCTCTTTTTCTTACAATAAATTTGGAATTATAAAATATTTCTTACCTGCATGTCTCTGTTAGAAGTGTGAAGATTAAAAGAAGACCGAGAGGGCCAAATATTTTAAAAAATGGGAGAGAACATATTATTTTCACACCAAAGTAAAGACTGTTATTGTTCATTTAACACACCAAAAAAAATCTAGGTATAAAGATTACATTTTAAAATATAGTTTTAAATAAGTCTGCATAACTGGTTTACCTGTACCCTTTTGCTTTGGCCATTTCTGAATCAGAAGGTGAGAAACTGGAAAGAGTGAGACACAAAGGGTAGAGTCCAATCACTCAGGGGTGGCCTGGCAGACCCAGGTAAGAACTGTCTGTCCATGAAGGTGAGACAGAGGGCAAATGGTTGGGAAACATGAATGACAATTCCCCAGTGGGTGGGGTGCTATAGACTGAATGTTTGCATTGTCCCAAAATTCACTTGTTGAATCTGAATGCCCAATGTGGTGGTATTTGGAGTTGGGGCTTGTGGGAGGTTGGAGTCCTCATGAGTGGGATTAGTGCCCTTATGAAAGAGGCCCCAGAGAGCTAACTGCCCATTTCTGCTATGTGAAGACAGAGAGAGCTCAGGCTTTTCTCAGGCCACGCCTCCATGCAGGAGCCTCCCTCTGCTTCACACCACTGTACATCTCAGAACTGCTGACTAGAGGATAGGGCTGGAAATCCAGGGGGCTTCTGGGAACTGTTGTGCACATGACTCACCTAAAAGGTAAAAGAGTACACAATTGCAAGTGACTTGTCTCTAGGAGTTATGATACTAAACATGGAACTCATATTGGGAAAGTGGGGTTGGGTGGAGTTTTTCCTCCACTTTGCCAACTTCTTGTAAGGTCATTTGGAAAAATAAACATTCATGGAGAGGCTTCCCTTAGTCCCAATGGGGAATGACAGAAGGGATTGCGTCTGCCACCTACCATGCAGGCCACATCCCCTCTGCAAGATGCAGGAGGGGCTGTTGTCTCTACTGGGAAGGAGAGGGTAAGAGCATGTGACCGTGGGCACCACATGTTCCATTTAATCTGTGCCACACCCTGCGGGTGCTATGATGCTGTTGCCATTGGGTACAGAGGAATCTGAGAACCTGGCAAGGATGGGGAGCTCTGGGTGCAAGGTGACTCAGATGAGGTCTTTCTGGTGCTGAGCCTTTCCCCTCACACTTCACCACCCTGCCTCCCTCCCAAGGGATCTGCAGACCAAACTTGGCATTGGAAAATTGTGAGACACTTTCAGTAAAACTGTTGAAACTACTAAAGAATTGACCTTTCCTCTGTTTTCCTAATGGAGTTTTTCTTGGGGCCATGTGGGCACACATTGAAATATGGATGTTTACCTTTTAGAACATTGTCCTTGGAGGAGAGGAGGGAGGGAGAGTGAAAGGCATGACTGCAAATAACTATATTATATAGAGAGCTAATCACTTTAATTGGCCCTTTTTATTCAGAGGCTCTCCTGATTTATGAATGTGTTTTTCAGGAGCCCAGGAAAAGCCTCCTGACTGGGCTCATGCAAGCTTATGGGATGGCTTTCACTGAGAACAAATATCTTTAATTGCAGTGTGAACAATAAGGGGTTTGTAATTTAGCTGCTTGCAGTAGCTATGCACTTTCTCACTATTTGCTGACAGTCTCAGACAATCCCAGAAAGAGAAACTCCCACCTCCATATTTGCTTATTTGTTTATTTTGTGAAATGAGAAGGTGAATTCCAAAGGAAAATTTCTTTTTCCAGAGCCTCTGAAGACTAATGAAACTAAAATATCTCCTGTTTGTTTTTGGTTTCTAATATCACACTCTTCCTCTACTCCGTATTTTCAGAACTGGAAGCCACCAGTACCTGCCTCTGGCCACTAGGAAAGGCTAATGATTTTCACCAGGGCCATAGGGGCCCTGTCAGCCTTAGCTGGTAAAGAACACAAGGAAGAAGAGAGTTTTCCTTCATTGGACATCTACTGATTACAGATTAACTGCCCAGAGTTCTGCATGAAGTTGATCTCTTAATTTTTACAATACACCTATCAGAGAAATGACCAAGGGAGCCCAGTTGTATCTCTGCTGGTATCACTTCTGCTAACATCCCATCTGCCCAAGCAAGCCACATATTGAACCTAGAGTCATGGAGGTATGGAGTGGGGCAGAGAATACAGATACAGGAACAGGTAAGGATATGTCTGGATGAAAGTCCTTGGTTTAATATATGCATTGCCAATTTGTGAGTTGACTATTTCACTTTTCATGCTAGCTTTTGGCAAACAAGATTTTTTAATTGAATGAAGCTATATATTAATGTATTTAGCATTTATAATTTGCTTTTATATTTAGTGCTTTTTTGTTTCTGTTTGAGAAATCTTTGCCTAATCTGAGTTAACAAAATTGTTCTTTTATGTTATCTTCCAGCAGTGTTATTGCTTTATCTTTTATATGACTTTTATAGTTAGGTCTATGTTATATCCTAGATTAATGTTTATGTATAGTGCAAGGTAGAAGTCAATGTTAATTTTTTTCATCTGGGGGTCTGATTGGTCCAGCACTATTTATTAAGATCATCCTTTCCCTCACTTAGTGGCAGTGAATTCTTTGTTATAAATAAAGTAACTGTCTTAAATGTAGGTCTGCTTTTGGATATTTTGTTTCCTAATTCAGTGTTATACACTTGCACACTATCTTGAGTGCTGTAGCTTTAGAATAAGTCTTGAAGCCTGATACTATAAATTTTCTAATTTTGTTCTTATGCTTTGAGATTGACTTCAGCCTTCCAGTGAATTTTTGAATTCAGTCATTGTGTTTTTCAGCTCCAGAATTTCTGCTTGGTTCCTTTGCATAATTTCTGTCTGTTTGTTGGTATTCTCATTTTGTTTATATATTGTTTTC
The DNA here is from genome assembly GCF_001698545.2 of Rhinopithecus bieti. NCBI lineage: Eukaryota > Metazoa > Chordata > Mammalia > Primates > Cercopithecidae > Rhinopithecus > Rhinopithecus bieti. The sequence goes on along the minus strand of NW_016806659.1, from coordinate 1,814,964 downwards.
CTGATTTTCTTTAGTCCTTGGTTCATTTTTTCCTTTTGCTTTTGAACATACTATGGCAGATGTTTTATAGTTTCTGTCTAGTAATTCCAATTCTTCTTCAAGGATGGTGTCTCTGCCAATTAATTGTATTTATTTGAGTCGGTTATGTTTTCTCGTTTCTTTACCTTGTTATTTTTGTTAAAAATTGGACATTTGAGAAAACAGCCACCTCTTCCAGTCTCTGCCAATCGGCTCTGTGCTGCTGCAATCCTTGCCCTGAGCCTGGGGATCAGTCTAAGATGAAAACAAACAGTCTTCTCAGGCCCTTTCTGGGCATGCATCTTGCCTGGGCCTTCATGTGACTCTCAGTTCCCAATTATCCATGGCTACTTTCGAATGTCTGAATTTCCCAAATGGTCTCACTCCAGCTTCTCCCTAGGGCCTGAGGTGGTCTATTTTATGTCTCCACTATAAATCTCTTGCTCCAACTGTCTTGCCCCAGATTCCCAGGTTGGAGTCTGTGCACTGCTTTTATGAGCTGTGCTTTCTGCTTTTTCCCTGCCTGAGATCTGAGTTAGAAAAGGCAGAGAAACATCCCCTAGGTAGTACCCAGATGGGTTGGAATACTGTCAGTAGGGTCTGCTCTGTTCCCTTCAGTTGAGAGAGAGGGCTGCGAGGTGGGATGCTTCCTCCTATAGGCCAAGAATATCTTGCAACTTAGGGAGTAAGGCAAAGGTAAATAGAAACACCATGACATTTACTACCATTTTGAAGGTGGCTTTTTATTAACTGCGTGTTCACTTGATTTCTTTAGACCCTTGACTGTTTTCCAGAGCTCCTATAAAAGTTGTCCAGTTAGTTTCTGGTTGTTTTTGATATTTCTATGAAGAAACAGGGCTTGGAGCTTCCTAGTACATGTACCATTCTTCTCAGACATCTAAACGTTTTTTAATCTGTCATTTTCAAAAGAATCTTTATTAATGTTTGAAAAAAGGCAATTTGCATCAAAAGACAAATCAATAATTTCAACTTTACATTTTTAGGCTATATCATGCTACTAGAAAACAACATTATTTCTGACTCAAATACAGACTTGAAAAAAATAGTCCTTATAAAGAAAACAGAACTTGGATGAAGCAAAAAATGTTAGACACAGGCCTTTTAAAGTCAGAAGATCCACCACAAATGGTTCTTTTGCATTTACTCATGTTATATTCAATACAGAATTCTACAAAGTGAAAAAAGTCCATCCAAAAGATTACACACTCTATGATTCTATTTATAGAGTTTTTTCAAATGCTAATAATATTTTTCAAATGACAAACTTTTGAAAATGGAGAGCATATTAGTGGTTGCCAGGGATTAAGGAAGGGAGGGAGGAGGTGGGTATAGCTATAAATATGTTGTTGCATGTGTTGGTGGTTTGTTTCTCTGCTGATAAAAAGTATTCTATTGTATAAATGCACCTTAAATTGCTTCTTGAGGGACATTTCTATTGTTTCTGGTTTAGGGCTATAATAAATACAATGACTATCACTATTTTTATGTAATGTCTTTGTATAAACTTAGATTTTCAATTTGCCTTAGTCAAATATCTAGGAATGATAACTGTGTATTCACCTTTCTAAGACACTACCAAACTGTTTTCAGTGCAATCATACAATGTAAAAAATGGTACCAGAACCATTCAAGTGTATTAGTTTATTCATAGCATCATCAGCATTTGGTGTTGCCAAACTTTAACTTTCCTAGCGTGCTTGGTATCTCCTTGTGCTCTTAATCTACATTTCCTTCACGACTAATGATACGTGCATACTGACTGTTAATATATTATTATCTAGAGTATCTATTCAAAGATTTTGCTCATTATCATAGGGTTGTTTCTCTTATTGAATATTAAGAGTCTTTGTACACTATTCTACGTAGAAGCCCTTTGTCAATTATGTGTTTTACAAATACTTTTTCCCAAACTGTGAGTTGCCTTTCAATTTTTTTAACTGTGTCTTTGGGTGCACAAAATTTTTAGTTTTGGTGATTTTCAGTATATAGTCATGCACTGCACAACCATGTTTCAGTCAACGACAGACTGCATGTATGACAGTGGTCCCATAGGATAACCTGAGGCTGGGTGTGGTGGTTCATACCTATAATCTCGGCATTTGGGGAGACTGAGGCAGGAGGATTACTTGAGGCCAGGAGTTCAAGACCAACCTGGTCAACGGAGCAAGACCTCGTCTCTATTTTTTTAAAAAAAGAAACCTGATATATGGCACTTGATATTGGCATTGCATATCAAGGGAGGGAAATCACTGGTATTTACTAATGGTATGGAACATTTGCTTTCCCATATGAAAGAATATATGCAGATAAAAATGTATATATCATCTAGGTTTATGTAAGTACACTCTATGATGTTCACACAATGACAAAATGGCCTAATGATGCATTTCTCAAAATGTATCCCATCACTAAGCAATGCATAACTGCATCTTTTTATATAGTTTGTGTTTTTGTGTTCTGTCTAAAAAATTTTGTTTAGTTCAGCATAATGGAAACATTCTCCTATTTTTATTTTCAGAAATTTCAGACTTCTTATATTTGCATTTAGGCCTATGATATTTCTTTCTTCTTTCCTCTCTCTCTCTCTTTCTTTCTCTCTTTCTCTCTTTCTTTCTTTCTGACAGAATTTCACTTCTGTTGCCCAGGCTGGAGTACAATGGCATGATCTCAGCTCACCGCAACCTCTGCCTCCCAGGTTCAAGTTGTTTCTCCTGCCTCAGCCTCCCAAATAGCTGAGATTACAGGCGCCCACCACACCCAGCTAATTTTTTGTATTTTTAGTAGAGACGGAGTTTCACCATGTTGGCCAGGCTGGTCTTGAACTCCCGACTTCAGGTGATCTGCCTGCCTTGGCCTCCCAAAGTGTTGGGATTACAGGTGTGAGCCACCGTGCCTGGCGTATGATATTTCTTAAATAAATTTTTGGGTAAAATGTGAGGTAGGAGTCAGCTTAATATTTTTTTGACATGGATATATAGTTGTTCCAATACCTTGGCACCTTTGTGAAATACTGGTTAATCATATATGTGTTTTTTTTTTTTTTCCTAAACTCTCCTATTTCATTGATGATTTGGACGATCCTTGTATCAATACCATACTGTTATATTGTTGAAACTTTATATGAAATTTTAAATTCAATAAGTGTAAATCATACAACCTTGTCTATTTTTTCCAAGATTGTTTTGTTTCTTCTAGGTCTTTTACTTTTCTAAATAAACTTTAGAGTCAGCTGTTAATGTCAATAAAACAACTTATAAAGATTTTGATTGGAATTGCATGAAATCTCTATCAATCTATGGGGAACTGACATCTTAACTATATTCAGTCTTCTAATCCATGACCTCTCCATTTATCTAGGACTTCTAATATCCCTTACCAATGTTGTGTATTTTTTGGTATAGAGTTCTTTTCTTCTTTCATTAAATTTATTTCTGTTTCGTGGTTTTGATGAAATTATAAATGATGTATTTTTAAATTTCAAGTTTCATCATGTAATAGCTAGGGTCTAATCAAAGAAGCAGAACTACCATATAGAAAGTAATGTAGAATGAGAGATTAATGATAGTTATTAGGCTTTATGCAATTGTGAGAGGTCATTAAGCAGCCTCTAGGATTGTTGCCTCAGTTTCTGGTACAGAGAGCATGTGGTAGTTGTTGGGAAAGGAAGATGGGCACGGAGTGGGAGAAACTAAGGACAAACCAGAACCTGTAACGACACGATAGAACTGTGTCTGTCTCTCGCTACTTCTGCTATGAACTGAATTGTGCCTCCCTGTATCCACTAGAAATTCACGTGCTGAAGCCCTAACCCCCAACAATTGTATTTAGAGATAGGGCTTTTAGGTGGTGATTAAGTTTAAATGAGGTCATAAGAGAGGGATCCTAGGATTGGTGGTCATTTAATAAGAGGAAGAGTGAGAGAGAGATTTTTCTCTGCCATGTGAAGAAATAGCAAGAAGGCAGCTGTCTGCAAGCTGGGAAGAGAGTCCTCACTAGAAACTGACCATGCTGGCACCCTTATCTTGAACTTCTAGCCTACAGAATTGTGAGAAATAAATTTCTATCGTTTAAGCCACCTAGTATGATATTTTGTTATGACAGACTGGGTTGATTAAGATAACCTGTAACCTTTATGATGCACGTGACTTGTAGGATAGGCAGACATCCTTTACCATGTAGGTAGTCACTGACCAGGCCCAGGATTCGCAGAAGCTGAATGAAGGCACTAGGCAGAAGCTGGAGGAGCTGTTGGCCCAGCTGCTGCTCTCTCCTATGAGGTAGGCCGGCAGTTCAATAGCAATGTATATGAGTTACAATAGCTTCAGCTGTTTCTGGGTCTAAAAGTGGTACCCTTTTATTTCCATCTTTAACATATCATACAAAATTGTTTGGTGTCCATCGCTTAATCAGTTTTGCTTATTTGACACAGGTCAAAGCCACCACACATTGTTTGCAGATGGCAGGTAGAAATGCAGTTTAGGTTTTTATACTGATATCCTGTGACTTTTCAAAGTAGACTTATTTTAGTTGTTGTTGACTCTTTGGAATGTTTACATGCACAGTCATCTTGTCTGTTAATAAGTAGTTTCACTTCTTTTCAATGGGTACGCCCTTTATTTATTTTTCTGCCATATTGCACAAGGTAGGACTTCTAGTGCAATGTTGAATCTGATGAGAACACACATGTTTCTTTGTTCCTGACCTTATAGGGAAATCATCTGGTCTTTCATCATTAAGTTTAATGTTAGCTGCGAGTTTTGCTTAGATGCCCTTTATCAGGTTACAAAAGTCACTTTCCCTCTATTTTGCTGATAGTTTTAATCATAAAAAAGTATTGAATTTTATAAAATGATTTTTTCCATTTTAAAAAATAATTATATTTTTGCCATTTATTCTGCTATGTAAAAAATAACATTGATTAATTTTAGAATGTTAAACCAACCTGACATTTCTTACATTCCTGAGGTAACTCCAAATTAATCATATTGTGTTATTCTTTTCATATAACATTGGATTTAATTTGCTATTATTTGTTAATAACTTTTGCATCCGTGTATATGAATGACATTGGTCATCATTTCTTGTTGTAGCTGTTAGGGTAATAACTGTGTCAGGTTTTGTGAATTTATGCTGGCTTAAAGGATTTAGGAAGTGTTCTTCCTTTTGTGTTTACTGAAAGTGTGTATGTAAAATTTCTGTGATCTCCTTCTTAAACGTTTGATCTAATTTACCAATGAAATAATATGGATCTGGACATTTTGATTATGAATTTAGTTTATCAATAAGTATGTCTATTTATTGATAGACATATTTATCAACAAATATGTCAAAGTATATGTCATACATCTGTATATATGCCATATGTATGTTATATATGATGATATGTATATGTTATATGCTTAATAAATGCACTTAATTATATTATTTCTTCTTTTGTGAGGCAAATTGGGTTTTTCAAAAGGTGTCAAATTTTAAAAAATAGAGTTGACTTAATATTTATTTATTTATTTAAGAGATAGAGTCTCACTCCGTCACCCAGGCTGGAGTGCAGTGGCACAATATCGGCTCATTGCAACCTCCACTCCAGGTTCAAGCAATTCTCCTGCCTCAGCCTCCCGAGTAGCTGGGACTACAGGTGCACACCGCCACACCTAGCTAATTTTTTATTTTTATGTTCTTATTTTAGTAGAGACAGGGTTTCACCGTGTTGCTCAGGCTGGTCTCAAGCTCCTGAACTCAGGCAATCCACCCACCTCGGCCTCCCAAAGTGCTAGGATTACAGGTGTGAGCAACCGTGCTGGGCCTGTATTCTTAAGGTGTTTAGAATATATAATGACATCTCCTTTTATTCCTGAAATTTATCATTTGCGTTTTTTTCTTGTTTTTTTGATCATTCTTGTAACCGATTTATCAATTTTGTTAATTGTTTTAAAAAATCTTCTTTTAATTATGTTTCTTATTTCATTGATTTCTGATTTTATTTTCATTATTTCCTTTCCTATATTTAATTTAGGTTTAATTTGCTGTTTTTTATCACTAGGTTATAATAAGAAAACTTAGATTACTCACTTTAAGTCTTGCTTGTTTATAATGAAATCATTTAAAGATAACTTTCTTTCTATGTATTGCTTAACCTGGACTCCACAAGGTTTGATTATGTTGTGTTTTAGCCATCACTTTTGAAATATTTTCTTTTTTTTCTTTGACCTGTGAATTATTTACAATGTTTATTGCTTATTTTCTAAATAGTGTTTTTTGATATAAAGTTTTTCATTATAATAGTTTTTCTTGTTAGAGAAATCTGTTAAGATTTTGATCTTTTGAAATTTCCTAGGGCCATTATATATGTCATAATATGGTCTAACTTGGTAAACATTTCATGTACACTTGAAAATATTGTCGTTCTGCAGTTGTCAGGTGTAGCATCCTAATGATCAAGTTGGTTGCCATGTTGTTTTAATCTTCTTTATTGATTTTCTATCTACTTGTTCCGTCATTTTTTGAGAGCGGAGTGTTCAACTCTCCAGTTTACAATTGTGGATATGTCTCTTTCTCCTTTCATTCTGTCGATTTGAAGACCTGTAATTAGATGTAAGCAGATTAAGAATATTGATGTTTCTTTATGAATTAACTCTTTTATTATCATAGGCCAGGAAGCTACTCAAGTGCCTTCTCTCACTTCTTTTTTAGGAATTATTTGATTCATGCATCATTGGAGGAACAATGGTAAACTCTTTGGAGAAGAATCTAAAATACATTTTTTTCTCCATGAATAATTGGTGCTTAACATGCACGTTTTGTGATAATACAGCCAAACAAGCTTTTTGATGTTTATTCTTTGCACGAAGATGTATTTTTTCCATTCTATTACTTTTAGTCCATCTGCTTTATATTTAATGTTTATTTCTTGTTGATAGTATATCATTATGTGTTGTTTTTAGAAGTAGGCTGTCAGATCAGTGTATGTATGTTTTATGTAATTATTTAAATTGTTGAGTTTAAGTAAACTGTCTTGCTATCTCTTTTATATATTACCTAGGAGTTTTGTTCTCTGCCTTTGAGTTAATTATATATTTTCTTTAAATATTTAAAAAATTTTTTACATATTTGAAGTTTTCAAATATTAATTTTAAATAATGTTTATATTTCACCTTTCATTTACAATGGTGTTTCATCTGTCAATTTTGTTTATTGTTGAGTGGTTATTCTTGGAGTTACAGTATATATTTGAATCTTATTATGCTATTCTTAGATTTCATACTATACATTTTTTAAGCCTTAAGACCCTTATAATACTTTCTTTTAACAAATTATTTTAACTGCCAAATAATAATTACATATATTCATGGTGTACTATGTGATGTTTTGATTTATTTATACATTGTGGAATGAGTACATCAAGTTAACGAACATATCCATCCCCTCACATACCAGTGTTTATGTAGTGGGAACATTTAAAATCTACTCTTTCAGCAATTTTGAAATATATTATTAACTATGGTCACCAAGCTGGATGACAGATCTTGGAAACTGATTCCTCCTGTCTAACTAAAACTTCAAGCCCTTTGATCAACATCTTCCTATCCACCTACCATAACACCTTAATTCCATTTACATTCTATATCTTGCATTTTATTATGTATACTTTCAACCCAGCGATAGACTATTTTTTCTTTAAACTGTCAGTTTTCTTTTTAAGAATTAATTATTAGAACACAAATTCTGTCAGCTGTTATTTGAGAATATCTCTTTCTGCTAGATACAGAATTAAAGAATATTTTGGCTAGACATGGAATTCTGGGTTAACAGTTTTCTTTCAACTCTTGAAGTTGCCATTCCATTTTATTGTGGTCTCCATTTTCTCTGAAAACAGTGAGCCATAATTTCTTTTGTTATTCTCTTGTGTATAATATTACCTTGTTTTCTTTGACTGTTTTTAAGATTTTCTACTTTTCTTTATTTTATTTTGTTTGTATTATTATTTATTTTCGAGACAGAGTCTCGCTTTGTCACCCAGGCTGGAGTGCAGTGGCACAATCTCGGCTCACCACAACCTCCACCTCCCAGGTTCAAGCCATTCTCCTGCTTCAGCCTCCAGAGTAGCTGGAATGACAGGTGCCCGCCAACACGCCTGGCTAATTTTTGTATTTTTAGTAGAGACAGAGTTTCACCATGTTGGCCAGGCTGGTCTCGAACTCCTGACCTCAAATGATTTGCCCTCCTTGGCTTCCCGAAGTGCTGGGATTACAGGCGGCAGCCACCGCATCCAGACTGTTTCTGTCTAGTTTTCAGTATTTTGACTCTGTTCTGCCTACATGTAGAACTATTTGCAGTCATTGTGCCGGTTATTTTCCTGCATTCATTAGATCTGTAAGTTGATAGATTTCACCAAATTTGGGACTTTAAAGACCTTTTCATCGTTTACTTTCTCTTCTCTCTTTTTGGAATTCCAGTTGTCTGTGTTGTCCCACAGTCACAGAGGCTTTGTTTACTTTTGTTGAATCTCCTCTTTTTAAAACGGTAATTTCCCTCAAATTGTCACTGAATTTATATTTTCTTTTTTAATTTTTTGCTTCCAATGTGTTGTTGAGCCCAACCCATCATTTTCCACTTTAGATAGTGCTCATTTCAGTTCCAAAATTTTTTCGTTCGGTTCTGTTTTGTAGCTTCCATGTCTCCAGTGATATTCCACATCCATTTGATTGCTGTGTAGTATCTCATTATATGGACAGATCACACTTTATTTATCAGTTTCTTAGAGAAAAATTGGGGTTTACTAGTTTGGGGGATTACAAAATGAAGCCACCGTAAACACGAATGCATAGGTTTTTGTACAAATATAAGTTTCCATTTCACTAAGGTAAATACCAAGGAGAATTTCTGAGCCACATGGTAAATCTATATTTTACTTTATACGATACTGGCACTTTGTTTTACAAATGTCTACCATTTTGCATTCCCACCAACAAAGTGTTAGGTGTTATAGCTATTCTACATCATTAGCAGAACATGGCATTTTCAGTTAAAAAAATAAAGCATCCATCCTAAGAGATGTATAGTGGTATCTCATTGTGATTTTAATTTGCTTTTCCCTGATAACTAGTAATAATGACCATCTTGTCATATGACTATTTTGCCATTCTCATATTTTCTTTGGTGAAGTGTCTATTAATGTTTTTTCTCATTTAAAAAATTGGGCTATTTGTTTTCATATTTTTGATTTTTGAAAGTCTGTTGTGTATTTTGTATGCAAGTTTTTTCATTAGATATGGGTTTCACTATTTTCTCCCAATCTGTAAATTGTCTTTTTAATTTTAAAAGCCAGATAAAGTCCAATTGATTAACTTATCTGTGCTTTGGGGAAAGGATTGATGTTTTTTACTGCATGTAAATAACTGATTGTTCTAGAACCACTTATGAAAAGATTATCTTTTTTCCAAGGACGTACTTTTGCACCTTTGTAAAAAAAAAAAAAAAAAAATCACATACATGTCGGTTTAACTCTAGCCTCTTTATTCTGTTCCATTGACATTTGTGTCTGTCCTTTTGACAGTTTCCAAGTCTTCATTAATGTAGTTTTATAATTGAGTATTGAATCAGTTATTAAAATTCCTCAAAGTTGGTTCTATCTTGTAAAAACTGTTTTGGCTATTCTAGTTCCTTTGCCTTTCCATACAAATTTTAGAATCACTTTTCCTATTTCTAAAAATTCTTGCCAGAATTTTCATGGAAATTGGGTTGTATATATGTTTTAGTTTAGAAAGAAATGAATTCTTAACAATATTAAGTCTTCTAATCCATGAACAAGGCATATCTTAACATTTAATTAGGATATCTTTCATTTCTTTTACCAGTATCCTGTAATTTTTACATATAGGTCTTTCACATTTTTGCTATAGTTATACCTAAATATCATATTTTTTGGCATTATTATAAACTTATAAATTACATTAACATTTTCTATTTCCAGTTTTTCATTGCTAGTGCATAGAAATCCAACTGATTTTTGTACATTGACCTTGTGTCCAGCAACATAGCTAAGTTCACTTATTACTTCTAGTGGTTGTTTGGTTAATTCTTTATTGTTTTCTATGCAATCAATAATTGTAAATAGAGGGAGATTTTTTTCCTCCTTACAACCTTATTCCATCTATTTTTCTTGCTGTATTGTATTGGGTAAAGCATTAATTGTAATGTTGAATAGGAGTTATAACAGTAGATATTGCTTATTCATGATATAGTGGGAAAACATTCACTCCATTATTTTATTCCAAACTATAGGCAGACTTTAGCGAGATGAATGTTACAATACTGTATAACATAATCACATACATTCTATCATTTTTCCCACATTCTATTGAATGAAAAGAAGTTACAGGTCCAACCCACACTCAAGAGGAAGGGATCCCGCAAAAGCGTGAACACTCAGAGGAGTGGATTGGGGGGTCACGTGAATAATCTGTCTATCGTAGCAATGTTTGCTTTGGGATTTATAGTTAGCATCTTGTAACTATCACTATTTACCCATAAGTAATATCATGCTCTTTCCCAGATGACATAAGAAATTCGTAATGATATACTTCTTGTTTCCCTCCTGGCTGTTGTGCTGTTGTTGCCATACATTTTACTTCTATATATTTTATACATTTCACCATACATTGTTATTATATTTATTTTAAGCAATCAATTATGTTCTAAAGATATTTTTAAAATGAGAAGAATATATATATATATATTTTAACTGACATTATTTCTGGAGTTCTTTGTTCTTTTACATAGATTGAGTTTTTCATCTGATGTCATTTTCTTTCTGTCTAACAGATTTTCTATTTTTTTTTTTTTGTAGTGTAGGGTAGCTAATGATAAATCCTTTCAGCTTTTGTTTGCCTATAAAAATCTTTGTTTTCTTTTTTTTCTTGAGACGGGGTCTTGCTCTGTCGCTGAGGCTGGAGTGCAGTGGTGCAATCATAGCTCACAGGAAGCCTCGATCTCTTTGGGCTCAAATGATCCTCCTGCCTCAGCTTCCCCAGCAGCTGGTACAACAGGAACGCATCATCACACCCGGCTAACTTAATTTTTTTTTTTTTTTGGTAGAGATGGGGTTTCACAATGTTGCCTATACTAATCTTGAACTCCTGGCCTCAAGAAATCCTCCCATCTTGACCTCTCAAAGTGTTGGGATTATAGGCATGAGCCACTGCACCCAGCCAATTTTGTTTTGAAAGATATTTTGCTGAGTTTTTTGTAATAGTAAGTTGACTTCTTTTCTTTCAGTACCTTAAAGATGTCCCACTATTATTAACTTGTGTTCATTTTTAACAATGGGGAGACTTCTGTCATTCTTACCATTTTGTATGTAATGAGACTTTTTTTACTGGCTGGTTTTAAGATTTTCTATCACTGGTTTTAATATTTTCAACTATGATGCATTATGGGGTGGTTTTCTTCATATTTCTTGTATTTGTAGTTCCTTGAGATTTAGGATCTGTGGGTTTCTAGTTTTTATCAACTTTGAATATTTTTGGCACACATCAAGTATGTGTTTTCTATTTCTACTCTCTTTTTCTCTTCTTCATGTATTCTGGTTATACATAGATTAGGTTCCTTGAAGTTGTTCCATAACTCACTGATGCACTTTTCATTTTTTTATCCCTTTTTTCTCTCTGTTTTTTATCTTGTTGTTTCTATTTTTATATTTTCAAGTTTACCCATTTTTCATCTGTAATGTATAATGAACTTTTAATCACATTCATTATATTTTAAATCTCCAACATTATGTATTTTTGTACCTAAGAATGTTATTGGAATCCTTTACATATGCTCCATGTCTCTGCTTACCATGCTCATGCTTCCCTTTCTTTCTTATGCATATGGAATGTAGTTATAAGAACTGATTTAACATCTTTGTCTACTAATTATATTGTCTATGTCATTTCTGGGTCTATTTTTATGGATGGAATTTTCTCCTCTCATTAATATGTGAACACAGATGGCTTTCTTTCTTTCTAATAGGTGTTGCCCTTTGTGTTGTTATGGGATGATTAGATTGCAGTGTTATCAATGCTCTCATAAAGCAGCAGGAACACCAAGAAAGCAAAGCCGATCCATCCTAAGGATCGAAGAAGATTTCCCAGAGGAGCATGGCATGTGAGCCGAGTCACCCAGAGTAAGTGTAGACAAAGGGGAAAAAACAAGCAAAGGAAACTCCCAGTGGACAGAAGCACATACACAAAGCACGGAAATGAGAGAAGGGTACTCCAGGGACACCAGGGAACTCACTGTAGCTGAACTGTGGATAGGAAATGGAAAGTGACCACGCCAGACTAGCACCTGTGCCCAGCACGTGAGAGCACTTGTGTGTTTGGCTGGACAGCTTGAGCTTTATTGGCCATAGGAAGACTTTAGAAGGTGTTTTTAATTGTGGGAAACATACATAACATAAAATTTACCATTTTAACCATTTTAAATGTACGATTTAGTGAAATTAAGTATAATTACATTGTTTTGGAACTATCATCACCATCCATCTCCAGAGTTTTTTCATCGACCCAAATTGAAATTCTACATCCTCACTGTCTTAGTCTATTTTGTGTTGCTGTAACAGAATACCTGAGACTGGGTAATTTATAAAGAAAATACATTTATTTCTTACAGTTCTGGAGGCTGGAAAGTCCACGATCAAGGCATCGGCAGGTTGGTGTCTGATGAGGGCTGCTCTCTGCTTCCAGGTTGGCTCCATAAATGCTGGGCCTCACATGCTAAAAAATAGGAAGGCAAACTAATTGAACACTGTGTGAAGCCTCTTTTACAAGGGTCTTAATCCCATTAACCAGGGAGAAGTCCTTATGGCCTAATCAATTCTAAAAAGTCCCACTTCTTAAGCTTACTACACTGGCAACATCTGCATTTTGGTGGGGACACATTCAAACCAAAGCCTTCCAATCCTGGCCCCAAACTTCCTGCCAAAATTCATGTTCTGGCATGCAAAATTCATGTTCTGGCATGCATCTGGCATTTATTTTATCCCAACATCCCCCAAAGTCTTCACGAATTTCAGCATCAACTCAAAAGTCCGAAGTCCAGAGTCTCATCTAAATCGGATATGGGTTAGACTCAAGGCACAGTTCATCCCGAGGCATATTTCCCTTTAGCTGTGAATCTGAAATCAAACAAGTTACGGGATTCCAAAATACAATAATGGGACAGGCATAGGACAGACACGGGAGAATAGGCAAGAAGAAAGGAGTAACAGGCACCAAGTTAGTCTAAACCCAACAAAAAGAACACTGAATCTCAAGAGTTAAGAATTATCTTCTTTGACTCCATGTCCTGCCTTCAGGACCCATTGGGGTAGGGGTTGGGTCTCCAAGGCTTCTGGGGATCCTCTCTCTATTCATGCTGTAGCAGATCTCACAGACTGGAGTTAAGTGCCTATGGCTCTTCCAGGCTGCCATTGCACATTGGGGCCCCTCTACCTCTGAAGTCTTGGGAGTATGCATGGAATCCTGGGCTGCCAAATACTGAAACCCACACTTTCCTTCACATTCTGCCGTCAGTAACTGGGAGTCTCATTCCTGTTTATGAAGGAATCATTATCTCCCATGATATGCCATGTTTACTGGAAGGAGTAACTTATTAACAATAGATAAAATACGATGAGTGTCTTCTAGGAATGAGTGTCTTACAGGAGTGAACTGACTTGGTCCTTATAAAGAGGACTATCCAATAGATGCTATTATTCTGATTTTAGAGTGAGGAAATAAGAACTAAGGAAGCAAGGGCTTGCCTAAGGTCTCACAACAAGTGGAGATGGAGCTGGGATTTGTTCAGGCAGATGACCCCTGACTTCATCACACAGATTTATGGAATTCAGCCATATGGTATCCATTAGCTGTTGAGACTCATCTCGTATCTCGACACTAAAGTGTTCCTTAGGATTGGAGCATAAGGTGGGCCAGTGTTACAGGTTTGGCAAGTGCAGACATAGACACACTGTTCTGTGAGGAAGGCCTGGGCTGAAATTTCTCAATAATAATCTTTGACAGCCAGAGGACCCACCCCTGGGCAGCATGTGCATTGTAGTTACAAGGTAGGGGAATTATGTTATGGGGGCAGTCAGCTGATGTGACACACACTTCTGTCTTCTGAGTAGAGGGCTGCTTGGCCCTGCAGTCATCACAAGAGGCAGGAAACTTCCATTACTTGGAGAAACAGGGCCCTCTGGCACTCCATTGCCTTCATTCTCAGTCTGCCACCAAGCAGGTCTGCAGAATCCGGCCTCCTTTGGCAACCTCACTCCCTGCAATGCCCCCCGCCTATGTATCCTCATTGCTTCATCACACCAGAACCTTCCCAGAGACTGACTTTTCCCTAATTTCATCTTCAGTCACTGCCGTGGTGTCCAGGTTTTGCTCACCCTAAGCTGGAAGGCTCTTTCCACCCTTTCTTGCCATTGTCCTGTTCTTTCCCACTATGTGGCTTTCCAGATTCTGCCCGGCATAGGAAAGGAGCATATGCCTTGTAGTCTGACAAATTTGGGTTGGGAACTTGACTTTGTCACTTACCAGGTGAGTGACCCTGCAAGTGACACTGAAATTCTCCAGCCTCAGTTTCCACATCTGTAAAATAGGGTAGTCCATTCTAACTTGCAGTATGGTAAGGCTGTGTATAAAAGGCAGCACAGTGTCTGGTACGTGTGGTTGATAATCACGAAGGAATGGTGAGGATCCACTATGGATTGACCAACTGAAATATGGCAAATGCTCATTTATATATTCATGTAAATGGAAACACATATATTATATGCATTTGACGAGGTTGAATATTCACACATGCCACTGCCCAGATGGACAAAGCAAATGTTGCCTCTTTGTCTACAACCTATTGTGTGCCATGAGCTCTCACCTAGCCTGGTAGTAGGAAAACTTACACTGGTTTGATTAGTGTTCTTTTGGTTGAAAATGTATTCCTTCAGGTTGATGATAAGACTCTCATACTCCATGCTCCTCCTTACCCACCCCGAGATGTGGCCTGTGTGCAGAGCAGAGCTCACGGTGTCCTCATGTTAGTTGGGAGGGAGGCATGCACTTCCCTGGGACTCTTGCACTGTTCTCTTGGTGTTCACTGCCCCATGCCTGCTTGGTCACTGGCCCCATTGTAAGCATTGGCTGTTGCTTGGCTGGTGCGTTTATGGACTTAGCATTGGCGTTGCCTGGCTGGCCAGGTCGTGGACCTTTTTCTCATGGGATATTCAACGCAAGTGGGCACCTGTGCTTGGCCCAACCTCAGCAGTCCACAGTGTTGCGTGCATTCCTGGGGTCTATGACTCCCCTTAGTAATTCTTTGCCCAAATAAACCGACCAGTGGCATCATGACCTACTGTCTACATACCTACACAGAGTAGTAAGAAATGTCAGCTCTTTATCGCCCCAGCAGCTTAACCAGGGGAAGAGGAGTAGAAATTAGGGAGTTTTCTTGAGAATGCTTGTTTCAGAATGAGCATGGGTTAAAAGAGTTTTTGGACCTGATGTATTTTTTAAAAGTATATTGAGGGAAGCCAGCAAAACTCTCTTCAACCAAAGAGTTTCTAAAAATAATAAAGGCCTTTCTATCCAATGGGGTCATGGAAGTATTTTATTCCTTTTGTAATCAAGCGGGAATGTGCATTCCTAGCTCCGTTTAATCTATCACTCACATATCATGTGCCAGGGGCTGGTGCCGAAAAGTGAATTCCATAATGAGTGAGTGGAAGATATTTGTTTTTCTGACATAAGTATGCCTTAAATTGTATATTGTTCATCTGGTTTTAAAAATGGGGAGTTCTATTTTTTTGTGATTGTCATATATGTCTCTGAAAGCCTGTAATTTCTCAGTGAGGATCAGAGGAACTTTTCTGCCTAAGAAAGTGGAAGCTACTCTTCCGGTTCTCAAAGTATTGCTGTTTGGAGATGAGTGAGATTTATTTGTGTTTCCTCAATCACTATTGCCTGAGGGTGAATACTACTAATAATGATGACAGTGATAGTAATAGCTCATGTCAGTCTGATTTTTTTGCTTAAAGGTGCCAAGAGGGGCATAGGCATTGCATACTGAAATCTTGCATCTGGATACCCTGCATGCCTACGTGGAGGAGACGGAATCTAAACGCTGTGATTTCAGAGGCCCATGAAGACAACTTGTGCTCACACAACAATGGTAATTTTGGTCTGGACTTTCTTTTCATGAGAACATACTGAGAAGGATATAAGAGAAAGCGAACTCTCTTGCATAGGGTAACACAGGTGATCATGTGTGGCTTCCACACCAAGAGCAAGGCACTGGGATTGCATGTCGTGGTCTCCATGGTGTTTTATCCTCACAGCCATGTGAGGCTGTGGGGCAGGCGAGGACGTTTTAGAGTGGAGGAAGGTGAGACTCAAGGCAGGTGAACTCACAGGCCCAGGGTCAGGCAGGCAGTGAGCCATTGAGCTGCCCTTGAAGCCCTAGTCTGAGTTAAAAAGCTGGGCCCAGAACTTTCACAGCAACCCTCAATAAAGTGTTACTGTTCCATTTTTACAGTGAGGTTTCCAAGAGTTAATGAAGCTGTGCCATTTCTCTAAATTTATTTTAAAATCTTTTTTATTCCCTGGCTTATTCTGGAAAGTTGAAGGCATCTCCCACTTAGTAAGTGACAGAGCCTGAATTCTACCTGGTTCAGGCTGATGCCAGGTAAAATAAGTCTTGTCTTCAGGCAAAATCCACCACAGAACATCAATATGTAAAAAATGGGGGAAGGCAGCATTGGTGTATACCCATTTCATAAATCTGTATTACAATTCTACCTGTAAAATAAATGTATGAGAACAATTAGGGCATTATGACCATCAAAGACTTTTGAAATTATGTGTGTGGCTTTTTTTTTTTGAGATGGTGTCTCGCTGTTGTTGCCCAGGCTGGAGTGTAATGGTGCGATCTCAGCTCACTGCAACCTCTGCCTCCCGGGTTCCAGCAACCTCTGCCTCCCGGGTTCCAAACCTCCCGAGTAGTTGAGATTACAGGTACCCACCACTATGCCCAGCTAATTTTTGTATTTTTAGTAGAGACGGTATTTCACCATGTTGGTCAAGCTGGTCTTGAACTGCTGGCCTCAGGTGATCCAGCCGCCTCAGCCTCCCAAAGTGCTAGGATTACAGGTATGAGCCACCGTGCCCGGCCATGTGTGTGGCTTTTAATTGTGACTACTCATTTCATATTACCTTCAGCACCAATTTATTTCTCAGTTTTATATCATTTGGAAATCTAAACATTTTAAAGATAACCAATTGAAAATGCTAAATTCCTTTTAGGAAGTCCCTTTGTTGTCTCAGATCATTTAAACTTATCTCCAAGCCTGGAAATTGGAAGAGGAATAACAGGAATGCTTTGTTTCAAAGCTGATGTCCTAATAATATTTACTTCTAGAAACAGTATATAATACTAGTGATTTCACAGTTTAGTATAATTCTTCCTTGCATGATAGGAAATGATGTAAATATTATATAAAGCTTAATAGTGCCATTCCATGAAACCTCTGGTTCCTCACTGCTTCTTTCCTGCATACTATCTCAAACATGAAAACAATCGCTTGGTTCAATGTTCCATGTGGATTAAACATTGATTTTTTTTAATTAGGAAAAGACTATTTTTGACTATTTTATTTATTTATTTATTTATTATTTTATTTTATTTTAAATTCTGGGATACAGGTGAAGAACATGCATAGGTAAATGTGTGCCATGGTGGTTTGCTGCACCTATCAACCCATCACCTGGGTAATTAAGCCCCACATGTATTAGCTATTTATCCTAATAAATTACATAATGAGTGAGTGGAAGATTTTTTTTTCTGACATAAGTATGCCTTAAATTATATATTGTTCATCTGGTTTTTAAAATGTGGAGTTCTATTTTTTTGTGATTGTCATATATGTCTCTGAAAGCCTGTAATTTCTCAGTGAGGATCAGAGGAACTTTTCTGCCTAAGAAAGTGGAAGCTACTCTTCCGGTTCTCAAAGTATTGCTGTTTGGAGATGAGTGAGATCCCTCCCCTGGCCCTGCCAATAGGCCCCAGTGTGTGTTGTTCCCCTCCCTGTGTTCATGTGTTCTCATATTTCAGTTCCCACTTATAAGTGAGAATATGCAGTGTTTGGTTTTCTGTTCTTGTGTTAGTTTGCTGAGGATAATGGCTTCCAGCTCCATCCATGTCCCTGCAAAGAACATGGTCTCATTTCTTTTCATGACTACATAGTATTCCATCATGTATATGTACCACATTTTCTTTATCCAGCGTATCATTGATGGGCATTTGGGTTGATTCTGTGTCTTTGCTGTTGTGAATAGTGCTGCAGTGAACATACGTGTGCATGTATCTTTATAATAGAATGATTTATATTCCTCTGGGTATATACCCAGTAATGGGATTGCTGGGTCAAATGGTATTCCTGCTTCTAGGTCTTTGATGAGTTGCCACACTGTCTTCCACAGTGGTTGAGCTAATTTGCATTCCCACCAACAATGTAAAAGCATTCCTCTTTTTCCACACCCTCGCCAGCATCTGTTGTTTCTTGAATTTTTAATAATCACCATTATGACTGCTATGAGATGGTATCTCATTGTAGTTTTGATTTGCATTTCTCTAATGATCAGTGGTGTTGAGCTTTTTGGCCACATAAATGTGTTCTTTTGAGAAGTGTCTTTTGATATCTTTTTCCCATTTTTTAATGGGATTGTTTTTTCTTGTAAATTTGTTTAAGTTCCTTGTAGATTCTGGATATTAGACCTTTGTCAGACGGATAGGTTGCAAAAATTTTTTCCCATTTTGTAGGTTGTCTGTTCACTTTGAGGGTAGTTTCACAAACTGCGCAGAAGCTCTTAAGTTTAATTAGATCCAATTTCTCAATTTTTGCTTTTGTTGTAATTGCTTTTGGCATTCTCATCATGAAATCTTTGCTCGTGCCTATATCCTGAATGGTATTGCCTAGGTTTTCTTCTAGGGTTTCTATACTTTGGGGTTTTACATTTAAGTCTTTAATCCATCTTGAGTTAATTTTTGTATAAAATGTAAGGAAGGCGTCCAGTTTCTGTTTTCTGTATATGGCTAGCCAGTTCTCCCAGCACCATTCATTAAATAGGGAATCTTTCCCTATTGTTTGTTTTTGTCAGGTTTGTTGAAGATCAAATGGTTATAAATGTGTGGTCTTATTCTGAGATTTCTATTCCGCTCCATTGGTCTGTGTGTCTATTTTTGTACCAGTACCATATTGTTTTGGTTGCTATAGACTTGTAGTATAGTTTTGAGTCAGGTAGCATGATACCTCTAGCTTTGTTCCTTTTGTTTAGCATTGTCTTAGCTATACCAGCTTTTTTTTTGGTTCCATATGAATTTTAAAGTAGGTTTTGTCTAATTCTGTGAAGACTGTCAATGGTAGTTACATGCGGATAGCATTTGATTCTATAAATTACTTTGGGCAGTGTGGCCATTTTCACGATATTGATTCTTCCTATCCACAAGCATAGAATATTTTTCCATTTGTTTGTGCCCTCTCTCATTTCCTTGAGCAGAAACGCTGATTTTTGAGGTCATGCCTCACTTTCTTTGCTGTTTTAAGTATATTTAGGTTGTGGCAGTGTGTTTGCAGTCTGCAGAGGGCAGTGTTGTCATTTTTTCACTTGTGATTGCCTACCTGACTACCACCATGTAGAGTGCACCCAGCATTTAGCCCCCATGGTGCACATGTGCTGAGGGGTGTCCTCGCCTGCACAGACTCTGTAAGCAGATGTGCACCTCTGACTTCAAACGGATATCACTACCAGATGAATCCCTTCCTGGTCAGTGGCAAAATTCCAAGAAGTTCAAATATAGGCTTGGGGATGGTAAGAAAGAAACTTTAATCCGAGGTAAACCTAATGCCCATGTGAGAATGTTGTAGGGTCCCTTGTGCAAAATTTTATCACATAACATATTAGAGTTGATACACTTTATTGAGGCTTAACTGCACTGGTCTCTCAGGATGGACAAGGAGACTGGTTCCAGGACCCTCTTGGATACCCATGCTCAAGTGTCTGATAGAAAATGGCATAGTATTTCCAAGTAACCTATGCATATCCTTCCCCTACACTTAAAATCATCACTGATTGTTGATGATCCCGAATACGATATAAATGCTATGTAAATAGTTTTTCTGCTGTATTTAAAAAATTTGTATTATTTTAAAATTGTTATATTATTTTGATTGATTGATTTCTAAATATTTTTGATCTGTGGTTGGTTGAATCAGTGGATGAAGAATCCGTGGATACAGAGGGCTGACTGCATATAAAAAATGTGTTAAGTGGAATTGAAATAAGATACTGTAAAAGATACCAATATGTTGGGTTTTGAAGAATGAATAGGAGTTCTTGGAGGGAGAGGAAATGGGGAGCTCACATGCTCTGAATGTCCTAGATCTTACGGCTCCCTGGGCAGTTGGCTCCCTGAGTAGATGCAGAATTGTGAAATATTCCTTTTACAGACTAAATGACTCCAGGGAAGTTATTTTGAGGCCTGCTTTTATATCTTTTGCTAATCCACTGCTGATCAGAATGTTAATTTAAGAACTTGATGATTTTAAACTGCTTTCTAACTTAAAGAGTCAGAGGAGCAATTAAGTGCCCCTTATGCGTTTAGTCCAAAGGGCCATGGGAGAAGAGAAGGCAAAATCCTGGTGAACCTAGAGATCTCCATGCTTTTCTAAGAAGGTGGTATACGCCCATTAAGCCACTGCCGAGCGATGGAGGAGGTTGCACCAGCTCTCCATCCATGTTTAAATGGGTGGGTGAAAAGGTTCCCCCAAGACAGAAACCCATCAGTGCAGACTCCTCAGTGCCATCCCTAGGACAGGCTGACAGTAGAGGCACCGGAGGGGTTTTTGAAAAGGAGCGATCTCACATTCCACCCAGAGCAAGATAGTTAGAATATCTGGACTCTTAATACATTAAAATGAAATTGGTTAATTTCAAAACTTTTATCCGGATGTGTATCTGGGAAGGAAACCAGTGCTGCAGAAGGTCTTACAATAAAAAAGAATAGTGCCCCTTTCTAACTCGCCTCGTTCTTTCTCACCCTCAGTTCTATTTTCCAAATGCAATTGCTTTTTTTTCTTTTGCTTCAGATTTTTTTTTTTTTAATAAGTAAATGTTTAGTTTCATCTGAAGTTCTGTTTTTACCTCCCCAACCTCCATCCTCCTCCCTGCATCCTTAGAGGGGTCCACTCTCCTTGAATTGCTTTACCTCCTGTTTCATTTGTTTGCTTTGATTTTTTCCTAAGTGCGTATGATTATGTTCATCAAGGAGAAACCAACCTATGCTCCCTTCATATCGCTAAGAGCTTCTGGCTTCTCGTGCATGTTATTGAGAGGGCTGTATTCTATTTTTCTTGGCGATTTTCTGCTGAGAGCCTGCCATACCATCTTCTATCATGGACTGCTGCACCGCTGGACAGCTGGCATCCTACAGTTTCTTTTTATTGGACTTTGGGTTAGGCCCATTGTTATTGCACTCTTTGTTTTCCTTTATCTTGACTTTCATTCCTCCTTTTGTTAGATTTTAGGTAATTTCTTCAGGAAGGATATATGCATGACAAAATTTCTGAGTCTCTCCGTGTCTGAAAAATCTTTATTTTGTCTTCCCGTTGGATTAATAATTTGGCTTTTGACTTGGTATCAACTCTAGGATTGAAATAATTTCCCTTAGAACTTGGTGCTGTCGTACCATTACGTCTTACGTAAGTGCTGCTGAAGAGAAATATGGTATCAGTCTGATTCTCAGGAGTTTCTAAGGTGTTTCTTTTTTCTTTCTCTTGAAGCTTTTTAATCTTTTATTATTCTTGGTCTTCTGAAGTTTCAGAAACATGTGTTGACATGGGAGTTATTTTTCATTTCTTCTGCTCAATTTGTGATGCGCTCGTTCAGTGCAATGACTTATGCTTCTCTCTAGCCCTGGGAAGTCACTCTTCCATTATTTCTTTACAATTATGTCACCTCTATTTTATGTCCTTTTTTCCTGGAGCGCCTTCATTGAAACTCAATGCCTCTTTTCTGTCATCTCCTCTAACTCCGTCACTTGGAAAATACAATTTTCTGACATTGTTTTCTAGGCATCCTAATTAAATATTTTTGGCAACCTTTTTTCTTCTTTTCCCAATAACTTGTTATTATCTCTTCTTTTTTTTAAATAGTATCCAATTCTTTTAAAAATTAAATCTAACATGTATTTTAAAATTTTAGGATAAACATTGACATTTTTTAATTCTCTTCTGTCCCCTGATGGTAGACAGGTCTGTTTCCTGGCAAGAGAGGTGGTTTGTATATCATTGCCCCTGTTTCTGGCAGGGTTTGATTCAAGGTGAATGGGAGACAACCATTGACTCATCACCTTCTCCCATCCACTGCAGCCCCTTCCCCATTGCCAAGGTTGGCTGCTCTGTATCCTTGGCTCCAGGAACCACCCTAGAAGCCTCAGCTCCTTTCTGCTGTTCATGTGTGTGTTTTTCCGTGGAGTTCAATGTCAGGCCAAATGTTACCTGCCTCCCATTTGTTCCCCAACCCTGCTGACTGTGACCCTGTTCCTCTCCAAAATTCTGAGCTATAGCTCCTGTCACTCTGACTAAGTGGTAGTAAGCTGCCATTTATCTTCCTTTATCTTCCAGAAATTTGTGGGGTATCTTTTGACCACTGATGACCGTCTTCTCATGGTCCGCGTTTCAATGTAGATTTCTTCCCGTTTACGCTTCTGCTGTCATTTCAGGGTCTTAGGAGAGAACACAAGACCGATGTGTGTGCCCAGCCCACCATCTTGGATACAAAGTCTCATCATGACATTAACTGCCATCTGTATTGTAAAGATACAAAGAAGATGATGGTCAATGATAGGGGTAGAAGGAAAGAGGTGGAAAGTGGCATGTGTGCTGGGTCTTGAAGTGTGATTGGCACTATGAAGGGCAGGGGCAGGTTAGGTGAAGGTAGATTGAGGACTCCAGTGGCACTATGAATAACAGTGGGACACCAGCACAGGCTTGCTGGAACAGGGGAGGCACAAACAGCAACAATCTGGTTCCCTCAACTTTGCTCTCTCATCTGAGTACTCTGCAGTTTTGATTGAGCTTCTCCCTGAGAGTAGGCACAGCCCTAAGTCCTAGAGCAGGATCCTTGATGACTAAGCACCAGTGCATCTGTAGCCTGAAGCCTTCCTTGAGCCTCCTCCAGCCTGGAAGTCCCCTGGCAGCAGAGGGGGGATGATAAAACATGCTCTAAACAAGGTGAGGAGATCCAACAATAATTTGTGATAGCACATCTGGTGTCATAGGTAGCTCTGTACTTGCAGTGGAAACATGGTGGGAGGCTGTTTGCAAATATGTACGAGTCTTGTCAAGGGAGTGTTTGTACAGAATAAATGGAGACAAGTGTCTCTAGAAATAGTGCTATTGCAATAAAAACTATTATTGATCATCTGAAAGTTTTAGACACTTTGTGGCACATAATTATCACAATGCTATGATAGGTGATGCTATTACCATTTTGCATACCAAATCCCCAGGTCCAAAACAATTTATTTAAAGCACAAGATCATGCACCAGTAACGGGCAGAGGCAGAACCTGAGCTCATGCCAGCCTCCTTTCCACTCATCCCTCTCAGTGCTCTGCACCACCACCCACACCCAGCTCTTCTGTGCATCTTGCTTGCCTATACTTTCTGTTTCTCTGTAGTAGTCGAGGTTCTGATATTGGAAGTAGTAGAGGAAAGTGGGACCTCGCTGATTTGTGTAGTGATGTGGCAACCAGGGACAACCAAGTCTAGAAAGCCTGGCAGCTGCAAACAGGCTCTCCTTCAGTGCTGTGAGAGGACCTGGGTGGAGTGCCTCTTGGAAGCTTGTTCTTGGAGTGAACCTCAGCATAGCCTTGACCTCATCCCATATCTTCTCTCATCCCTAATCCTCTGGCTCAGAGAAGGAGGCACTGAGCAGGCTGCCATGTGAAATGCAAAGAGAAAGGGAAAGATGCACTAAGAAAAACAAATAGGGTGACAGAGCGAGACTCCATCTCAAAAAAAAAAAAAAAAAAAAAAAAAAAAAAAAAAAAAAAAAAATAAAAGGGGGGGGAAGGGGACCCCCCCCAAAAAAAAAAAAAAAAAAAAAAAAAAAAAAAAAAAAAAAAAAAAAGATTCACAACAGCACCTTCCCCATCCCCAATTAAGTTAAGCCTTACTTGTTTAAGGAAAAAAATACACACACACATACAGAATATATGCAGCTCTACCACACTGCACTTTCCACATTGCATTGCAGTTAATTCACTAGTTTAACTAATGTTTATTGAGCATCTG
Organism: Rhinopithecus bieti; assembly: GCF_001698545.2. Lineage (NCBI taxonomy): Eukaryota > Metazoa > Chordata > Mammalia > Primates > Cercopithecidae > Rhinopithecus > Rhinopithecus bieti. The sequence continues at coordinate 1,790,550 of NW_016806659.1, read as the reverse complement.
TTGTATGCTGGACACTGTTCTAGGCATGATTTTTCATATGTGTCCTATATCAGTTACAATTAACGTAATACTCCATATCAGTAGAATAAAGGACATACACCATGTAATCATCCCCATAGATGCAGGAAAAAAGGCAAAAATCCACGGGCAATATCTCACATAATGGTGAAGACTGGATGTTTTCACCCAGAGAATTTTTATGGGGCGGTCATGTACTAGCTTTTCCCAAGTGCCTCTCAAGGACCCAGCCCTGAGAGGTTAAGACGTGGCCTCTAGCTTTGAGGAGCTTACAGCCTTGAAAGGGACGTGGACCTCAGAATGGTGGTGGGCTGCCTTGTGCTCTATTCTGCTGGCAAGAATCAATTCCCAAAGCCAAGGGTCTGGGTGTCGTTGTTCCAAGCATGAGTCCTTTACGTTCAGTCCTTCATTGTATTTGCTTACCCATCAAATATCTATGGAGACTTTGTTCTATGGCAGACCCTGTCAAAGAGTAAAAAGTATGTGGAGTGAAAGACAGTCATGTCAAACATGATCCCTGTTCTCATGAAGCCATAGTCAAGAGGGGGAGAGAAAGAGTAAAAAAAAGAAAAACAGACAGCCTAAGACTTGCCGTATTAAGCAAAGTTCAGAGTGCTGGTTCTTATTTTACGTGTGTGGCTGGGATGGGATGAGGGGACAATGAGGGATGGAAGCCAGGCATGACTGACCCCAAGAAAGAAGTGTGCAACTGAGAAGTGGGAGTAGAATTAGGTACTGGCATCGGGCATTGTCCCTGACTCATGAATAAGCAGCCCGTGAAGAAGTTTTGGCAGAAAGTACAGCCAGAGGAGAGGGAGCCGAGCATACAAAGAGTGTATATGTCAGGGGTCAGGTTGGACCAAATGTTAAATATTGAGCTTGTGTGATTAGTTACATTTTCCTTTACAAAGAGACAGGATGGAAATGTTGACCTGCTTTCTTTTGTAGGTCTGGCTTAGCCTGATCAGACCCATTAGAGTCCAGCAATTTTTTTTTTTTTAAACATCTGACACTCGCAGCCTAAATGCCCACACACAAAAAAAATCCACAAATGCTCACAGCCAAGGAAATCTATTAGTGGAAGCCTTTTCCTACAGTAAATTATGATTTCAAGGAATTCATGCAGGAGTACATACATTTTCCCACAGATAGCAAATTTGACCTTTGAAATAACATGTTTATCCTTGCAAATTTGACAGCCACAAAGCATTTTGCATATGGATTATCTTATTTGATACTGACCTCTGAATGTTTTTTTTTCCTCCTGAGCGCAATATACAAAAGTAGAAAAAGTGTCCAAAATGTGCCCATTGATAATTGAACGGTCAATTTAGTGGCCACCTAAGATACTTCCTTCATCTTTTTCAGTCAACCAACAGCAAACAACAAGAACTTCTGATCCAGAAACCATCAATATTCTAAAGTAACAGATGTGGTAACCTGCAGTATATTTTGGAAACGAATTGACTTATAAAACCATATGCATGGATTGCAAAGGAAATCAATTCCTATAATTTGGTGAAAGAGGGGTTTGTCCTGAGAATGGCCTGTGGATGACCAGGATTCTGGTCTGGCGGGAGAGCATTGCAAGTCAGACCCAGATTTTAGACCTGCCTCTGCCACCATGTGGCCCAGTAACTCCTCCCTATCCCTCTGTGCTTCATCTGTAAAATGAGGACTTTGGCACCACTTCGCATAGCTGAGTATACATTTGTGAAGCAGTTTAAAAGTGTTTAAGTCGCTTTCACACACTCTGGTTTTATCTTTCACAGTGGTCCTGTGAAGTTGCTAGACCATGGTTTAGCGTTTGTAAAGACAAAAAAAAAAAAAAAAAAAAGGAATGGGAAACCCAGAAAGGTTCAGAGGCTTGTTCTGTGTCTCATAGCCAGAGCAGGGGATCCTGGCTTCTGGGATTCCACATCCACCGCCCACATCCGGGGCCCCTCATGGCCTTCCAGAGGCGCTGCTCGCATTGCAGCTGGCATCTGCTCAGCATCCTGACCCTGCAACTCTGCTGGCTGCACCGTGCAGACCCTCTTTGGGCAGTGGCAAAGGATATTAAGGGCTGGCCTGGAAGGGAAAGGTCACAAGTGAGAATTTTAACAAAATCATACGAAATTTTAACTTAAAGTATGATTTATTTTCTCTATGTTTCTAATGGTCACAAACACCAAAATTTGTAATCCTCAGATGTAAAGATTTGTTCCTGATGAGGGTGGAACATTTGCAGTCAAAATGAAAGTCAAATAAAGTTTTAAAACGTAAGACTCATTTAATTGAGTCCACAACTTTGAATTTTTCTGTTGTTGTTTTCAATATAATAGTGTTATTGAGATATAATTCACATACCATAACATTGAATCATGGTTTTTAGTGTATTCACAGAGTTGTACAGCCATCACCATAGTCAAATTTAGAATATTTTCTTTATCCCCCAAATATACCTGTAACTGTTATTCAGTTACTTCTCATTTCCCCTCAAACTACTCTGTTCTCCATGTAAGCAATTGCTAATATCTGTTTCTATAGATTTGCATGTTCTAGACATTTCATATAACTGGAATTGTACAATCTGTGGTCTTTTGTATCTGATTTCTTTCACTTAAAATCATATTTTCAAGGTTTATCCATGTAGAAGCATGTGTCAGTACAGAAGGTCCTCAAATAGCATTGTTTCATTCAGTGTAACTTCATTAGGATGCTGATGATTAAGAAAAACAGCATTCCTGGTTGGGGCCACTGTCTGAGTGGAATTTGCACATTCTCCCCATGTATGCATGTTTTCTTTGGGTACCCCAAGTTTTCTCCCACATCTCAAAGGAGTGCACACATTAGGTAAATGGGCACCTAAATTGTCCCAGTCTGAGTAAGTGTGACCTGAGTGTGTGTGCCCTGCAATAGAATAGCTTCCTGTCTGGGGCTGGTTCCTGCCTTGTGCCTGGAGCTGTTGGGACCCAGTACAGCTACCATCAACCCTTAATTGGAGTAATTTGGTAAGTAATTATCTTATTTGGTTTTGATTAATCTTTCTTACGTGTATGTATAGCTCACTATTACTTCAATGTTAAATATTAGAATTTTAGAATTTTCCTTCCCTCCCTCCCTCCCTCCCTCCCTCCCTTCCTGCCTGCCTGCCTGCCTGCCTGCCTGCCTTCTTTCCTTTTCTATCTCTCTCTCTCTCTTTCTTTCTTTTTTTTCCTCTCATCGTGTTGTCCAGGCTGGAGTGCACTGGCACAATCTTGGCTCACTGCAACCTCTGCTTCCTGGGTTCAAGCGACCCTCCCGCGTCAGCCTCTAGAGCAGCTGGGATTACAGGCGCCTGCCACCACACCTGGCTAATTTTTTGTATTTTTAGTAGAGATGGGGTTTCACTATGTTGGCCAGGCTGGTCTCGAACTCCTGGCCTCAAGTGATCCACCTGTCTTGGCCTCCCAAAGTGTTGAGATTACAGGCATGAGTCACTGCACCTGGCCTGTTTTGGGTCTTTCTTTAGAAGTTTGGTGATATCTTTGTGATCAGTAATATGCCATGTTAACTAAACCCTGTCTTATATCAGAGATGGCAGTGAGACTGGTTTAGTATGCATCATTTCACTTAAAATTGTAGTTTCCAAGAACCTATCAAGGAGGTTATGTGAGAATTTACTGTGCTTTCTGTTGTGGAGCCAATATTCTATTATTGGACATACCACCATTCACCATTATCCATTCTCCAGTTGTTCCTACTTTTTAGCTAGTATGAGTAATGCTGCGATGAAAATTTGTTCTAAAGCCTTTGTGTGGAGACATGTTGTTATTATTCTTGGGAATATACATAGATGTGGAACTGAGGAGTTGAATAGTAACTGTAGGTTTGACTTTCTAAGAAACTGCCAAGTGTTTTCCAAACTTGCATGATTTCACATTCCACCAACAGTGTCTGAAGTTTCCAGTTTCTCCCTTTCTTGCAAATACATCATCAGGTTGTGTGTGTGTGTGTGTGTGTGTGTGTGTGTGTGTGTGTGTGTGTAGCCATCCTAGTGGGTACAAAGTGGATCTCATTGTGGTTTTTTCCTATTTGCATTTCCTGGATGGCCAATGATGTTGAACACCTTTTCACATATTTATTGAATATTTGTGTATAATCTTTGGAGGATATATCTTCAGATCATTTGCCCATTTAAAAGTTGGATTATTTGTTATCTTTTTAATCATGGAGTTGTAAGGTTCTTTATATATTCTAGAAACAAGTTCCCTAGTACATATAGTATTTGCAAATATTTTCTCCATTCTATGTGTCATTGTTTAGGTTTCTTGATGATATCCTATAAAGCACAAGGTTTGTAATTTTTATGAAGTCATATTTATCTATTTTATCTTTGTCATGAGCTTATAGTGTCATAATCTGAAAAGTCCTTCCTTAAGCCAAGGTTGTGAAGATCCTGTTTTATAGTTTTAGCTCTTCAATTAGGTTCATGTCATTTACACAGATATAGTTTTGCTTCCTCCTTTCCAATATGAGAGCCTTTAAAATATGTATATATTCTTGCCTAATTGCCCTGAAACAGCAAAATATTGTAAAAAAGAAAGTGGGAAAAGCAAACATCCTTGTCTTGTTTCTGTTCTTTGGGTGAAAACATCCAGTCTTCACCATTACGTGAGATATCGCCCGTGGATTTTTCATATGTGTCCTATATCAGTTTGATGAAGTTCCCTTCTACTCCCAGTTTGTTGAGTGTGTTTATCATAAAAGGGTGTTGGCATTTGTTACCACTACTTTTCTGCATCTATGGGAATGATTACATGGTGTATGTCCTTTATTCTACTGATATGGAGTATTACATTAATTGATTAAAACAATCTTGCATTGCTGGGATGAATCCCAATTCATCGTGGTATATAATCTTTTTAATTTGCTGCTGGATTTTGTTGTCTGGTATTTTGTTGAGGACTTTTATGTTTATATTCATAAGAGATGTCTTCCTTGCTTCATATCAGGGTAATACTAGCCTCCAAGAATGAGTTGAAAAGTGTTTCTTTCTCATCTATTTTTTGGAAGTATTTATTGGAATTAATGTTTAAATATTTGTTAGAATTCAATAATTACTCTGGGCTTAGAATTTTTTTGCTGGAATTACAAAATTGCTCTCTCTCTCTCTCTCTCTCTCTCTCTATATATATATATTATA
>NW_016806659.1:1713312-1785021 GCF_001698545.2 Rhinopithecus bieti | reverse complement strand
CTCTATATATATATATATTATATATATATATATGTAAAATGTGTGTGTGTGTGTGTGTGTGTATGTGTGTGTTTTGTGACACACAGTAAGACTGGTCTTACTCTGTCGCCCAGGCTGGAGTGCAGTGGTGGAATGTGGCTCACTGCAGACCCTATCCTGGGCTCAAGTGATTCTCCTACCTCAGCCTCCTGTGTAGCTGGGACTACAGGCATGCCCCATCACACCTGGCTAATTTTTAAATTTTTTGTAGAGACAGGGTCTCACTGTGTTGTTTAGGCTGGTCTGGAAATCTTGGGCTCAAGCGATCTTCCTGCCTTGGACTCCCACAGTGCTGGGATTACAGGTGTGAGCCACTGTGCCTGGCCAAATTGCTAATCGAATCTGTTGTCTGACTAAATCTATTCAGATTTTCTATTTCTTCTTGTCAATTTCAACAGGTTGTGCCTTCTGGAAAGTTTTCCATTTTATCTAAGTAATCTAATTTACTGATGTTGCTTTGTTGTATAATTTTTCAGATAATAGGAACATGATTTGATTAAACATTTCACTTTTAGGTTTGGTACTTTCGACATGGTTCAGGAAGAGCATACCATTTCTGAAGTGGGACAGACCTAGGCGAAAGATCTCCCTCTGCTTTTGACTTGTTCTTGGGGATGAATTTTAACTTCTATCAACCTCAGTTTGGTTGTTGAGCCTTGTTAGGCATCAAGGGCCATGGTAAGAGCTTCCCCCACATTATTTAACAACAAGGAGAATATTCTCATTTAAAAATAGGAAATGGAAGCTCGAAGAGCTGACTTGAGAGGGTAGCACATCCTCTACGTGACGGAGCCAGGGCGCAATCCCAGGTCTGTGAGAGTCCAGGACTCTTTACCACTCTATGTTCTTGCCTTCGGATCTCCATTTGTGGGTTTACTTTAGGATCTGAACGTACACTGACTATGACACTTGATTCTGAATCATTTCGTTTCCTGTTGTGGTGGTGGTGGTGTTGTGTTTTGTTTTTTCCTTCTTGCATTGGAAAGTTCTTTTTTTTTTTTTTTTCCGAGACAGAGTCTTGATCAGTGGCCCAGGCTGGAGTGCAGTGGCCGGATCTCAGCTCATTGCAAGCTCCGCCTCTCGGGTTCAAGCGATTCTCCTGCCTCAGCCTCCCGAGTAGCTGGGACTACCACCACCTCGCCTGGCTAATTTTTTGTATTTTTTAGTAGAGACGGAGTTTCACCATGTTAGCCAGGATGGTCTCGATCTCCTGACCTCGTGATCCACCTGTCTGAGCCTCCCAAAGTGCTGGGATTACAGGCTTGAGCCACCGCGCCCGGCCTGGAAAGTTCTTAAGGTCCTGCTTATATGGTTTCTTTTAAGGCACTTTTGCTGTCATGGAATATGGCAAAAATAAACATGACTGCCATTCAGTGGGCTTAACATAAAAATACCTATGAGTGACCAGGTGTGGTGGCTCATGCCTGTAATCCCAACACATTGGGGGACCAAGGCGGGAGGATCACCTGAGGTCGGGAGTTCAAGACCAGCCTCACCAACATGGTGAAACCCTGACTCTACTAAAAATACAAAAATTAGCCAGGCGTCATGGTGGGAGCCTGTAATCCCAGCTACTTGGGAGGCTGAGACACAAGAATCACTTGAACCTGGGAGGCGGAGGTTGTAATGAGCAGAGATTGTGTCATTGCGCTCCAGCTTGTCAACAAGAGTGAAACTCCGTCTCAAAAAACAAACAAACAAACAAAAAAAAAAAAACAACTATGAGTTGGACTTTATTGTTTCTATTTTGCTGAAAAGGAAACTGAGGTTCGAAATGGTTAAGGGTCTTTCCCAAGGTTCACAGCTTCCTCGGTTCTGTAGATGCCTCTCACAGCTCTCTGGCTGGCTCCTTCTCATTTTGCCACTTCTCTCTTGGATTGCTCAGGAGTCTTCTCTTGGTCTGCCTTTCCCTAGCAGCCTCCTCCCCTCTCTCCTTGCAGTGCCGCCCAGGCCTGTTGAAAAGCAAATTTTATCACATGGCACTTCTGGTGAGCATCCTTCAGGGGTTCCCGGGCTTTCAGAATATCATCCAGAAGTCTTTCTTCAGGCCTTAAGGCCTTCCGTGACCCAACCTGGCTGATCTTCTGGCTTCTTCTCCGTCTCTAGGAGTGCACTTTGCTCTTGCCCTATGGAACTACATATAGTCATCACAAATATCATGCTGTTTAATCCTCTATGACTTTACACATGCTGTTACCTCTGCCTGAAGATTTCCTTCCCATTCCTTTGTTTTATTCAACCCTGCTTATTATTTGAAATCTTGTCCTTTCTTCAAATCTTATTTGATACCCAACCTTCTCAGTCTCATTCTAGTGACCCTACTGAGTGCTCTTACAATCTCTGGTTTATGGTCCTGTCTTATATTTTGTCATGCTGCTGGAGCTGTTGACTTCTTTTGCTAGAGCTGTTGACTTCTTTGCCTTCCCCTCTGGATTAAGAGCTCTTAGAAGGCAGAGAGCTGTGCATCTCAGGACCTAACATGGTGTGCATTTCAGTGTGGAGGCTTAAGACTTTTTTTTTTTTTTTTTTTAAACCAGCTATGGTAACACCAAACAGTACAACTGGAAAAAAGAGCACTTTTCACCCTTGCCTGGGAATCCTATCAGGCAAATCCCTACAGATTCCTTTTATGCTTTATTGTCTTATTCAGATGCTTGGCTGTAATCCATCAGACACTTCTCATCCATTAAATATAATTATAGGCTTTGTTGGACTAGCCAGATGTTAAGCGTAGTGAAAAGCAAATGTCATTTCATCCAACAGAAAGGTTATAAACCTATTTATGTTGGCAGTCAACTACAAGTATTTGAATGATGGGTGAAGCAGACAGGCCTTTCTGTTGGTAATCCCAAGAATAAGGGCTCCTCTCAGGGGAAGGGCATTGGGTAATTGGGGTTGAGGTGGAGTTGCAGACTTGGTAGTAGTAGTAATGACCTGGCTAATTTTGCCAGTTGCTTGAGATGATACATGTATCTCTTTTTGATACATGAAAGTTGTTATCCCAGGAGAGCCCGCCCAAGGTTCCAGACCTTCAGGCATTCTGACAGAGTGTGTTTGGAATGAGATTTCCTCCCTATCTCAGATGGTGGTGCCAGGATCCACCCAGGCTCCCAGGCTAGAAACCTGGACATCAGCACCGAGGAGTTACTCCTTCTACTTCCTGCATCAAACAACCATCTAGTCTTGCCCATTTTATCTCCCAAATATTTCTTAAATATTCACCTTATTTCTAATTCTATTAACATTGCCCTAGTCCATATGTCCCACTACCTCTTGGCTAGACTCCTTCCACAAGGACCCCGAACTATTGTTCTCTACTTGCAGGTACGACCTACCCCACTCACCCTCCATTCGATGGCTAACATGATCCTCCACACACAGCCCAAATTTGGACATGCTCCTCTCTTGTGTAGAGCCATCTAATGGTTTTCTATCTTCTGCTGGATCAAATCCAAGTCTCTTGGTATGGCATACAGGCCTTCCATTATTCCCCCTACCTCTCCGGTCTCTTGACTCTCCAATTCTGTCCTGAAAATGTCAGGTTTTAAACTGAATTCTTTGTAGATTCCTGCTCGCATCCTCCTGTTTTAAAACAGCATATCATTTTTTGTGTTGGTTCTGTTGCCTGGAATTCCCTTTCCACCTTTTTCCTCCTGAAGTAGTCTCATTTACTTAAAAGTATATTTTTTAATTGAGGCAAAATTTACATAACAAAATTAACCATTTTAAAGTAAGCAATTTAGTACATTTGCAATGTTGTAAATCACGACCTCTATCTAGTTCTAAAACATTTCATCACTCCAAAATAAAATCCCATAAGCACTGAGCAGTTACTTCCCATTTCATCCTTCCCAGGACCTTAAAACCATCAGTCTGCTTTCTGTTTCTCTGGATTTACCTATTCTGGATATTTTATATAAATGGAATCATATGATACATGATATTTTGGTTTTGGCTTCCTTTTCTTAGCATAATGTTCTTAAGGTTTCTCTGTGGTGTAGCATATATCAGCCCTTCTTTGTTTTTATTGCTCAATAATATTCCATTGTGTGTATATACAACAATGTGTTTATCTATTGATATTTCGGTTGTTTCCACATTTTGGCTATTGCAGTGCTGCTATAAACTTTGATGTACAAGTATGTGTTTGAATACCTATTTTCAGTTCTTTTTCATACATACGTAGGAGTGGAGCTTTTGAATCACATGGTAACTCTATGTTTAAACTTTAGTAACCAGCACCATTCTATCTTTGCATCAGCAATGTAGGAAGGCTCCAATTTCTCCATATCTTGATCAACAATTATTATTTTCCATCTTTTTGATTATAGGCATCCTAGGAAGTGATAAGCGGTATTGATTTGCATTTCTCTAGTGATTAGTGATGTTGGATACCTTTTCACTTGCTTGTTAGCCATTTGTATATCTTTTTTGGGGTAATGTCTGTTCAAGTCCTTTGCCCATTTAAAAAGTCGAATTGTCTTTTTGTTGTTAACTTGTAAGAGCTCTTTACATGTTTTAGATACCAGACATTTATTAGCTATATCATTGTCAAATATTTTTTCTCATTCCCTACGTGGTGTTTTCAATTAGTTATTAATGTATTGATGCAAATGTTTTTAATTTTCATGAAATCCATTTTATGTATTTTTTTATTTTGTTGCCTATTCTTTTAGTATTTTATCTAAGAATCCACTAAAAATTTAAAGATAACAAAGATTTACTCCTGTGTTTTCTTCTAATAGTTTTATAGTTTTAGCTCTTATATTTAGGAATTTGATCCATTTTGAGTTAATTTTTGTATATGGAATAAGGCGTGAGTTCAGATTTATTGTTTTGCATCTGGATATCTAGTTATTCCAGTACCACTTGTGAAGAGACTATTCTTTCCTCACTAAATGATCTGAGCACACTTGTCAACAATTGACTATTGATGTATAGGTTTATTTATGGATTCTCAATTCTATTTTATTAGGTTAAATGTCTATCCTTTGCCAGTGCCACATTGTTTTGATTGCTGTAGCTTGTAGTAAGTTTTGAAATTGGTAATTGTAAGCCTTACAACTTTGTTCCTTGTCAAGACTGTTTTGGCTATTCAGGCACTCTTGCATTCCATATGAATTGGAGGATACACTTTTTCATTTCCACACAAAAGGCTGTTGGGACTTTGACAGCAATTGCCTTGAATGTGTAGATTGCTTTGGGTAGTATTTCCAGCTAAACCATATTAAGTGTTCTAAACCATGAACATGGGATGCACTTCCATTTATTTAAGTCTTTATTTTACCAATATTTTCTAGTTTTAAGTGTTTATGTCTTTAACTTCCTTGGTAAAATTTATTACTAGATAACTCATTCTTTTAGATACTACTATTAAGGTAACCTGTTTTCTTACTTTTTCAAGGTATAGAACACAATAGATTTTTGTGTGTCACCTTGTACTTTACAATTTTGCTGAATTTATTTATTTACTCAAGTTGTTTTTTGTTTCTTTGAGGTTGTCTATGCGTGGGAGAGATGGTTTAACTTCTTTACTTCCAATTTTGACACTTTTTATTTCTTGTTCTTGTATAATTGCTCTGGTTAGGATTTCCAATACAATGTTGAATAGCAGTGATAAAAGCAGACCTCCTTGTCTTGATCTTAGGGAAAAAGCTTTCACTTAATTCACTACCATTGAGTATGGTATTAGCTGAGGGTTTTTCATAAATGCTTTTGACATATTGAGAAAATTCCTTTCTATTCTTAGTTTTCTGAGTGTGTGTGTGTTTAAAATCATGAATGGTTGTTGGATTTCACCAAATACCTTTTCTTTTGCATGAATTAATGATCGTGTTCCTTTTGCTTTTTTCTATTAATGTACTTTATTATGTGGCAAACCATCTTGTTTAAAGAGAGATACATTCTACTTGGTTCATTGTGTATAATACTCTTAATATGTGTTCATATTCAGTTTGATGGTATTTTGTAGAGGGTTTTGGCACCTATATTCACAAGAAATAGTAGTCTGCAGTTTTCTTCTCTTGTGGTCTCTTTCTTTGTCTGGTTTTGGTATCAGGGTAATGCTGGCTTTGTAGAATGAGTTAGGAATATTCCCACCTCTTCTTTATTTGGAAGAAAGTGAGATGCATTGGTATTAATTCTACTTTAGATTTTTAGTAGAATTCATCAGTGAAGGCCTCTGGTCCTAGACATTTTTTGTTGTTGTTGGGATGTGTTTGATTACAGATTCAATCTCTTGTTCAGGTGAGTTCAGATTTTCTATTTCTTCTTGCATCACTTTTGGTATTTGTGTTTCTAGGTTTATTTCATCTAGGTTATATAATTTGTTTACGTGACACTGTTTGTGATATTCTCTTAAAGTGTTTTTGTATTCTGTAAGTTCAGTAGTAATGTCCACACTTTAATTTCTGATTTTAGTTATTCATCTATTTCCCCTTCTATCTTCATCAGTTTAGATAAATGTTTGTCAACTGTATTTGTGTTTTAAACCGCGAACTTTTGGTTTTCTTGATTACATTGTCTTTCTATTTTCTATTTCATTTATCTCTGCTCCAATTTTTATTAGTTCCTTCCCCATGCTAGATTTGGGATTAGTTTACCTCTTTTTTTCCCAGTTTCTTAATATTATGGTTAAGTTATTGATTTAAGATTTTTCTTTCTTTTTAATGTAAGTTTCACAGCTATAAATTTCCCTCTGAATGTGACTTTCACTACATCCTGTAAGTTTCTGAAGGCTGTATTTTTGTTTTCATTCATCTCAAAGTATTTTCCAATTAATCATTTGATTTCTTCCTTGGCCCATTGATTGTCTAAAAGTGAATTGTTTGATTCTTACATATTTTTTAATTTTCTAGTTTTTCTTTTGTTATTGATTTTGGTTTTATTCCACTGTGGTTGGAGAGATATTTTATATGATTTTAATTTTTTTTTTTTTTTTTTGAGACAGAGTCTCGCTCTGTCACCCAGGCTGGAGTGCGGTGGTGCGATCTCAGCTCCCTGCAAGCTCCGCCTCCCGGGTTCACGCCATTCTCCCGCCTCAGCCTCCCGAGTAGCTGGGACTACAGGCGCCGCCACCTCGCCCGGCTAGTTTTTTGTATTTTTTAGTAGAGACGGGGTTTCACCGTGTTAGCCAGGATGGTCTCGATTTTCTGACCTCGTGATCCGTCCGTCTCGGCCTCCCAGAGTGCTGGGATTACAGGCTTGAGCCACCGCCCCTGGCCTGATTTTAATTTTTAAAAATGTATTGCATCTTGGCCAGGCACCGTGGCTCATGCCTCTAATCCCAGCACTTTGAGAGGTCGAGGAGGGTAGATCACTTGAGGTCAGGAGTTCAAGACCAGCCTGGCCAATGTGGCGAAACCTCAACTCTGCTAAAAATACAAAAATTAGCTGGTCATGGTGGTGTGTGCCTATAATCTCAGCTTCTTGGGAGGCTGAGGCATGATAACCTGGGAGGGGGAGTTTAGAGTGAACCAATATTACACCACTGCACTCCATCCTGGACAACAGAGTAAGACTCTGTCACAAAAATAAATGAATAAAATAAATAAATTTGTTGCATCTTGTTTTATGTCTAGCATATGGTCTATGCTGAAGAACGCTTCATGTGTGCATGTGAAGAATGTGTAATCTGTTGTTGTTGGATGAAGTATTATTTATCTATCATGTGTTAGGTCTAGTTAGCTTATGGTGTTGTTCATATTCTCAATATCTTTATCTTCTGTTTTGATGTCATATCCATTATTGAAATGGTATATTCAAGTCTCCCATTATTATTGTACAGCTGTCCATTTCTCCTGTCAATTCTGGCTATGTTTGCTTTATATATTTGGGGGCTTTGATATTTGATGAAAATATGTTTATAATTGTTATGTCTTCTTAATGAATTGAATAATGTATAATGATGTTATTTATTTCTTGTAACAACTTTTGAGTTAAAATCTATTAAGTTTGATATAAATAGCTACTACAGATATTGTTTGGTTACTATTTGCAAACTATTTGTGTCTCTGAATCTGAAGTGAGTCTCTTATAGACAGCATGTAATTAGATCATTTTAAAATCCATTCTGTCAGTCTCTGATTTTTAATTGTCAAGTTTAAGGCATTTACATTTAAAGTGGTTACTAATGAAGGACCTACTTCTTCCATTTTTTATTTGTTTTTTAATGTATTTATTTTATTTATAATAATTATTCTCATAATGTGTCTTTCATGTTCAGTTGATTTTTTTAGTGTATCATTTGATTTCCTTTTATTTATATTTCTAAATTATTTTCCTAGTGATTACCATAGGTTAACAATTTGAAAAATTTAAATTTATGGCATTCTAGTTTGAATTAATAACAACCTAACTTTAGTAGCATCCAAAATTTAGTAGCATACAAAAATCTTCTCCCCTGTATATTGCTATTGTCACAAGATGTATCTTTACACATTTTGTATTAATTTACATAGATTTGTAATTATTTGTCTTTTAAATAATATAGGAACAAAAAAGAGGAGTTACAGGTGACAAAAACAATTATACTGTCTTTTATTTACTTATTTATTTACATTTATTATAGTTCCTTATTTATTATAGTTCCTTATTTCTTACAACTTCAAGTCTTGGGCTAATGTTCTTTTATTTCAGCCTGAATGACTCCCTTTAGCATTTCATATATGGCAGATATGCTAGTGACAAACTTCCTCAACATTTTCTTAGTTGAGAATGCCTTAATTTCTCATTCAATTTTGAATAATAGTTTTGCCAGATACAGAATTTTTTATTGGCTTTAAAAAATTAGAACTTTAAATATATTATTATACTGCCTTTTAGCCTCTATTATTTCAGGTGAGAAATTGGCTCTTAATGTTATTAAGAATAAATTGTATATGACAAATCTCTATTTCTCTTACTCCTTTAAAAATATTCCCTATGTTTTTGCTTTTCCACAATTTGATTATCATATGTCTTGGTATGGGCCTTTGGGTTTATCCTAGTTAGAGCCCACTGAGCTTTGTGTAGGTTTACATTTTTTTTCAACTTTGGGGAGCTTTGGTCATTATTTCTTCAAATGATCTTTCTGCCATTTATTCTATTTTCCTGGGATTCTGATTATATATATATATATATATACACACACACACATATATGTGTGTGTATATATATTTGATAATGGCTCCATGTTCTTTATGCTTTGTTAATTTTTCTTAATTCTTTTCTGCTATTCACTAATTCAATTACCCTATCTTTCTGTTTTCGGATTCTTTCTTCTGCCAGTTCAAATCTTCTGTTGAACCCTTCTAGTGAACTTTTATTCAGCATTTGTACTTTTCAACTCTATATTCCTATATGGTTGCCTTTTATTGATGTTCTTTATTTGTTTATACATTTCCTCCTGATTTTCTTTAGTTACGTGTCCTTGTCCATGTTTTTCTTTAGCTCTCTGCACACATTTAATACTGTCGATTTAAAGGGTTATCTAGTAAGTCGATATCTAGGTTTACTCAAAAGTGGTTTCTATACATTTTCTTTATGCCTGTGAATAAACCATGCTTTTCTTCTTGTTGTTTGCATTGAAAATTTTTGTTGAAGACTGAACATTTAATATATTATAATGTGGTAACTGTGGAAATCAGATTCACATCTGTCTTCAAAGTTTGTTGTTGTTGATTGTTGGGGACCACCATAGTTATTAATTTGTTTAGTGACTTTTTCAAACTATTTTTTGAAATTAAAGACTGTATTTCTTTCATCTGTGGTCACTGAAATCTCTGCTGTATTACCTTAGCAGTCAAGCAATGATCTGGCAAAAATTTCCTTAAACACCTTGAGCATAAAGACTTCCCCCCACAAATNTTGAAAATTTTGTTGAAGACTGAACATTTAATATATTATAATGTGGTAACTGTGGAAATCAGATTCACATCTGTCTTCAAAGTTTGTTGTTGTTGATTGTTGGGGACCACCATAGTTATTAATTTGTTTAGTGACTTTTCAAACTATTTTTTGAAATTAAAGACTGTATTTCTTTCATCTGTGGTCACTGAAATCTCTGCTGTATTACCTTAGCAGTCAAGCAATGATCTGGCAAAATTTCCTTAAACACCTTGAGCATAAAGACTTCCCCCCACAAATTTTTGGAGACCTCTGAACAAAAATGCACCTTCAATGCTAAGCCTGTTCACCTACACCTCTGTCTTCACCTTTAATTTCTGCTTGTGCAAGATCCAAAGTCAGCTAAAGGTGTAAGCCTAGGCTCCTCTCACAGCTCTCCTGAGCATGTGTTTGGCCCTGGAGATATGCATTGCACTCTAGATTCCCCAGCATCTGTGGTAGCCCTTCAAAGGCCTTCATTTCCTTAAGAATATTCGTCTCCAGCTTTTTCCTTCCCAGCTGTTGGGTCTATCTACCATCCCTTGCATCAGCTGGCCATCCATCTTTAAGTGCTTTCTACACAGGCTGCCAGGAAGATCACTCTATTCCAAGTGAGCACAACAAAGGGGAGGGCCTGTCTATCAATCCCTCAGACAACCACCAGACAGGTCAAAATGCATAACCACAGATTTTGAGAAAAAATGTCTATATTGCCTCTCTGACACGAGCAAGCCACTCCAGGAATGTGAGTTGTCACCCCCACAGTCACTGCTGATCTAGGCAGTGGAAGATAGCAGGCAGGTAAGCAAAAACTGCCACGATGCTTTATCATCTCTTTTAGCAGCCTCTTCCTTCATTAAGCACTCCTTTGATTGCAGTATGTTTTTGACTGGATTCCAGAATCCCGAAAAAGTTGATTGTCTCAGGCCGGGCGCAGTGGCTCAGGCTGTAATCCCAGCACTTTGAGAGGCCAAGGTGGGCGGATCACTTGAGGTCAAAAGTTCGAGACCAGCCTGGCCAACATGGTGAAACCCCGTCACTACTAGAAATACAAAAAATTAGCTGGGTGTGGTGGCGTGGTGGTGCATGCCTGTAATCCCAGCTACTCGGGAGGCTGAGGCAGGAGAATCACTTGAACCTGGGAGGCAGAGATTGCAGTGAGCCTAGATCGTGCCACTGCACTCTAGCCTGGGCAACAGAGTGAGACTGTCTCAAAAAAAAAATGTTGATTATCTCAGATTTTGCAAGCTTAGTGGCTGCCTCAGTTGGAGAACCAATTTCTGAAGCACCCTAGTCCATCATTTCTGTGACACCACTTCACACTATTTAAACCTATCAGGCAGATGTTTTTGTTTGTTTTTCCTTCAGAAATCCTCTTTTAATTCTCCTGATAGTCGTTTCTCTTCTTTTCTAAACACCTTCTGCCTGTTAGAAGACTTTTATTATTGCACTGATCAAGGTGTATTTATTGCATTTCAATTTATTTATTATTGTTACATTTAATTTCTCCCTTAGAGTGGAAGATTCTTGAGGGCAGTGGTGACTTTTAACAAGGGAATCTGGCACTTAGAACAGAATCCGGCCGGTTCCTGGAACAGTGCTGGGCACATCATAGCTGCTAAAAAAAATGCCTGCGTAATTGAATTGACACCAATTTCCTAGTTCATAGACAGGCATATAAACAGAGGTTTTAAAATAAAGTGATTAAACTCAAAAGAATAAAGTGCTTAAGAATCCACTGAGAACATTACAATGAACACTGCTTTGCTCATTTGCTGAGAGAAAATAACTTCTTTGCTGTTTCGGTCTCTCTTGTGTTATAAACGATCCTGAGAGGAGATTCATTTTATTTCCACATAAAAAGACTGGGCAGAGGGAAGGCACTATAAACTAGATTAGCACTTCAGGAAACTGTCTCATAACACGCCCTATTCTGGCCTTTGTGGATGATTGTATAGCAATGGGAACCCATGAGACATCTTCTTCTTCCTTTTACTTTTCCTCCTTCTGGTCATCCTCCTTCTCCCCTTTCCTTCAAAATTTAGTCATTATAATTTTCTGGCTCTGCTAGCTGGTTTTCATATTTTCTTTTACCACACATAATTCTCACAGGAGCATGATAGGCACACATAATATCTTTGCTGGCTGTGTTCCCAGCCTCATCTTGCGTCTAGTGTAGGGGCCAATCAGACATGGTACTAAATGAATGAGTGCGCTGAGATAAAGGAGGTTGGTACATAGCGTTTCAGCTCTTCTCCAGGTAGAATTCACGACGACTTTGTGTTCAAATCTACACTGAATGTGCTTCTAACCACTGGACATACTTAGTCTACACGGCTTGCTTTCCCATACAACTAAGAGCTTCCCAAGAGTAATGACCATGTCTCATTGATCTCTGTGTCTCTGGGGACAGAACAATTTATCCAAGAAATATTTATGAATGAATAAATGAATATATTGGCAAGACAAATTCTAGAGGGATTTAAGTCAGACCGAGGAATCTAGGCTGAATATAGCAAATATCATTCTACCCTGTGTGATGGTATAAGTGGGCCCAACAGTCAAAAATATGTCTTGAGGGGAACTTTGGGATTTTACCAAAGAAATCTGTGAGTACCAGTGAGAGCAGGAATTCCTTTTCCTAGTTTTCTTAATTTCCTTTTTCTGCCAGAAAATATTATGAATATACTCTTGTGAGAGGTGTTCTGTCCCTCTCCTGAGCGGTATATTGTAGTAGCTTGCAAGCCAACCACAAATCAGATACTTGTTGCATTAAGAGAGGCATCAATTACCAATAAAACATTGCTTTAGTTATACTTGCCCAATGTGAGGCTTAGATCTGCTCCTTGCTAGACTCATTTGCAAATAGTTTGAACCTACTATGTTTGAATACATATCAGTCATCCTGAGCTAATTACCAAAATATATATTCTCCTCAGCTCTTGAGAGCATCATTGTATAGGCTGGCATACCATCTCTTAAGATTTATTTCACACTGCTATTTTGGAATGAGGAAATCATTGGTAAAATCTGGTTGCTGTAAGTTTCAAACTGCACATTAGATTGCCATTGGTATGGTCTGATCCCCACTGGCTGCTGTGCCCTAATGCTTAGGCTGTACCCCTCATCTGTGATCTCACACCTGGAGGAAGGTCCTCTCAGACACCATGGATTCTGGAACCTCAGGAACTTCTGTCTTGATAGATTCTTCAGGCATAGTCCGAGGATCTACTCTGTGTCCATGTCTACCTGATGCTGTAGAAGAAGGAAACCAACATTTGCTAAATCATTTCTATGAGACCCACAATGTGTTAAATGCTTTGTACTGCAAAGCTCATTTATTCTTTTATAAAAAGCCTGTGAGATAGGTGCTCTGATCCATTTTCTACACATGGAAGAATCGAGGTTCAGATAATTTAGGACACTATAAATAACTAACAAAATGTGTTTGTTGCTTTTTATACCCCCCTGTGATGGTTAATACTGAGTGTCAACTTGATTGGATTGAAGGATGCAATGGATCGTTCCTGGGTGTGTCTGTGAGGATGTTGCCAAAGGAGATTAACATTTGAGTCAGTGGGCTGGGGAAGACAGACCCACCCTTAATTTGGTGGGCACCATCTAATCGGCTGCCAGAGAATATAAAGCAGGCAGAAAAATGTGAAAAGGAGAGACTGGCTGGGCCTCCCAGCCTACCTCTTTCTCCTGTGCTGGATGCTTCCTGACCTCGAACATTGGACTGCAAGTTCTTTAGTTTTGAGACTTGGACTGGCTCTCCTTGCTCCTCAAGTTTACAGGCAGCGTATTTTGGGATCTTGTGATTGTGTAAGTTAACACTTAAAAAACTTCCCTTTATATATATATGTATATACATATATATACACGCACATATATACATATATGTGTATATATAATACATATATATACACATACATATACATATATGTGTATATATAATACATATATATGTGTATATATAAATATACATATATATATATTTAGTTCTGTCCCTCTAGAGAACCCTATTATACCCCCTTACCACCACTATATCTATTTCTGCCCTTCTCGGTCTTGCTCTGTACCCCAGGAGGCTGGTTGCTATGGGGTGAGACACCTGGGCTTCCACACCAGCTAGTTTCCAGTTGGCTTGGTCAATGGGAGATACTGGCAGGAGGTTAGAGGGTGGAAGGAGTATTTGGTATTATTCAACCTCCCTTCCTACTTTTGGCCAAGTTTCTGGCAGTTACTGCCTCTCCCCATGACTTCAGCAACTGTCACTCTTGGTGACTCCAGGTCTTGATAGGCCTTGATAATAGTAATTCCTTCCCTGGTCCCTTAGGCCTAGGGTTGATAATGACTTCCACATTTTCTTAGTCTCCGGATGCCTCAACATTTCCGGTTTTCCATATCTTAGCCCATATCCTGTAAGTTATGTTTTATTAAAGTGTCTGAGACATCTGAGGTGGAATCTGTTTTCTGCTGAAGCCCTAACTGATACTCCAAATATCATAGTTGATAAATACTATGTTGGAATTGGAATTCTATCTCCTCTTTCTTTCTTTCTTTAGTTCTTTCGTTCTTTCGTTCTTTCGTTCTTTCTTTCTTTTTCCTAAGTCTTTCTATCCTAAGTCTATCTTTTAAGACTGTGTTCTCTCCACTGGCCTACATTGTCTCATTATTTCATTTTATGTGAAGTGATTTTAGGAGCCTCTCTCTGAAGGAAGATACTGAGGCCACTGAGCTCAGGCTGACATAGTCTTGCAAACAGTGGTGCCAGACACGAATATGAGTCAACCTAAGAAGTAAACCCAATATTTAACCAAGTGCAGGTGAAAAATCAAATTGGGGATGCAAGGATACCCTTAATTAAACAAGAAAGAAACATGAATGATTAAACAACATCGAAGTGGTATTTGAATGACCTTCATTTTAGATATCATGTGGCAAACATACTTTCAGAAAATAGTTTACTTCCCTGTCCCAGGAGTATCTTTCCTCTCATCTTTGGCATTCTCACGGCCGATTTGTCTCATAAGAAATTCCCTTAAGTCACAGGCATTTCCATGACCCTGTTCTTTTCTACCTCATCTCAGTGGTATCCAGTATTTTTCTCCAGTCTAGGGGCTGGGTCGCAGATGAGACGTGGCTTATCGGTGGTGTTATTTCTACTGCAGCTCTACAGTCCTTCATTATTTTGGGTTCCAATTTCTTTTCATTTCATTTCTTTTACATATCATGTCTAAACTTATTGCTTTACTGAAAGACCCTTTGGGGTAAAATATTTTATTTTCTTTTATGTAAATATTCTTCCTGCTCAAGGTCAGCGGGACAATATATGTTTAATTTCAGTAGCCTTCTAACTGCTTGTCTCCATTTCACATATTTGGGTAATATGCTTGATGATATTCTTTCTTCCAGTTTTGCTAAAGTATAATTGACTTATAATAAAGTGCACATATTTTAAGTGGACAAAATGATGAATTTTGGCATAGAAGTGTTTGTATGTAAGTAAATAAGACACCAATATCACAGTGTCTTGACTACTGCAGCTTTATAAGAAGGGTTGAAGTCAGGTAGTATTAGTTATCTAGCTTTGTTCTTCAGTATTGTGTTGGCTTCTATCTTTCCATATATAAAGATATTTTCTATATTGTATTGTCTTTTATCTTGCCATATAAACTTTAAGATTAGTTTTTTGATATCCACAAAATAACTTGCCGTGGTTTTGATTGTGACTTCTTTGAGTCTATACATCAGGTTGGGAAGAACTGACATCTTAAGCAAATTGAGTCTCTCTGTATGTGAATATCAACTATCTCTTAATTTATTTACATCTTTAATTTCTTTCATCAGAATTTTGTAGACTTCTTTAAACAGATCACTGTATATATTTTGTTAGGTTTATACCTAAGTATTTCATTTCTTGATGCTAATGTAAAAGGTATTGTATTTTAAATTTCAAATGCAGTTCTTCAAGAAATAGATGTTTTAATATTAACTTTGTATTTTGCAACCTTGCGATAATTGCTTGTTAGTTCCAGGTGGATTTTTTTTTTTTTTGGTCATTTATTTGAGATTTACTACATAAACAATCATGTCATCTGTAAACAAAGATAGTTTTATTTCTTCTTTCTTAATCTGTATACCTTTTATTTTCTTCTATTATCTTATTGCATTAGCTAAGACTTCCAGGACAATGTTGATTGAAGTGGTGAGAGGCAACATCCTTGTTTTGTTCCCAAACTTAGGCAGAAAACATCCAGTTTTTCACCATTACGTATAGTCTTAGCTATGGCTTTTCTGTAGATGTTCTTTATCAAGGGAACAAAGTTTCCTGTATTCTAGTTTGCTGAGAGTTCATATCATGAATGCATGTTGAATCTTGTCAAATGCTTTATTTTACTGATCATATAATTGTTCTTCTTTAGCCTTTGAATGTAATTGGTTATATTAATAGATTTTCAAATGTTATACCAGCCTTGAACACCTGGGACAAATCCCACTTGACTGTGGTGAATAATTCTTTCTATACATTGTTGGATCCAGTGTGCTAATATTTTGTTTTTATGTTCAGCAGCAATTTTTTATGTATGTTCATGAGAATTTCATATAAATGGAAACAGGCAATTTGGAGGGAGATCTGGCTTCTTATACTTAGCACAATTTTGAGTCTCAAACATGTTGCTTGTGTCAGTAGTATATTTCTTTTTTTGTTATATTTGCTTTAAATAGCTAAGTCTTACTCAATAAGATTTATTAACAATATATAAGAAAATAGCTTTTATATTTATGTATGCATTGAACATTTCTACTGCTCTTTATTATTTCTTGGAGATCTGTTTCTATTTTCCTTTCAATCTCAAGGTCTTCATTTAACATTTCTTGGGTGCATGTCTAAGAGTGATACATTTTCTCAGGTTTTCCATCTCCAAAACCTCTTTATTTAAAAAAATTTTTTTACTAGGTATTGTATTCTAGATTGACGTTTTAATCTATTACTTTGAAGATGGTGCTCCACTATCTTCTGGCACGCCTTAATTCCAATGAGAAACTATCTATCATTCTCACACCTGTTCTGTTCATAATGTGTCTGGCTGCTTGTATTAGTACATTCTTGCATTGCTATAATGAACTACATAAGACTGGTTAATTTATAAAGGAAAGAGGTTTAATTGACTCACAGTTCCACAGGCTATACAAGAAGCATGGCTGGGGAGGCCTCAGGAAACTTACAATCATGGCAGAAGGAGGCACATCTTATATGGCTGGAGCAGGAGAAAGAGAGAGGAGGAAGGTATCATACACTTTCAAAAAACCAGATCTCATGAGAACAACAAGGGGAAAATCTGCCTCCATGATCCAATCACCTCTCACCAGGCCCCACCTCCAACAATAGGGATTACAATTCCACGTGAGATTTGGGTGGGACCACAAATCCAAACCATATTACTGCTTTTATAAGATTTTCTCCTTGCCACTGATTTTATGATGTGCTTTGGTATAGTTTTCTTCATGTTCTTGGATTTGGAGTTATTGAGATTCTTGGACCTGTGGATTTATGATTTTCATCAGTTTGAAAAAATTCCAACCATTATTTATTTAAATAGTTTTTCTTCTTTTTCCTTTTTGTCCATAGACATTTGTCCAAATATACACGTTTATGCTACGTAACGTTGTCCCACAGTTGATTGTTTTCTGTTGTTTTTTTCAATCTTTTTGCTCTTGGTGCTTCACTTTGGATAGTTTCTATTTCTATATCTTTAGGCACAATTTTGTCTTGTTCTAAAAGTGTTTAGTATGTTTTAATTTCATCCAGTGTTATTTTTCATTTTAAACATTGCATTTTTTTATTCCTAGAAGTTTGATTTGAATTATTTAAATATTTTAGGTACTTATTTTACATATAGAAACATTCCTCTTCCTCCTTGGACATATAAAATATAATTATGTAAGTTTTTTGATGTCCTGCATACTAATTCTATCATCTGTGTCATTTCTGCATTTCTATTAATTTTTCTAGTTACGGGTTATATTTTCATGCTTCTTTGCATGCCTGCTAATTTGGGCTATATGAAAGATATTGTACATTTTATCCAATTGGGTGCTGGATATTTTGTATTTGTATAAATATTACTGTGACTTGTTCTGAGATGCAGGTAAGTAACTTGAAAGTAAGTTGATCATTTCAAGGCTCACTTTTGAGCTTTGTTAGGCACAATTTGTTTTGTGTGAGTGTGTGGCATATGTGTGTGTATTTGGAGGCATCACAATTTAATGGGGAAGTGTGAGAAGCTTCTGCACAACTGCACTGAAATGGATTTAAACACATGGCTTGGGACATAATGAGTGAAGACATTGTTAATGAAATTACTACTGCCCACCCTTTGTCATTTACTAAGTATAGCCTCAGGAAAATTTTATAAACTTTCTGGTTGAGCTTCCTTGTCTGTAAAATGGACACAACAGTTTCTACTTCTCAGGATTGTCAGAGGAAGAATAGAAGAGATAATATAAGTAAAGTCTCTTGTATGTGTTTTGATCCTAAGAGATGCCCAATACATTATACATGTTATTATACTCAAAATGCTTAAAGACCCTGCTTAATCTTCATCAGATTTATTATGATTTCTCATTAAATAATAATGGCATAGGCTACTGTTTATTTCCATAATGGTGGCACCAGGCCAAATTTATCTATTCTTAGGAATGCTCTTGTGTTTTATGGCTATTGAGAAAATCAGCCACTATTAATCTCAGGCACTATTGAATGAATGTCCCACCCTGATCCCTGATACTTTTAGAAACTCAGCATTTACCTAGAAATGTTCTCTAAGATGCGGTGCCACAAGATGCCTCTTAGTGAATACGTGTTTGTGGTCAGCGAGTGTGGGTGATGCTGTGCACTGCATACAGTGTCTTTCTTTATCTTGCTCTTCTGGAGATGCACCAACATGTCAATGTAGTAAAGATGGAATTTTGTTTAGCCCCCAAATTTTAAAACAACTTTGAATATGGAATTTTCCCCATGATTCATCTAGTAACATTTGAAGAAAGTATTATTCCATAGATCACATTTTGGGAAATGCCTCATTAAGTTGTCAGAGTTTTCAACGTGCTTAATGGCAGCATGAGAGTAAGAAAGCAAAGTGTTGTGCTATGGGGCGGTGGCTACCAGTGGCTACGTAGCAAGTCAACACATTCAGCTCCATGGGAGGAGCTGCCACCCTTGATTTATACTTGCTTTAATAACTTGCTTTTTAAAAATAACTGATACATGAATGATTTCACATTACCGCACGTTGACAAAGATTTGTTCTGACCCTACTGGGAACTAATCAGAAATCCAATTTGAAGTTAAGCCAACAAACTCCTGGTTCTTCTTCTTTTCCTTATTCATCGACAGTATTAATAAATCCAAAGGACTCTCCTGTCCTTTGAAATCCTGCCAATATAAAGCAATATATCTTATGTATAAGATCCCACTCTATTCTACGTGAAATCTTAAACATAAATCTCGCCTATAGCAGAGTGGGCTCTTACACATAAGATATGTAACACATAATACATAATTCTATGATAGTGTCCAATTTTAACAGATAAAGAAACAATGGATAAAATAATTTTAAAAACTTGCTTAAGACCAAATAGCAAGTGGAGCCAGAATTCTAAGGTAGGTATTTCTAACTCAGACACAGTGGAGTGTCCACCCTAAATGTTACTTCCCAGGAAGTGTTATTTCCCTGCCTTTACTGATTAACAACAAATATGCTGTGCAGTACAATATACCCAAACAAAATTGTTTAAAACAGGCACTTTTTCTCATGGGTCTGTAGATTGGCTAATCTGGGTTAAACTCTGCTCTGTGCATCTATTGTCCTTACTAGCCTACTGGGGATAGGAGGCCAGTAGGTTAGTTGGAGCAAGCTCTTCTCATGGTGACTGCAGAGGCGCAAGAGGGCAAGGGACTCAAGAAGCTGCTTCTCAAGCCTTTGATCACTTTAGACCCACTATCTTTTCATTGGCTGAAGCAAGTCATATGACTAAACACAAGTTAAGAGATGGAATTATACTCCGCTTCTGTAGTAAAACAGAATCACAAAATCACATACCGTTAAATGCAAAATACAGGCTTTTGGATTAGGATGTGGACATCTTTGGTGCTATTACCAAAGTAATAGTATTGTCATTTCCTTCCCTTCTTTCCGCCTTCATTCCCTCCCTCCCTCCTTCCTTCCTTCCTTCCTTCCTTCCTTCCTTCCTTCCTTCCTTCCTTCTTTCTCTTCCTTTCTCCCTCCCATCATCTCTTTCTCCCTCTCTCCTTCCTTTCCTTCCTTCCTTTCCTTCCTTCCTTCCTTCCTTCCTTCCTTCCTTCCTTCCTTCCCTCCCTCCTTCCCTCCCTCCCTCCTTTCTTCTCTCCCTCCTTCCCCCCTTCCCCCTCTCTTTCCTTTCTTGCTTCCTCCTTTCCTTCCCTCCCTCTTCCCTTCCCTCCATCCTTCCTTCATTCTCTTTCTCCTCCCTCCCATCATGTCTCCCTTTCTCCCTCTCTCACTCTCCCTCTCCTTCCTTCCTTCTTTCCTTCCTTCCTCCCTTCCTTCCTCTCTTCCTTCCATTGTTCTTTCTCTCCCTCCTTCCTTCCCTCCTTCCTCCTTTCCTCATTCACTCCCTCTTTTCTTTCTTCCTTCCTTTCCTCCCTCTATCTTTCCTTCCTCCTCTCCCTCCCTCCTTCTCTCCTGCTATCCCTCTCTCCCTCCCACCCTATCTCCTTCTTTCCTTGCTTCCCTTCTTACTTCCTAACTTCCTTCCTTCCATCCTTCCTTCCCTCCCTCCTTCCTTCTCTCTTTCCTTTCCTCATTCCTTCCTTCTTTCCTTCCTTCCTTCTTTCCTTCCTTTCTTCCCTCCCTTCTTCTTCCTTTCTTTCCTCCCTCCCTCCTACCCTCCCTCCTTCCTTTCCTACTTCCGTCTTTCCTTCCCAACTTCCTTCCTTTCTTCCTTCCGTCCCTCCCTCCCTCCTTCCCTCTCTCCTTTCTTCCCTCCCTCTCTCCTTTCCCTTCCTTCCTTCCCTCCTTCCTTCCTTCCTTCTCTCCCTCCTTTCTTCCTTCCTCCTCCTTCCCTCCCTCCCTCCCTTTCTCCTTCCTTTCCCTCCCTCCCTCCCTTCCTTCCTTCCTTCCTTCCTTCCTTCCTTCTATCCCTCCCTTGTTCCTTTCTTCCTTCCTTCCCTCACTCCCTCCTTCCTTCCCTTCTTTCATCCTTCCCTCTCTCCTCCCTTGCTTCCTTCTCCCTCCCTCCCTCCATTCCCTCCTTCCCTCCCTCCCTCCTTCCTTCCTTCCTTCCTTCCTTCCTTCCTTCTTTCTTTCTTTCTTTCTTTCTTTCTTTCTTTCTTTCTTTCTTTCTTTCTTTCTCTGTCTCTCTCTCTTCTTTTTTGCAATTAAACAGCTTTTCACTGGTAGTTCATTTTGTTTTTAATTTGCTTTACTTAATGATTAGCTATGTTGCCCATCTTTGCATGTACTACCTGTAAGCTATATATTCTCTTTGGTGAAGCCCCTGTTCAAAACATTTGTCTGTTACATATTTATATGTTTATTGAGTTTGGTGAGTTCTTTATATAGTCTGGTAACAAATCCTTTATCAGATGTGTGAACAAAAAATAAATTTTTTCAAACTGATATCTTATTATTTTCATCCTTTTAAGAGTGTCTTTTTCTGAAGTGGAAGCATCACTTGAGCCCAGGGGATTGAGGCTGCAGTGAGCTATGGTTGCACCACTGTACTCCAGACTGGGTGACAGAGCAAAAGACTGTTTTTTAAAAAATGTCTTTTGAAGATCAGAAGTTTTTAATTTTGATGAAATTCAATTTATATATTGTTTACTCAGTTGTGTTTTTTTGTCATAGTATCTAACAACACTTTGCAGAATTCAAGGTTATGTCGATTGTCTACTGTGTCTCCTTCTAGAAGTTTCATAGATTTTGCATTTAGGTCTATGACAATTTTAAGATAATTTTTCAATGGGGTATAAACCATGGTTCAGAGTTTCTTTCTTTTTAATTACTTTGACATAGATATTCAGTTATTCAAGCATGACTTGTTGAAAGCACAATTCTTTCTTCAGTAAATTGTCTTTCTACCTTTGTTAAAGATAAACTCACAATAGATGTGTGGTATAAATCTGGGTACTCTCTTCTGTTCGATCTTTTCTTCAATAACACCATCTTTATATCCACAGCTTTATAATATCAGGTAGCAGGAGTACACTAACTCTTCTTTTCTGAATAGCTTTTGACAATTCTAGTTTCTTTTCCATATAAATTATAGATTCAGCTTGTCAACCATGTGTGAAATCATATATAGAATATTGGCACATCGATATTGTTTCCTGGGACCTTGGTAAAACCACTTGTTAGTTCTACACACAGAAACAGTTTTAGTTCTTCTTTTGTGAAACTATATGCCTTTTATTTCTTTTCTTGCTTTATTTTACTGACCAAGATATTCAGTTAAAAAAAAATGGGGGGCTGTGCATGGTAGTTCACATCTGAGCACTTTGGGAGGTGGAGGGTGGGAGCATCATTTGAGCTGAAGAGATTGAGACCAGGTTGGGCAACAAAGTGAGACCGTGTCTCTACAAAAAATAAAATATTAGCTGGATGTAGTGCCACAAACTTTTGGTCCCAGCTACATGGGAGGCTGAGATGAGAGGAGCCCTTGAGCCTGGGAGGTTGAGGCTGCAGTGAGCCATGATCACAGTACTGCATTCCAGCCTGGGCAACAGGGTGAGACCCTGTGTCAAAAAAACAAAACAAAACAAATTGAAATGGTGAGAACAGATATCCTTCAGTGTTATTATTTTCAGAGAAAAGCATTTAATACTTCATCATTGTGTATGACTTTAAGTGTAGGTTGTTTTGTAGATGTTCTTTAGGAAGCTGAGGAAGTTCCCTTTTATTCCCAGTATGCTTAGAGTTTTATCACAAACGGATGTGCATGTTGTCAAAGGCTTTTCTATATCTGTAGATCTATTGGTTTATTTTCTGTTAATAAGCTGAATTACATTGATCAAATTTTGCATGTTGATCCAGACTTACATTCATAAGTCACACTTGGCGATGATGTATTATCCTTTTATGAATTGTTGAAATTGGTTTGCTAGTATGTTGTCGACAATTTTGCATTACTGCTCATGTGGGATACTATTCCTTAGTTTTCTTTTCTTGTACTGTCATTGTCTCATTTGGTATCTTGGTAACAAAATACCAAAGGAGCTAATAAAATAGTTGAGAAACGACCCTTATTTTATATATTCTGAAATATTTTCATAGGATTTTACTTTTACTTCTTAAATGTGTGGTAGAATTCAACAGTAAAACTAACAGTCTGTGAAATTTTCTTTGCTGAATGTCTTTCCTATACATTTAAATTTTATTCTTTTCTTTTCTATCTTTTTTTTTTTTTCTTTTAAAACAGAGTCCTGCTGTCACCCAGGCTGGAGTGTAGTGGTGCAAACATGGTTCACTGTAGCCTCAACCTCCCAGGCCCAAGCATCCTCCCACCTTAGCCTCTGGAGTGACTGGGACCACAGGCACATGCCGCCACACCCAGCTAATATTTTATTATTTGTAGCAATGGAGTCTCACTCTGTGGACCAGGCTGGTCTCAAACCCCTGAGCTCAAGTGATCCTCCCACCTTGGCCTCCCAAATTGCTGGGACTTCAGGTGCAAGCCACCACTCCCAGCCAATTTAATTTCTTTAATAAATATTTTACTATCCAGGATGTCTGTGTCTTCTTGAACAAGTTTAGTATTTCAAAGGACTTTTCCAGTTCATTTAACATGTCAAATTCATGAGCGTAGAGTTTGTAGTAGTTTGTTATCCTTTGTAGTTGGTCTGTAGAATTTGCCATGATGTGCTTCTTTCATTTCTGATACTTTGCATTTGTGTTTTCTTTATTTTGGTTAGTCTGGGTAGAGGTTTATCAATGTAATTACTTTTCTCAAAAGCTTTTGGTTTTATTGATTATCTCTATTGTAGGGAAGAAAGGAAGTTCTCAATTTCATCAATTTGTGGTAATATCATTATTGTTTACTTTCTCCTGCTTAGTTTCAACTTAATTTGATTTTAAAATTTCTTAAGGGTTGAGACCTTTTCTTTTATAATATGAAGACTCAATGCTATAAAATTTTCTCCAACCACTGTTTCAGCAGCATTCCACACAGCATGCATTTTGATATATTTTATTTTCATTTTCATTCATTTTAAACCATTTTCTAATTTTCCTTGTGATTCGTTCTTTGAGCCATTGGCTAGAAACGTACTATTTAATTTTCAAATATTTGAAGATATCTTGATTTCTTCTTAATTCTATAATACATGAACATATTTTGTACAATTTAAATTTCTTCAAATTTGTTAAGATTTGCTTTTTTTTGGTGCCCAGATTATGGTGTAAGTTGGGGAATGTTCCATGTGACCTTGAAAAAAAATTGTATTCTGCTTTTGGAGGATGTAATGTTCTGTAAATATCAGTTAGTTCCAGCTGATTGTCAGTGCTGTTCTGGCCATCTGATCTATCTTCCTCTATCTATATTCTTATTGATTTTCTGTCAACTTGATTTTATAAGTATCACAATAAGTATATATAAGTATACTTATATTCTGACATATAAGTATCAATCTCCACTGATATGTGTGGGTTTGTTGGCTTCTCCTTTCACATCTATCAATTTTGCTTAATCTATATTAAAATCTTCTTTTAGGTATACAAACATTTAGGACATTTATATTTCTTTGATAATTAACCTCTCTGTGATTACATAGTGTTCCTCTTTATCTTTGTTAATATTCTTAAATATTAATATGGCTTCTCCAGCTTTCTTCTGGTTACTGTTTACATGGTATCTATCTTTCTATACTTATATTTTAACCTATTTTGTATTTATATTTAAAATGTGTTAGTTGCAGACAGTTGGTCTTTTGTCAGTTCATTCCACCAGTCTCTTTTAAATAAATTGCTTATACCATTTTATTTAATATAATTATTGATACATTTGGATTACAGTATTCTACCTTGTTATATCTTAATAAGATATATGGTAAATTAAAATCTTGTTAACATCTTCTTCTAATTTTTTATTGTACTTTTTTCTTTTCCCACTTTTGCCTTCATTTAGATTGCTTATTTTATGATTCAATTTTATGTCCATTATTGGCTTAATATTTATATACCCTTTTGNTCAAGCATGACTTGTTGAAAGCACAATTCTTTCTTCAGTAAATTGTCTTTCTACCTTTGTTAAAGATAAACTCACAATAGATGTGTGGTATAAATCTGGGTACTCTCTTCTGTTCGATCTTTTCTTCAATAACACCATCTTTATATCCACAGCTTTATAATATCAGGTAGCAGGAGTACACTAACTCTTCTTTTTCTGAATAGCTTTTGACAATTCTAGTTTCTTTTCCATATAAATTATAGATTCAGCTTGTCAACCATGTGTGAAATCATATATAGAATATTGGCACATCGATATTGTTTCCTGGGACCTTGGTAAAACCACTTGTTAGTTCTACACACAGAAACAGTTTTAGTTCTTCTTTTGTGAAACTATATGCCTTTTATTTCTTTTTCTTGCTTTATTTTACTGACCAAGATATTCAGTTAAAAAAAAATGGGGGGCTGTGCATGGTAGTTCACATCTGAGCACTTTGGGAGGTGGAGGGTGGGAGCATCATTTGAGCTGAAGAGATTGAGACCAGGTTGGGCAACAAAGTGAGACCGTGTCTCTACAAAAAATAAAAATATTAGCTGGATGTAGTGCCACAAACTTTTGGTCCCAGCTACATGGGAGGCTGAGATGAGAGGAGCCCTTGAGCCTGGGAGGTTGAGGCTGCAGTGAGCCATGATCACAGTACTGCATTCCAGCCTGGGCAACAGGGTGAGACCCTGTGTCAAAAAAACAAAAACAAAAACAAATTGAAATGGTGAGAACAGATATCCTTCAGTGTTATTATTTTCAGAGAAAAGCATTTAATACTTCATCATTGTGTATGACTTTAAGTGTAGGTTGTTTTGTAGATGTTCTTTAGGAAGCTGAGGAAGTTCCCTTTTATTCCCAGTATGCTTAGAGTTTTTATCACAAACGGATGTGCATGTTGTCAAAGGCTTTTTCTATATCTGTAGATCTATTGGTTTATTTTTCTGTTAATAAGCTGAATTACATTGATCAAATTTTGCATGTTGATCCAGACTTACATTCATAAGTCACACTTGGCGATGATGTATTATCCTTTTTATGAATTGTTGAAATTGGTTTGCTAGTATGTTGTCGACAATTTTTGCATTACTGCTCATGTGGGATACTATTCCTTAGTTTTCTTTTTCTTGTACTGTCATTGTCTCATTTGGTATCTTGGTAACAAAATACCAAAGGAGCTAATAAAATAGTTGAGAAACGACCCTTATTTTATATATTCTGAAATATTTTCATAGGATTTTTACTTTTTACTTCTTAAATGTGTGGTAGAATTCAACAGTAAAACTAACAGTCTGTGAAATTTTCTTTGCTGAATGTCTTTCCTATACATTTAAATTTTTATTCTTTTCTTTTCTATCTTTTTTTTTTTTTTCTTTTTAAAAACAGAGTCCTGCTGTCACCCAGGCTGGAGTGTAGTGGTGCAAACATGGTTCACTGTAGCCTCAACCTCCCAGGCCCAAGCATCCTCCCACCTTAGCCTCTGGAGTGACTGGGACCACAGGCACATGCCGCCACACCCAGCTAATATTTTTATTATTTGTAGCAATGGAGTCTCACTCTGTGGACCAGGCTGGTCTCAAACCCCTGAGCTCAAGTGATCCTCCCACCTTGGCCTCCCAAATTGCTGGGACTTCAGGTGCAAGCCACCACTCCCAGCCAATTTAATTTCTTTAATAAATATTTTACTATCCAGGATGTCTGTGTCTTCTTGAACAAGTTTAGTATTTCAAAGGACTTTTCCAGTTCATTTAACATGTCAAATTCATGAGCGTAGAGTTTGTAGTAGTTTGTTATCCTTTGTAGTTGGTCTGTAGAATTTGCCATGATGTGCTTCTTTCATTTCTGATACTTTGCATTTGTGTTTTCTTTATTTTTGGTTAGTCTGGGTAGAGGTTTATCAATGTAATTACTTTTTCTCAAAAAGCTTTTGGTTTTATTGATTATCTCTATTGTAGGGAAGAAAGGAAGTTCTCAATTTCATCAATTTGTGGTAATATCATTATTGTTTACTTTCTCCTGCTTAGTTTCAACTTAATTTGATTTTTAAAATTTCTTAAGGGTTGAGACCTTTTCTTTTATAATATGAAGACTCAATGCTATAAAATTTTCTCCAACCACTGTTTCAGCAGCATTCCACACAGCATGCATTTTGATATATTTTATTTTCATTTTCATTCATTTTAAACCATTTTCTAATTTTCCTTGTGATTCGTTCTTTGAGCCATTGGCTAGAAACGTACTATTTAATTTTCAAATATTTGAAGATATCTTGATTTCTTCTTAATTCTATAATACATGAACATATTTTGTACAATTTAAATTTCTTCAAATTTGTTAAGATTTGCTTTTTTTTGGTGCCCAGATTATGGTGTAAGTTGGGGAATGTTCCATGTGACCTTGAAAAAAAATTGTATTCTGCTTTTTGGAGGATGTAATGTTCTGTAAATATCAGTTAGTTCCAGCTGATTGTCAGTGCTGTTCTGGCCATCTGATCTATCTTCCTCTATCTATATTCTTATTGATTTTCTGTCAACTTGATTTTATAAGTATCACAATAAGTATATATAAGTATACTTATATTCTGACATATAAGTATCAATCTCCACTGATATGTGTGGGTTTGTTGGCTTCTCCTTTCACATCTATCAATTTTTGCTTAATCTATATTAAAATCTTCTTTTTAGGTATACAAACATTTAGGACATTTATATTTCTTTGATAATTAACCTCTCTGTGATTACATAGTGTTCCTCTTTATCTTTGTTAATATTCTTAAATATTAATATGGCTTCTCCAGCTTTCTTCTGGTTACTGTTTACATGGTATCTATCTTTCTATACTTATATTTTTAACCTATTTTTGTATTTATATTTAAAATGTGTTAGTTGCAGACAGTTGGTCTTTTGTCAGTTCATTCCACCAGTCTCTTTTTAAATAAATTGCTTATACCATTTTTATTTAATATAATTATTGATACATTT
This sequence comes from Rhinopithecus bieti, assembly GCF_001698545.2. Classification (NCBI taxonomy): domain Eukaryota; kingdom Metazoa; phylum Chordata; class Mammalia; order Primates; family Cercopithecidae; genus Rhinopithecus; species Rhinopithecus bieti. The sequence goes on along the minus strand of NW_016806659.1, from coordinate 1,756,885 downwards.
GGATTACAGTATTCTACCTTGTTATATCTTAATAAGATATATGGTAAATTAAAATCTTGTTAACATCTTCTTCTAATTTTTTATTGTACTTTTTTCTTTTCCCACTTTTTGCCTTCATTTAGATTGCTTATTTTTATGATTCAATTTTATGTCCATTATTGGCTTAATATTTATATACCCTTTTGAAATTGCTTTAAAAATTTTAATTTAAATTTTTAAATTTAAATTTAAACCTGGGGTTTAAAATTTAGGTAATTAGGGTATACCCTCAAAAAATTATGCCATCTTATTTGTTGTGTAACGTATCTTTTAGTAATATACTCTCAATTCTTATACCTCATCCTTTATGCTATTTTTGTGATACATTTTTGCTTTTACAGATTTTATAATCACAAAATACATTGCTACTATTTTGGCTTTAGACTATCAGTTGTTTTTTAGAGTTGTTAACATAAGAACAAAATAAATTTTATATTTATCTTCACTTATTTTATTTATAGCATCCTACATCAATTTGTACAGATCTAAATTATCTGTGGTATTGTAATTGTTGTTGATTGAAGAACATGCTTGCGTATTTCTTGTAGCCACAGGTCTGAGAGCAATGAAGTCTTTCACTTTTGTTTTACTGTGGAAATGTTTACTTTTCTTTCTGACTTAAAAGAAATTTTGGCTAGTTATAGAATTCTGAATTAACATCTTCGCCATTTTGACACTTTAGAGATGTTGCTCCATTTTCCTCTGGCTTGCATAGTTCCTGAAGGTAAGTGAGCTGTAATTCTTTTCCTTGTTTATCTGTAAGTAATATTTTATTTTCTATGACTGCTTTCTAGATTTTACATGTATTGACTTTTCAGTAGTTTGAAAATAATATGTGCAGATGTTTTCCTTTTAAGCATGTTTTTATTTTGTTCTTTATTCGCTTATTATTCTCTGAGCATTTTAGATCTATGGTTTGGTCATAATTTTGGAAAACGTTTGATTATTTCATCAAATATTTCTTCACTATCTTCTCTTACTTAGATTCCAATTACACATATGTTACACCATTTGATATATTGTCCCACTACTTTTGGATGGTCTGTACTTTTATTATTAATTTTTTCTATTTTTTGTGTTTCTATTTGTATCATTTCTGTTGCTGGATACTCAGTTTCACTGATTCTTTTCTCATCTGTTCCAAGTCTACTAATGACGCTATAAAATACTTCCTTTAACTTCTAGAATTTCCTTTGGTTCATTCTTTAGAGTTTTATCTCTAGGCTTATGTAACCTACCTGTTCTTTGTTGTGTAATACTTTTTCCTTAAGGCTCTTAACAAATAAATCTTAGTTATTTAAATTTCCTTTTTGATATTTCTAACATTGGTGTCATATCTCTTTTGGTATGTTGCTTTCTTTTTCTTTTTTTTTTTTTGAGATGGAGTCTCGCTCTGTCGCCCAGGCTGGAGTGCAGTGGCCGGATCTCAGCTCACTGCAAGCTCCGCCTCCTGGGTTCACGCCATTCTCCTGCCTCAGCCTCCCAAGTAGCTGGGACTACAGGCGCCCGCCACGTCGCCCGGCTAGTTTTTTTTTTTTTTTTTTGTATTTTAGTAGAGACGGGGTTTCACCATGTTAGCCAGGATGGTCTCGATCTCCTGACCTCGTGATCCGCCCGTCTCAGCCTCCCAAAGTGCTGGGATTACAGGCTTGAGCCACCGCGCCCGGCCTGGTATGTTGCTTTCTTAATCTCCTGATATTGTATTTTTTTCCCTTGATTGTTTTTATGCTCATACTTTTTTGCTGAAAGTTGGACATCTTTTATAGTTCAGTAGAGAATAAGATAAGTCATTTTTATACCTAAAAACTGGCATGTCTCTCCTTATGCTAGACCTTTTGTGTAAGGGGCCAAGTCTATTCATGAGCTGAACTGGGTTGAAATTTGTTGTTGCTATGGTTACTTCCACTGTGTTACAGCCTAGAAACTCTTTTAGCACATTCTTCAGTGGGGCAGACCCTGGTTTGCCAGATGATTTTTCTCCAAGTCTGCTCAACTTTCAGTTTTAGGTATTTCTTTTATGATGTATCCCAGAAAAAAAAGCAAATGTACATCCTTTTTGCTTTATGCCAGCAATAGATCAATATTACTTGTTGCTTCATTTTTGTTAGTTTGATGTGGTGGTGTGGTGGAAACTATTGCCTTAGTATTAGGAATATGCTGTATCCATGGTTTGTGGGGTTTGTGCCTTCTCAATGATCCTTTTGTACTCTCAGCTTTATGTCTGGGTCCAGCACTTATTTCTTTACTTCTTTTATGATAGAAGATTGTTTTTCACTCTCTACTCCCACCTGTACTAGGCTTTCTATAATTTGATAATGTCAAGATTTTTATTTATTTATTTTTTCCCTTCCAGTATAGTTCAATCTTTGTACTGTAAGAGGGATAAGGGATGCAGACAGGTATTTGTGCCTTTGTCACAACTACTTCTATTCCCCTACCCAAGGCCTGTGCCACGAGGGATTTTTTTTCTGCACTCTTCATTCTCCTATTTATTTATTTATTTATTGGTGAGCATTCAGTTAGAATCATGAAGGAGAGCCTTCAAGTGGGTATAAATACCTCTTGTGTTTACAGAACCTAGGGATTCTGTATTCTCCTACTAGCCCATGCATTACATCAAACAATTCATTAAAATCATTAGCTGAATTATTACTTCGGGTGTCTAGCAGTGTCTGCCTCAAGTAAGTAAGTGATTACATCCTGTTTCTATTTGAAGGTTCCTGTCTTTCTTTAGCTTTCAAGTTAACTCGTTGCCCTGTGACCTTGGCTTTCTGATGGATTAAAAATAAATTGCAAATTTTCACATTTTCAGGTTTTCTTTGGCAAAATGATAAGAACGATGCTTTTTCTAATTTTCTACATTTTACATGGAATTTAGCAATATTTTAAATAATTTTAGCAAAGAAGTGATACAAGTGATAGTCGCATGCTATTCTAGGGTCTAGCTTGTCTTGCTTTCTCTTATTTCTAAGATTTACTTGCAGTTTTCTCTCTATCACTCCTGCCAATTCTGTTTATTTTTGTCTCTTACTTTCTATCTTTAAAGTGTGTTTCTTGTAGACGATGTAGACAGATAGATAACAGATAGATATAGATATAGATAGATGAGCTTTCTTTTTAAAAATAATCCAATTTAATAATCTGTCTTTTAAATAACATATTGAAATCATTAATTTTAAAGTGGTTATTGATATACCTAATTAAACCTATCATCTTTGCATATGTTTTCTGTGGGTTCCATTTGTTCTTCATTTATTTTTCTTTTATTTCTTCCTTCCTTGGACTCATTTGAGCATTTTTAAAATTTTATGTCTTCTATTGACTTACACTTCTTTTTAAAAATTACATTGTACATTTAAAATAATGCTATTCTACCTCCAAATAATATTATGCAATTTACCATATAATTAGAAAATCTTATATCACTCTATTCCCAATTCCTCCCGTCTACTTCTTATAACTTTGCTCTTGTATATTTAACTTTTATATTATGCATATTATAAATATGTAATTCACTTTTACTATTTATTTTAAATGTTTGTTGTCTTTCAAGGAAATTTAAAGTAAGAAAAAAATTATTTCATCTCCATTTATTCCATTCCTTATACTATTTATTTCCTTGTGTATTTCCATGTTTCTGCTTGAAGTTTTTTTGTAATGTTGCTTATAAAGTATGTCAGTTGGCAATGAATTACCTCAGTTTATATTTATCTGAGAAAGAATTATTTCTTCTTCACTTTTGAAGTTTATTTGAGTATAGAATTGTGGTTTGGCAGTTTATTTCTCCCAGAATTTGAAGATGTTACATTGACTTCTTGCTTGCATGGTTACTAATGATAATTCTGATGTAATTGATTTTATTTTCCTCTGTAGGTAATGTGCCTCTTTTCTCTATCTGTCTTCAAGATTTTCTGTTTGTCTTCAGTTTGCAGCAGTTTGAATATCATTTGCCTAGTTGTGGCTAGTTTGGTTTTTATGTTGTTTGCTCTCTGTGAGCTCTTAGGGTCTGTGGTTTGGTGTCTGTCACTAACTTTGGAAAAATCTTGGGAAATCTTTCTTAGTATTTCCTCTTTCACAATCTGTCTTCTCTTTATGAGGTTCTGATGAGTAGATCTTTTAACGTTGTTCCATAGCTCTTGATGTTCTATTGTTTTGTCATTGCTATTGTTGTTTTCTTTTTCTCATTTTTCACTTTTTTTAGTTGAGTAGATTCTATTCAACTTTTTCAGTTGATTGACAGTTTCCTTGGCTATGTTGAGTACATTAATGGTCCTGTTTAAGTCATTTTTCATCTCTGTTACTGTGTTTTGGATTGTTGGCATTTTCATTGGATTCTTCTTATGTTTTTTATATCTTTACTGAAATCCTCTATTTGACTTTTATGTTGTTTTTACTGACAGAGCTGGATCTTCCTTTTCTTATAGAGTCTGAAGAGATTAATGGAGGAAATGTCTACAAAAGTTTGTGTCTCATCAGGGGAGTCTGGTTCTGACTATTGCTTTACCTCTTGCTTTTACTTACCTTCTGGCATGTACCTTAACCTGTTGTTTCTGAAAGTCAGACGTATTGTATATCTAGAAAAGTTTTATTTTTTTTATTTTTATTTTATTTATTTATTTTATTTGAGACAGAGTCCTCGCTCTGCGGCGCCCCGGGGGCTGGAGGCAGTGCCGGGATCTCAGGAGCTCACTGCAAGCTTCCGCCTTCCCGGGGTTAATGCCATTCTCCTTGCGCTCAGCCTCCCGGAGTAGCTGGGAACTAAGGCGCCCGCCACCTCGCCCGGCTGGTTTTTTTGTATTTTTAGTAGAGGAAAACGGTTTTCACCGTGTATAGCCCAGGGATGGTTTCTCGATCTTCCATTTGATCCCTCGTGGATTCCTGATCCACCCATCTCGGCCTCCCAAAGTGCTGGGATTACAGGCTTGAGCCACAGCGCCCGGCCTCTAAGAAAATGTTTTAATGCTGGAAGGCGAGTACAACTTTGTCTGCTAGGTGTTCAGTGTGGAGTGGTTTGTGTTAATCTAGCTGGGAATTGGGCTTGGTTTGATATGTGTTGTTTCTTTTGTTGCCCTCAGTGCACCGGTGGCTTCACGTTCCACCAGTAAAATGCAGTTAGTGTGTGAGCTAATAAACCACAGCATTTTTTCTCAATGCTGGCTCCAATTTTCACTCTAGGTCTATATGTTTAGCTTTGTATTTTCACTATGCACTGCATAGCAGAGAGGAAATTTTTTCTTTCATGGTGCTCAGTTCTGTTTCCCTTTGTGTGCGCTCGGTGCTTGTTAGCACGATGTGAGAGGCACAGGTGATACCTTGTCTGATGTTATGACTAAGCCTTTGCTCTGGGCAGTCACTGTGAAGCCGGTTCCTGGGCGTATGGCTTTTTCAAGTTTTTCCACCCATTTCCCAGAAGCTGGTGGCTATAGCATGTATTCCTGTCCCTCTTCCATAAGTAGTTTTTTTTTCCCCCCTGGTCCCTTCTCCCAGCTGATGAGGGTTTTCTCTAGTGCCTACAGGCAATGATTTTTGTTGCCTTTTAATTAATCAAGAGTTAAGATTTCTGTTCTGTAGAGAAAATAGGAAAATAGGTGTGGGCAGATCTCAGTAGTGACTCCTGTATCCTGCATCTACCGGCAATCTCCATAGGGAAGCATTCTCAGGAGTCTCCCTGACTTTCCCTGGGAGCACATCCTGAGATCTCGGAGGAAAAGTCTGCCCGAGGGTGTGCACCTCTCTCTGTTTGTGGCCTGTGGGGCTTTCACACTCTCACACTAGGCCATGCTGAGATTTCAGTAATTTATTAAAATGTGCTTGCTAAATTGTCTTACTGGTATTCAGAAGTATCTTGTTGGGTCTTGTTTCTCTCTGCCAGTGACTTACCCTCCAAATTCTCCATTAGTTTTGTCTTTTCACTTCACTTCTTTAGTGAGCTTGAGGATACTCATGAATTTGAAGTCTTATGAACATTTTTCTTGTTGTAACAGTGAAAGCGACACTCTTCTAGATTTGTACATTGGAAACTGCTAGTTTCTTCCCATTACTAGAGTTTGGGGTTGGAGAGAAAGAGTTATTGAATGATAATTAGTGTCACGGAGCACCCACTCAGAGCCGCACACTGCACCGCATTACACATATCCTTTAATTTAATCATTACACGATCTTGAGGAATGAACCGCCGTTGTTATTATCACCATGCCTACCCATGCTCTTAACCATTTTATTAAGTGCCTTTTCGTTATCTCCTATATCATCACATCTGTCCTCTGAGGAAAGGGATCCGATTATCCTGATGCTGTTACATGGCCAGTCTCTAGAGGACTATTTAGCATATACTGCACACTATATAAATGCTCGTTGAGTGAATTAATGCAGACACAGACCTCAGGCACATATAAGATAGTCATTACATTCTCTCCTATTCCTTCTCATTCCCATCATCACTGATAGACTAGGATAGGCTAGGATAGGATCTACATGACAGTAAGTGCATGCATTCATTTATTGAATGTGTGAGGCTGAGAGAGTGGTGGGAAGGCAGTCACAGAGGGTGGGATCTGGGCAGGTGCCCTGACTCTTTCTACCATATTAATGGCTCTATTTTAGGAGATTGACTGTTCCCTTTGAGATGTGGCCTTGGTGCCTGCCTTGGGCTATTAGACATCTTTGCAGCTATGCTTTTTGGGCCACATTATTCTACCCGCTACTTCCCACACTCTCTGCTCCCTTCTTTCTCAAGACAGAATGTCTGTTTCCCAACATTTTGAAGTCTTGCTGCCTTACTGAAAATCAATTTATCATAGGAACAGGATCGCCAGGTGGGGGGTGCAGGTGGTGATTTGCACAAAGGCATATGCACGGGTGAAAGGCAGCCCAGGCTGGACTTGCTGAGGACAGTTAGGGCAGGGGCCATGACTACAGGGAGTGGTGTCCTTCACATTTTCAGAAAGGCACGTTGCAAGTTGGTGCTGACCTTGACAATACATAGGATCGAACCTGCCGGGGAGCAAATGCATGGAGCAACCTTTCCCACTTTGAGCCCAAAATTTTTAGTAATTTTTCTGAGGTCATCAGGCTTCTTCTGGCTGTCTCCTTTTTTTTCTGTTTCTTTTAAAATTACTTTATTTTAAAATGTCTTTTATTTTAATTGACAAGTTATAATTGTTTTAGAGGTACAGTGTGATATTTGGATATATGTATACATCATAGAATAATTAAATCAAGTAAGTTAACGTATCTATCACCTCTCATGCTTATCATTTTTTTTTATGGTGAGAACATTTGAAATTTACTGTCCTAGCAATTTGAAATACACAATACATTATTATTCATGACAGTTACCACACAGCACAATATAACTCAAAAGCTTATTTTTCTACCTAACTGATACCTTCTGCCCTTTGACCAATATCTCCCCTTCTCCCTGCTTCTGTTTCCTGTGGTGTTTCCTCTCACATGCTTGTATTCACCTCATTTTTGCTTCACCTCTCTCTTCCTTCTCTGTGTCCCTCGACCCCCACCCCACATCACATCAGTCCTCGCGTTCCTTCCCCACCTCTATTTCATTTTTCACAGGTATTCTGAAACCAATCCTGATACCTGCACCTGCTCAGGAAATTAAAATGTCTCATCTTTTTTGGCTGCTACTTCACTGTGAGGCCAAACTGACAATCTGCTAACTGCAGCCCCAGAGCTAAATAACAGAATGTTTTGCAATCAGGACTAGAATCACAGTTGGTGGAATTTTTTTAGCTTTACAAAGCCAACAAAGCAAAAGAAAATGTTCCAGACCTCCCCCTGCCTTTCCACTCCCACCTTCCTTCTCCATTAAGCAGCCCTGAGGAGAGCCTGTCTAGGAGGTACAACCCAAGCCTCTATTTTCTATTCAGAAATGAGAAGGGGGTGTGTTCATGGACCTCTCGGCCCCTTTCTCCCCCTTCTTTCTATCTCCCATCACTCACTCTTTGTGAGTAATCTCACTCCCTCCTGAGCATGTGTCCTGCTGTCACATGCATTGAAAGGTACTCTGAGCAGTGTGTGAGATCTAGAAATCTAGGAGTTCTGGGGCTGGGGGCCACCATTGGGCCTAGGGACACATTAGTTCTGCGACTGAATCTTATCTCTCTAAAGGATGTGAACACTCTGCTTACAGATTGGGAGCTGTGCAGATGAAGGAATGAATATGGAATACATCTCTCAAAGAATAACTGATACAGCTTCAGGACTGAGGATTGGAATGTCCACAGAGGTCATGTGTTAAGCTGTCCTGATGGCACAGAATGAGATGAAAAAGAATCTACTACCTCTTGAACCCACCAAGCACATCCCATCTCAGGATCTCTGTTCCTGCTGTTCTCTTTGCCTAAAACACTCTTCCCCCAGATCTGTGCATGGCCTCCTCACTCACCTCATTCACATATCTGTTCAAATACCACTTGCAGACCATTCTATCTAAACACACTTACTTATATTGTCTTATATTTTTATAGCTCTTTTTGTTCCCTGCCTCTAACTAGTAAATATATTTGTTTATCTCCCTTTTACCATCTCCTCTCAAATATAAGCTTCCTGAAGATAGAGATTTTGTTTCATTCACTACTGCACCCTTAGTTCTCAGGACACTGCCTGGTACATAGTAGGTGCTCATTAATATGTATTAAATGCATGACTTCAGGGAACATCTCGAGTGGGCCATGCACTGTGCCAGGTACTTTACATACTTCATCTCATTTCATAGTCAGATCATCTTGGTGAGAAAGCATTCATGGTCCCCCACACTTTGGAGACTCCATGTGGCTCTAGGGACTTGGTCTCTGGTGTGACGCAGGGGCCATGTTTTTCCCACCACAGGGTGCTGCTTCTGAGTGCTGACTCCTCGAAGCTTTCTCCCTCCTTCTCCTCCTCGATTGTACCATCTTCTGGACATTCTCCTGGATGTTGTCCTGCAGTGCTGGCCCCTTTTAGCACTGCACCCAGGATGTTTCTCTGGAGATCTTCCCCGCACTGTTTCTTCTGACTGCAAGCCGACTCTGCCCGGGACGATCGTCATGACTCAACTGTGGCAGGGCCAGGCTTGCTGCGTGCTCATGGTGTTAGTTTAGAACCACTTGCATGCCCCATTCTTCACTCGCGTTCCACACTGCTGTCAGTTCATTAAGCTTCCAGCCTGGTTTTCAGTCCTCCCTGCTTTGTCCTTGGCTGGGTTTTCACACGAGATGCTGTGCTCTGCCTTTGTAGTCGTTTGTGGCTCTTTCCTCAGCAGCCACACTGGGCAGCCTTGTCCTGCTATGACCTGGTCGAGAAGCCACTTCCTTGGGTCTACACTGCTGTGGGAGGCCTTTCCTTGGGCTTTCACAGACCTTGAGTGGGAGTAAGACCTGTTCTTTAGAAATTCCCAGAGCAATCTTAAACATTTGTTGGATTTGACTTTTCCAGGCACCGTAGTGTGTCATAAGGGAAACGAGGTTCTGAAGCCAGAATTCCTATCTTGGGAAAGTTTTTAATTTACAACTTTAACTTAATCAGCAAGGACTCACAGATAACATGATGTATATATATCAGAAACTGTGCTCAATGCTGGAGACAAAGCTACATATGAGGCTCCCCTTTCCTTTCATGGAACTGAGAGCAACGATGCATAGAAGAAAGGGTGGAATTAATCACTGCTAGCCAGTATTTGAAGAGCTTTTAAAAATATTCTGCATCTTAGACCAAAGAGTTAATATACTTCTTCTCATTTAATCCTCAAAAAAGCTCTTGGTGACCAAGCATGTCCACAAGTCTTATCCATTCCTATAGCCCCAGACTGTCCTTCTGGATTTTCCCCATGCTTTTGTAAATATATTGCTCTCAGAACATCTCAGGGGCTTCCTGTGGACCCACCCGCTGGTCTACAGGGTGCGGGGCTTGGCGTCACACAGAATGCTACCATGAGGGCTCTGCCTGTAAGTAACATTGAGCTACACCCAATTCACGGCCCTTTCAGGGAAGAGTGCAGGCCCCCCTTTTCCTCTCCTTAACCACTGTCATGTCTTTCCAACTTAAACCCCTGCAATCCACTTCCCTCTACCTGTTTTCTGTGCAATAGTTTGAGCCATCGTTGGGCTCAAAACACGATACCCCAAACTACGGCACTTTGGCTTGCTGACTGCTTTCAATGAAAGTCCATTGAAAGGGCCTTAGAAGCAAGGTCTTCCAGCCTTCTCCCACCCTCCTTTCTCTTGTTCCTGTTTCTCCCCCAAGGCAGACCATAGAAACTAAAACTCTCCTTCCCTAAAGCAAGCCATAAAACCTAGAAATATTACTCTGACCTTCCTCTGCCTTTCTGTGTAGGAGTTGGCTATAAAGAAATTCTCTGACCTACTTTGTCTGAAAGTAGATCATAAGATCCTCATTTCAGAGGTCCTGCCCTACACCCAGGGGAAAGGAATGCCACACAGAGAGGCCAAGAAGAATCTGAAAGATGGGTCTAGCTAGGTTTCCCCTGCTTCTGTCTCTCACCGTTAGATCATACCCTTTGGTCCAGCCACATTTCTACATGGCCGTGTCTTCCCCATAAAACCTAAGCACAAAAATAGACAGTTGTCCCTGAGTCTTTGGATCTTCATTTCTGAAGGTTCCCATGTCATGTAAAACTTTTATTCAATAAATTTGTGTGCTTTCTCCTATCCATCTGTCTTTGCCAGTTTTATTTTTAGACCTAATCAGGAACCCCAGGAGGATTGAGGAGGCTGTCCTCCCCGACACTGTCTTTTTAGAAAATAAATCGATTTCCTTCTTACCTCCTTAACCAAATCCTTAAATCACTTTTTGTTTCTTTAAGATCAAGGCCAAAATCTGACATGGCTTGACTTCTAAGGTCCTATGCTGCTGTGCCTTCTGCCAAATGCCTCAGCCTCTGAGCTCACCGCTGCCCTCTGGCTCACCCTGCTCCAGTCCCAACAGTTCTTCATCCATGAGTTCCTAGAATGTGCCCAGTTCTTTCCTGCCCCAGGGCCTTTGACAATGCTTGCCCTCTGAAAGCCCCTCTCCCTTTTCTAGGCTCATTCCTGATCTTTGACAGTTTTCAGCTTAACACCTTTTTTACGTCTCCTTTCTGTTCTCTAGACTAGTTCAGCCCTCCCACCCATTATATGCTTTTGGAGTACCCAATGTTTTTCCTTTCAGCCCTTAGCATAACTGTAATTGTTGTATGCAGGGTGAATTGGTTGGCTGACTGTTCACTAGTCTTCTTTGGTCAGAAAAAACTTCTAATTAAAATAGTTGGTTCTGGTGTATCTGAGCTTGTGCCCATGAGTACTCTGGTTGGACACCTGCCCAACCACTCAATGCATCAAACCACAATGGTATGGGCTTACTATTCTTCAAACAACAGGCCAGTACTACTCATAGGAGAATTATCATTTTTCCCAGATGGGCTTATATTCTGGTGTCTGTAAGGACAATTGCCATGTGTACTTTGATGCTGTTACATCACAAATTACGCTATAAAGGGAAAAAACCCATCTAAAATTTTTCTTTGATGGGTTGGGGTATGATGACAAGACACTAAATTAGAAATGGAGCACTGTATCCTTTCTGGTTTGGGGCATACAGCCCTTCCTCTTCAAAAGTGTGTGAGACTAACCAGAAGAATTTTGGGGAATGTGGAACAAACCCCGCCCACTTTGCAAAATGTAGATAGTATAAGGAGAAGACATTACCTTGAAAGGGAGGCAAAGGCCGGTCACGGTGGCTCATGTCTGTAATCCCAGCACTTTGGGAGGCTGACGAGGGCGGATCACAAGGACAAGAGTTTGAGACCAGCCTGGCCAACATGGTGAAACCCTGTCTCTACTAAAAATACAAAAAACTGGCCAGGCGTGGTGGCAGGTACCTGTAATCCTAAGGTACCTGCCTGAGGAGGCTGAGGCAGGAGAATCGCTTGAACCCAGGAGGTGGAGGTTGCAGTGAGCCGAGATCCCGCCATTGCACTCCAGCCCGGGAGACAGTGTAAGACTCCATCAAAAAACAAAAAAAAAAACAAAAAACAAAGAAAAACAAAAAGAAGGGAGGCAGAATACTTTTAGGAATGAGATGGAATTTCTAGCCTAAGGTTTTTGAAGAAGAGGCTGCCTGTTAGAGGGAAGGCAACTTAGGGTACAGAGAATACCATGCAGTTGCGTTTGGGGATAAATTATCACTGAAACATTTATGGGGAGTGGCAAGTTGATCAATTTTAAACATGTGGTTGGGTATTTGGCCAGGATTTTTATGGTTCCACATGTTTTAAATCACAGTTTCTCTTGATCTCTACCCAAAATTTAGTAAGAGCAAAAATTTCTTGCAGAGAAGTAGTTTTATGGCCTTGTCTGAATCCCATGATCCGCTAGATTATAACCTCATTGAGGAAAAAGCCTATGTCTTATTCATCTTTTTAATTAATTAATTTATTTTTTTGACAAGGTCTTACTCTTGTCACCCAGACTGGAGTGCAGTGGTGTGATTGTGGCTGACTGCAGTCTTGAGCTCCTGGGCTCAAGTGATTCTCCCACCTCAGCCTCCTGAATAGCTGGGACTGCAGGCACATGACATCATGCCCCAGTGATTTTAGTATTTAAAAAATTTTTTTTTGTAGAGATGGGATTTCGTCATGTTGGCCAAGCTAGTTTTGAACTCTAGGCTCAAGTGATCTGCCTACCTTGGCTTCCTAAAGCGCTGGGATTATAGGCAGCCACCATGACTGGCCTTATTCATCACTGTAACCCCTAGGTCCAACTCAAGGCTTGGTATAGAGCAGCCACTTAATAATGTTGGCTTTGAATGAATGGGCATTTTAACATTTTTCAGTGAGCAGAGGGGCAGAGCCACTGAGAAGAGTCAACAGAGAAAAATCTGGATGTGGATACGAGGGGATGAGATGTATAGCTCAGTGTGTGATGAGGATTAGAGGCAGAGAGAGAGGGGTGTCTTTTCTAAAGAGGAAAGCAAGTTGGAAGAAGAAAGCTATTTTAGGATTAAAGTAGTATATAACAGAGAGTTGATTTGGGGGTAGGATAGGCAGGGTAAAGGACGGTGGCTTAACATCTGAACCCTGACTTAAGGGCTTCGACCAAGCATAGTGGCACAGAAAGAAACTAGTAAGGTTTGGATTGTGGCTCCACCACTTACCTCTCTGATACTGGACAAGGTGTGACAAGGTGCTTCTTGCCCCAAGGTTCCTTATTCTGTAAAAGAAGAATAGTAACTTAGCTCACTGATTTAATGTGATGACTTAATTAGCTATCACCAATGACATCTCTGTCAACTCTAAAGCATATTGCAAATGTTTCTTTAAATACGTATTTATACTTTAATTGAGTTTGAAAAGGAAGTTAAACCCATATAAACAGTATGATGAATTAAGTATAAAATGCTGAATAAACTACGAAAGCAAAAAATTGTAGAGTACTAGTTTGGTGCAGTTTTGGAAATTATTGACATAATTTCCCATATTGTGCAATAATAATTACCTGCTATAATTACTTATGTGTGTGTGTGAGTCTGTGAGTCTTTCCCCATTCAGTTTGTAAATTTCTCAAAAAAGTGATACTATCTTAATTATCTCTATTAATTGCTCAATACTTGTGTCTTGAATTGCACTGTTGAAATAGCACATTTTACAATTAAAGAAACTGAGGCTCAGCTATATTCAAGGGCAAAGTCTGCAAACTTCTCACAACTAGGTCTTCCCACTACTATCCCAGGGCTTTTTGCCAACCTGATCTCATGAAAGAACACTTGAACTTCGCTTTGATAACAAAAGCCTAGGAGCAAACAGATAAAAGAGCATTACTCTTGGGGGAACAGCTTAAGCAAAGGCACTGGAACGGGAATGGAAGTTGAGGATCCAGGAAGCCTTTTGCAGACCAGTCTGACTACAGTGGAGGGTGCACACATTTTTATGGTGCTTGCTAACCTTTCCTCCAGGCCTGAGAAAAATAATCAAGAAGCTGTCAAAGGAAATAACAAAAAACTCTTAATCATTTAATAAGTTATCCAAATGCCAAACTCTAAGGAGGGTGATGCTATGTTCATATAAAGTGAGTATAAAACATAACACATCCAATAAAACAAATACTTCCTTCTCGCCCATGTTTCCTTGTAATTACATCACAAGGAACTCTGACTATGATAATAAATCAAAGGAGTCTCCTTAATTTATTTCAAGGGCAAATGCTACTGGATAAATTTGAATTCACCAAGGATCCTCAATTTGATTGACCAAGATCAATACACTACCTACTTACTCCAGAGAGAGAACTGAGTCACTAGTACACTAGATTTGGACCTTTCTGGGTGTTGGACTCCAGTGTTATGCCAGAGAATTGCAGGCTACAAAATTTGATAGAGTACATTTCAGGGCTCATTGAAAAATATTGCAAAAGGCTTTGTAAGGGAAAGGTGACTCTGTGAGAACCTTCAGAATGGAAAATTACTGCTTAAAGCCCTGCAGGGTCTCCCTAATGGTGGCATGCAAAGCCGTGCATATCCTTTCCTCCTTAGTTATCCAGCTTTGTCTCCCAACATTTCTTTTTTTCATATCCACACACTGTAATCATACCAAACTGCTTGTCCCTTGAGCGGTTTCCTGCTATTTCATACCTGAGTCTTGAACATGCTTATTTTTCTGCCTGAGGTATCCTTGACCACCTTTCTGCCTGAAAAGAATGTCTCCTTGTTGTAAAAGGTATTTTCTGTGGAGGTTTTTAAGACTATTCCTTTCTTGAACTTAAACAAATTTACAAGAGTAAAACAAACAACCCTATTTAAAAAGTGGGGCAAATGACATAAACAGACACTTCTCAAAAGAAGATACTCATGCAGTCAACAAACGTGAAAAAAAGCTTGACATCACTGATCATTAGAGAAATGCAAATCAAAATCACAGTGTGATATCATCTCACAGCAGTCAGAACGGTGATTATTAAGAAGTAGAGAAACAACAGATGTTGGTGATGTTGCGAAGAAAAAGGAACACTTTTACACTGTTGGTAGGAATGCAAATTAGTTCAACCATTGTGGAAGACAGTGTGGTGAGTCCTCAAAGATCTAGAAGCAGAAATACCATTTGATCCAGCAATCTTATTACTGGGTATATACCCAAAGGAATACAAATCATTCTATTATAAAGATACATGTACACTTACATCCACTGCAGCACTATTGACAATAGCAAAGATATGGAATCAACCCAAATGCCCATCAGTGATAGACTGGATAAAGAAAATGTGGTACATATACACCATGAAATACTATGCAGCCATAAAAGAAATGAGATCATGTCCTTTGCAGGGACGTGGATGGAGCTGAAGGCTATTATCCTCAGCAAATTAATGCAGGAACAGAAACCCAAACACTGCATATTCTCACATATAAGTGGGAGCTGTACAATGAGAACACATGGACAAATGGTGGGGACAANCACTTTTACACTGTTGGTAGGAATGCAAATTAGTTCAACCATTGTGGAAGACAGTGTGGTGAGTCCTCAAAGATCTAGAAGCAGAAATACCATTTGATCCAGCAATCTTATTACTGGGTATATACCCAAAGGAATACAAATCATTCTATTATAAAGATACATGTACACTTACATCCACTGCAGCACTATTGACAATAGCAAAGATATGGAATCAACCCAAATGCCCATCAGTGATAGACTGGATAAAGAAAATGTGGTACATATACACCATGAAATACTATGCAGCCATAAAAAGAAATGAGATCATGTCCTTTGCAGGGACGTGGATGGAGCTGAAGGCTATTATCCTCAGCAAATTAATGCAGGAACAGAAACCCAAACACTGCATATTCTCACATATAAGTGGGAGCTGTACAATGAGAACACATGGACAAATGGTGGGGACAACACACCTTGGGGCCTATTGTGGGAAATGGGGGAGGGAGACCATCAGGAAGAATAGCTAATGGATGCTGGGTTTAATAGCTAGGTGATGGGTTGATCTGTGCAACAAACCACCATGGCGCACATTTACCTGTGTAACAAACCTTTACATCCTGCACATGTACTCTGGAACTGAAAATAGAAGTTGATGAAAAAAGATAAGACTATTCTTTTCTCCGCTTAAAGTAGAGTTGATTAATGCTCTCCTTGTTTCATTCTGCATCTTATACCACCTTACTAATGGCACCTGTCTTACTATTCCACATCTTTATTTACTTATTAAAAAATGTTGAGACAGGGTCTCACTCTGTTGCCCAGGCTGGAGTGCAGTGTT
Source organism: Rhinopithecus bieti (assembly GCF_001698545.2). Taxonomy (NCBI): domain Eukaryota; kingdom Metazoa; phylum Chordata; class Mammalia; order Primates; family Cercopithecidae; genus Rhinopithecus; species Rhinopithecus bieti. The sequence continues at coordinate 1,740,590 of NW_016806659.1, read as the reverse complement.
GTGATCATGGCTCACTGCAGCCTCGACCTCCCCAGGCCCAAGCAATCCTCCCACCTCAGCTTCACAAGTAGCTGGAGCTACAAGTGTGTACCACCACGCCTGGCTAGTTTTTGTATTTTTTTGTAGAGATGAGGTTTTGCCATGTTGCCCGGGGTGATCTTGAATTCCTGGGCTCAAGCAAACCACCCACCTCAACTTCCCAAAGTGTTTTGTGTTACAGGCATGAACCACCACATACAGCCCATCCTTTTTAATTTTAATAAAAGTTCTTTGTATTTATTTCTAGATTCTGAGCATAAAGAGAAGGCTCATGTATTCCATGTAATACTGAGGACTTTACTCCGAGTGCTTAGTAAGTAACTGATGCAAAGTAGGTCATCTATTTGTTGAATGAATGCATGGATAAATAAATGAACAAATGATGTAGAGCTAATAGTTTGGTGATGACAGGATATGTGCAGTTGCCGTAAACAGAATGCAAGTATGTTTGCAAACCAACTCAGCTAGCTTAAGTGGTAATTGGTTCATACGAAGTGTCCATGGAGTTCTAGGCTCAGGGTTGGACATTCAGCAGCTCAATAAAGTGAGCAGGGCCAGGTGGCTTCCTGCTTTGCTTGTACCTGGCTCCTCCTTGTGGTTGCAAGCTCCCAGACCTGCAGGCTTCCAGGTCCACATAAAGAGAGAAAATGTCCTCCTCTGAAAGGTCTCTCTGGAGAAAGAGGAGCTATTTTCCTCAGAAACCACCAGGTAGCATTTTTTTTCCCCCAGTTCCATTGGCCATCATTGCCTAATGGGCTCACGAACCAAGTGGCCATGGTGGCAAGGATGGAGGTTATGCATGAGCTCAGCAACCTGGACTTCCACTCACCACGGCTGACCTGGCTGTGGACATTGCTGAGTGCGCAATCTGCCAGCACAAAGACCAACACTAAGCCTCCAATGTGGCCCCAGTTCCTGGTGATCAGCCAGCTACTTGGTGACAGGTTGATTACATTGGTCTGCTTCTGCTATGGTTTGGCTTGTTTGACCCCTCCAAACCTCATGTTGAAATTTGATCCCCCGTGTTGGAGGTGGGGCTTAATGGAAGGTTTTTGGTTCATGAATCCCTCATGAATGGCTTCTTGCCATCCTCATGGTAGTGAGTGAGTTCTCACTATGTTAGTTTCTGGGAGAGCTGGTTGTTAAAAAGAGCCTGGCACATCCACAATCTCTCTTGCTTTCTCCCTCACCGTATGATCTTTATACATACCAGCTCCATTTTGCCTTCGACTGTAAGTGGAAGTCGACTGAAGTCCTCACCAGAAGCTGATGCTGGTGCCATGCTTTTTATAAAGCCTACAGAATGATTAGTCAAATAAATCTATATTTTCTTTATATGTGACGCAGCATCAGGTACTATTTTATAACAACAAAAATGGGCTAAGACAGAAAATTGGCACTGAGGAGTGGGGTGTTGCTATACAGATACCTGGAAATGTGGAAGTAGCTTTGGAACTGGGTAAGCACAGAGGTTGGAAGAGTTTGGAAGGCTCAGAAGAAGACAGGAAGATGAAGGAAAGTTTGGAACATTTTAGAGAGTGGTTTAGTGGTTGTAACCAAAATAGTGACAAAAATATACACAGTTAAGACTATGCTGACCAGTTCTCAGATGGAAATGAGGAAAGATCACTCTTGCTATGGTGTAATAAAGCATTTAGCCGCATTGTATTTATGCCTTAGGGCTTTGTGCAAGGGTGAACTTAAGACTGAAGACCTAGGGTATCTGGCAAAAGAAATTTCTTAGTATCATAGCTGCATTTAACAGCTTACAATCAGATATGGCAGTCAAAGAATGACCTAAACCTGGAATTAACAAAAGGGAGGCAGAGTGTAAAAATTTGGCAAATTCACAGCCTGGCCATGTGCTAGAAAAGGAAAGATCATTTTTAGTAATCCAAGGGTGTTGGGAAACGCCTACTTGTTGGAGAAGTTAGCATGGATTAAAGGGAGACAGGTGCTAATAGTCAAGACAATGGGAAAATGGCCCTGAAGGCATTTCAGAAAGTTTTGAGACTGTTGCTCTTATCACAGGTCCAGAGGCCTAGGAGAATGCAGTGGTCTGGGGAACACACATGGAGCACTGCTTCCCTATGCCCACCTCAGGAGACTGCTCCTCACACCCTGGCCACTCTGGCTTAAGACAGTTCAAAGGGCCTCAGGTACTGCTTCGGTTACTGCTCCAGAGAACACAGCATTAAGCCTTGGCAGCTGCCATGTGGTGCTAAGTCTGCAGGAACCCAGAATGAAAGCAATGGGGAGGCTCAGCAGCTTCCACCTACATTTAAGACAATGCGTTGGAAAGCTTAGATGCCCGGGCAGAAGCCTCTGCAGGGTGGGAGCCACCACAGAAAACTTCCACTAGAGCGGTGCCTAGTGGAGCTGTGAGAGCTGGGCTGCTGCCCTCCTAACCCCAGAATTGTGGAGCCATCAGCCATATGCAACCACAGACTGAAAAAGCTGTAGGCACTAGACTTCAAACCATGAGAACAGCCATGTGGGCCATGCTTCGCAAAGCCATAGGGATGGGGCTGCCCAGTGCCTTGAGAGCCCACCTCTCAAACCAGTGTACCTAGGATGAGAACGTGAAGTCAAGAATTATTTTGAAACATTAAGGTTTAATGCCTGTCCTGCTGATTTCAGACTTGCATGGGGCCTATTACCCCTTTCTTTTGGTCGATTTCACACTTTCGGAATAGAAATGTTTACCAAATGCCTGTGCAATCATTGCAACTTGGAAGTACATAACTTGTTTCTGATTTACAGGCTCATAGCTGGAAAAAACTTGCTTTGAGTCTCAGATGAGACTTTGAATTTTGTGGTTGTGAATTGATGCTGGAACAAGGTAAGACTTTTGGGGACTATTGGAAAGGGATGATTGTGTTTTTCACATGAGAAGGACAAGAGATTTGGGAAGCCAAAGGTGGAATGCTGTAGTTTGGTTTGTTTGGATTCTCCAAATCTCATGTTGAAACTTGATGTGTTTGGGTCATGGGGGCAGATTCCTCATAAATGGCTTGGTGCCATCCTAAATGAGTGATTTATCACCCTATTAGTTCCTGCAAAAGCTGATTGTTAAAAAGAGCCTGGCACCTTCTCCCTTTCTTTCTGGATTACCCTCTCTTCAGAGACCCGCACACACAGCTTCTCATTGCCTTCTGCCATGAGTAGAAGCAGTCTGAGCTCCTCACCAGAAGCAGATGCTGGCACCATGCTTTTTGTACAATCTGCAGAACTGCGAGCCAAATAAAACTCTTTTCTTTATAAATTATTTATCCTTGGGTATTCTTTTACAGCAGCGCAAATGGACTAAGACAACTTCCATCACAGAAAGGGCAGTGCTTTGTTCTTAGTGGAATAGACATTTATTTCAGATACAGATTTTCCTTCTACACACACAATGCTTCTGCAAAAACTATCATTCATGTATTTACAGAATACTTTATCCTGAGTGCCCAATCTGCCAGCAGCAAAGACCAACACTAAGCCTCCAATATGGCCCCATTCCCTGGTTATCAGCCAGCTACCTGAGTAATCCATAGTCATGGTATTCCACACAGCATGGTTCCTGATTACAGAACTCACTTTACAGAAAAAGAGTGTGGCGATGGACCCATGTCCATGGAATTCACTGGTCTTACCATATTTCACACCTGCAGCTAGTTTTCTGAAAAGGTAGAATGGCCTTTTTAAGATCCATTTACAGTACCAGCTAGGCGACATTATCTTGTAGGGCTTGGACAAGGTTATCCATAAGGGCATGAAAACTCTGAATAAGTATTCAACATACATTCAATATGTGATACTATTTCTCTCATGGCCAAGATTTATGAGTCTAGGAATTAAAGGATAGAAATAGGAGTGGTACCACTCACTATTACCCATAGTGACCTACTGCAGAATTTTTGCTTCCTATTATGCTCTGCTGGCCTAGAAGTCTTAGTTCCAGAGGTAGGAATGCTTCCACTGAGAGAGTAATTCCATTGAACTGGAAGTTAAGACTGCTACCCAGCCACTTGGGACTTCTCATGCCACTTAGTTAACAGAAGAAGAAGAGAGTTACTGTGCTGGCCAGGGTAATAGATGCTGACTACCAAGGAGATATTGAACTACTACTTCACAGTGGAGGTAAAGGTGAGTGCTGGAATACAGGAGACCCTTTAGTGAGTGTCTTATTGTTAGCATGTTCTATGATTAAAGTCAATAAGAAACTAAAATAATCCAGTCCAGACAGGACTATGAATGGTCCAGATCCTTCAGGAATAAAGGTTTGGGTTACTTCTTGTTATGGATTGAATGCTTGTGTCCCCTCAAAATTTATATGGCAAAAGCCTAACTCCTAATGTGATGATACTAGGGGGTGAGACCTTTGAGAAATAATTAGGTCATAAAAGCAGAGCCCTCATGAATGAGTTGAGTGCACTTCTAAGAAGACGCATGCATGCTATCCCTCTCTGCCTGCTCTCCACCATGTGGGACACAGTGAGAACATAGACTGCAAAGCAGGATGAGGCCCCTCACCTGATCTAGATCCTTGATCTTAAACTTCCAGCCTCCAGAATGGTGAGAAATACATTTTTTCATTGTTTAAGTCATCCAGGCTGTGGCATTCTGTGACTGCCCAAACTGACTAAGACATCTCACGAGATTAAGAACTATGACCAGTTGAAGTGCTTGCTGATAGTGAAGCAAATATAGAATGAGTAATGGAAGAAGGTAAGTTATGAATACCAGTGACAGAGATTCTTGGCTTGATCCCATTTTATTCAAGCTCCTGAACCTTCTCCTAGGTTCATCTGCGTGCTTCCTCGTAAAGTCCAGTTTTAGCAAAGAACCCTGCTAAGTCCGTTTAGTGAAAACCAGCCCCACCATCCTTAATATCTGATCACTCACTTTTTCTTTTTGGTCCAGCTGGGGTCTTATTCTGTCATCCAGACTGGAGTGCAGTGGCACGATCATAGTTTCTGATCACTCTTGATACCTGATCAGGTTTCTCATCCTCCACTACCCCTGGGTGATGTCTGATTACCCTGGCCTGTCTTAAGGAAGAATTCTGTTAGGTCTATTTAGCCAGAATCCCTCTTACCCTGAAGTTTTCTGTTAGTAATTTTCTATCCACTGACTCCCACCCTGCTTTTTGGCTGTAAATCCCCACTTGTCCATGCCGTATTCAGGGTTGAGGCTAATTTCTGTCCTCTATTGCAAAATCTCATTATAGTTGTCTCCATATCTACTACAATGGCCCTGAATAAAATTTTTCATGTTATGCTTTACAAGTATTACTGAAATTTTAACACGAGCTACAACTATATGATCAGTTAGAGAAATGAAGACTGAAATTGTCATGGGTATTTTCTCCTTATTTTGTTATGAACATGTGTGTGTGTTTATATTTAAATAATTTTTCTTCAACTTTTATTTTAAACTCAGGGGTACATGTGCAGGATGTGCAGGTTTGTTACATAGGTAACATGGGTGTGCCATGGTAGTTTGCTGCAGGGATCATCCCATCGCCTAGGTATTAAGCCCAGCATCCATTAGCTAGTCTTCCTGATGCTCTCCTTCTCCCCATTCCCTCCAACAGGCCCCAGGGTATGTTGTTCCCCCATGTGTCCATGTGTTCTCATCATCAGCTCCCACTTATGAGCGAGAACATATGGTGTTTGGTTTTCTGTTCCTTTGTTAGTTTGCTAAGGGTAGTAGCCTCCATCTCCATCCATGTTCCCACAAAATACATGGTCTCATTCCTTTTTATGGCTGCATAGTATTCCATAGTGTATATGTGCCACATTTTCTTTATCGAGTCTATCATTGGTGGGCATTTGGGTTGATTCCATGTCTTTGCTATTGTGAATAGTGCAGCAATGAACACATGTGTGTATGTATCTTTATCAGAGAATGATTTATATTCCTTTGAGTATATACCCAGTAATGAGATTGCTGAGTCAAATGGTGTTTCTGCTTCTAGGTCTTTGATGAATCACCATGTGTTGTGTGTCTTTATGTATGTACATACAAAAATAACTTCGTTTCTCCTCTCCTATTCTCTTATCATGTAATGTGAGATCTATTTACTTTATATCACAGTATGAAATAGTGCTAATTTTATATCATAGTGTTTAAACAATGGATATCAAGGAGGAGAGTGAACAGCACTGAAGGACTTTACCTTCTCTTCTGGAGGAGTTAGTACAATTTATATTGTACATAGGATAGTTGTGTCAGGTGCGGTAGAATCATGGCCTTCTTATTGTCTTTATTTTACAGTTAAGTATGGTTTAAGGAGATGTATGTGCATGTGGACTTCTGATGGTTCATGTTATGAGTCAACTTGACTGGACCACAGAGTGCATAGATATTTGGTCAAATATTGTCCTGGGTATGTCTGTGCAGGTGTTTCTGGGTAAGTTTAACATTTGGACTGGTAAACTGAGTGAAGTGAGTTGCTCTTCCTTATGTTTATGGGCCTTACTCAATCTGTTGGGGTCGTGAATGGAACAAAAATGCCGACCCTTCCATGAGTAAGAGGAAACTCCTCCTTTCTGACTGCTGGGAGATCCGTCTCTTCTTGCCTTTGGACTTTAAGAGAAACATTGATTCTTCTTGAGTCTGGAGCCTGCTGGATATTGGGCTGAAATTTAAACCATCAGCTTTTCTGAATTTTCAGCTTGCTGACTGCAGATCTTAGGATTTATCAGCCTCTGTAATCATGTGAGCCAATTCCTTATAATAATATCTCTTTCTATATACACACCTACACACACATCCTGTGAGATTTGCTAACAAATGATGTGCTCTGCCTTAGAGCTGAGTGAAGATTATTTTGAAGAAAACACAAGGAGAGATGTGGACGTGCAACTAAATAGGGCTATTTTACAGAGGAGAACTAGATTTGGGAGGTAACCACAGTGACTACAAAGGGATGAAAAGGGCACACCCAAAAGCCATTCATGTTGTCTGTGTTCACTCTGGATTTCTATTCCTGGTTCTGTTTGGATTTGGAGTTCGCTCTTACTTTCGTTTCCTTTATCAAAATAAATGGACAATATATATTAATATATAAAATACTGACAGCATTAATATACACTGTCAGTTTATTACATATATATATAGCGAGAAAGAGAGAGACAGTACACACACACACACACACATACAGAGATATGTGTGTTTCATGTGCACACATCTCCAAAGTTGTGTCTGCCCTATTCATGACACCCCTCAGGTAAAGGTGGCAGCACCAGCTCTGCCTGTGTCTCTGTCAGCCTGAAGGGCAGCATCAAGGGGCCTACTCTTTAGAGAAGCCAATTTGCATATTTTATCCCCTTCAGGGGACACCTTGCCATTATCAAATGCATTACTCCCCACTCTGTGAAACATTACAGGTGCAAAAATCCTGTCCAATCAAGGAAAGCCTTAAAATATGAATTCCGGAATGATTTGCCGGGACCAGATCTAGGGTGGTCTGGCATTTGTGGAGCCCACCATGTGCCAGGGATTTATTCATGCTTCCACCCACAATCCTCTCAGCAGCCACACTAGGAAGAGACCTGAGAGGGGCTTCATAGGGAAGACATGCTGCCCTGTAATCCGGGCATATCACAGACACATAATTAACCTTTCCGTTTCATTTGCCTCCTCCATCCACACATATGCTGAGGTTTTCTTTGACACTTTTCTGACCGTGCCATTTCTTTTTTATTTCATTACAAAACACAAGCTAAATGACAAAATGAAACACCAAAATATTTCTCCTCCCGTTCCAAAAGCCAAATAAAACAACAGAAAACCAAACATAACCACTACCATCAACAATAACTATTGGTTTCAAGTAACGGAACCCCAACATGAGTTCAAAGCTTTGATTTCATCTGGAAAAATTTCGCATTCAATTCATTTTATTAAGACAAAATTCACATCTGTTTAAAAAGTGAGGAAACTTGGACAAAGTGGGGAAAGGGTTTAGTTGAGATATTCTCATGCTGGTCCCTGTCTCAATGGAGCTGTGTGCTGTCCACTGGTCTCTTTCTCTGTGTTGTCTTGTCTTTGATTTTCACTTAAATTAAGAAAGAGATTCACTAACTCAGCAAATACTCTTTCTGCTAGGGGCCAAGTATAGCTGTAGGCTCCATAAATTCAGTTATGAACAAGACCTATCTTGAAGTACTCTTCTGGAGCTTAATTCTATAGAGAAAGATGGACTTTAAACCCATGAATCAAGACGTGATAAGAGAACTTCAGCTGGTGACAATAGATATGAAGAAAGTAAGACAGGGAGAAGTGGCTGGAGCTGCCTGGGGTGAGAGCCAAATTGGAGAGAGCCAAGGAAGACCCCCTGGAAGGAAAGGACATGTGACCTGAGACCTATGTAATGGGAGGTGCTGGGCACTCCTTCCCAGGACAGGGGGAAGCAAAGTAAAAGTCCAGAGGTTAAGAGTGAACTTGGCTTGTTTGGTAAGACCAGAGAGAGTGAGGAAGAGTGGTAGAGAATTTTTGGATTCCTGTGGTTTATTCTGCAGGTCACTGCTTTGTTAGCACATTATTTAATCCTCACAGCAGCCATATTTCGTACATATCATGTCAAATTTAGAAACACACATGCCGAGATGCACATGCTGACACCCAGACACCTGGGACGGCATCCCCAGCCAAGAGCAGCGGGAGGATGGACCCCAGGCATCATCCACCAGTTGGTGAGTGTGAGAGCCAGGGAGCAGCTCACACAAGACCACCGTTACATCTGACAGCAATTGAAATTTTGGGAGGGCACCAAGCCACCCTCTGTTTTTGATAGTTCACGAAAAGCACTCACAAAACTCATGAAAGCAGTAGTACTTGTGGTTACAGTTTGTTACAGGGAAAAGATGCAGATAACAGTTGACCAAGGGAAGAGATACCGAGAGGAGAGTCCAGGAGGGGATGAAGTGCAGAGTTTCTCGTCGTCCTCCCTTCATGGAGTGAGGGCAATGCTTCCCTCCTTGCGTTCGTGTGTGGCCATTCACACTGAGTACTGCCAACCAGGGGTGCTCACCTGAGCCTCGCTGTGCAGAGTCTGTAGTAGGGCTCCATCACATCGGTGTGAGTGATTAGCTGTCCACATGACTGACCTCAGTCTTCAGCCCTCCTTTAGCTGACCGATACTGTGCGACCAAAAGCCCCCACCCCAGGTCACTTTGTTAGTATCCAATGTGGACAACCCCCATTCTAAAGCACACTGTTAGCTATCTAGGCTCTTAGCTATCTAGCAGAACCCAAGACCCCCAGGCCAAGTCACTCCATCAGACCTGACATTCCAGGAGCCTAGAGATCAGTTCCCAGTAGCCAAGGACAAAGGTCAGGCCTCTTTTTAAGCAAGGTTAAGTTCTGCACTGTACACTGAGCTATACATCTTAAGCAGGTTATTGCTTATGAAACAGGAAATTTTCCTTGACCCCTTCACAGGACTTACTCAGCCTGCAGCTCTGAACCCCTCATGGGAGAAGAAGCACACAGGTGAGTGGGTGCAGGGGCTAGGATGAGTGCTTCTCGGTGCTAGCAGGAGCAGAACTCTGTGTGACCCTGGGGCAGCATCTAGGGGGTACCTGCAACCCTGAGAGCCCATGAGTTACAGTGTGCTCTTTTAGTTTTCCTGCCTGTGGATGGCTTAAGTGTTTAAAAGCTCAGTGTGACAGCCCTCTGTATCCTGAGCTCTTGTTTGGCATTCAGGATGAATCAGGTGGCATGAACATATTGAAGATGGTAAATGTGGGGGATTTTATTGCCGATAAAAGTGGCTGTCAGTGGGATGGAGAAAAGGGGATGGAGTAGGAAGGTGGTCTTCTTCTGGAGTTTGGTGGTCCCCGGTTGAACTCTTCTCCGAGGTCCCACCGTCAAGCTGTCCCTCTGAAGTCAAAATGTTTCTTTCCGATGTCTGGCTGCTGCTTCTCTTCTCTCCTTCTCTGCCGTGCCTCTGCCAGTTGGAGCCTGGGGTTTTTATGGGTACAGGATGGGAGGCGGGCAGGCCAGGGTGATTTTGGAAAAGGCAACATTCCAGTGGGAAAATGAGGATGTAAAGTTCTCACTTTGGGCTTTGGCTGTAGGTGTGGGGCTGGGGCTTCACCAGGAACCCTGCCTTTTCCTGCCTAGAATTTCTCTGCCTTCTGTCCCTATCACTTATGAGATGCACAGGTTTCTGGCATGCCCACTGCTCCTCTCTTTGTCTTGTAGGTCCTTTTAGATGGCAGTGGGTGTGGCATCTTTGATTAGCGGGGCGGTGCTTCCCTGCATTTGCAGGCACACCTGTACATAAGCACCCTCTACTCACTGCAGGTGAGAAAATTCCTCTCCTACCAGGCTTTCAGGCTCCAGAGCCGACCCTGATGGGAGGTTATCTGGGAGTCAGTCTGGGGCACAATGCAAAGCATCCTTGCCAGGCCACCCGCTCACAGCACCTGTTCAGAAAGGGCAGAGTGGAGGGAAGGCAGCACACTGGCACTCTTGGACTGTCACCATGGCAACAGTTCCAGTCTAGCATCCTGCGTCCTTCAAGGACATCCCTTCCTGAGCCTTAGCCCTTCTCCTCACCAGAAAGTTGTCAGCTTTGTTTGAGGGCAGCTTCATTGCTTGCGAGTCCCCACTGGGCCATGACAATTCAGGTAGCTGCCCTTTTCCCATTATGATGGCAGCTGACACTTGGCAAGGGGAGTGCAGGAGCAGAATTGCTTGCAGACCCCTCACATGGGTCGTGCTTCCTTCTACAGCCCTGCAGGACCCCCACCCTCTCTCCTGGCTTCAATCTAAGCTGATATACCTGAACTGTCCCTTCCTTCTCATGCTTGTACTGCCTTCCCAGATCTACCTAAGTCTGACACAATCTCAAATACCCCTCCATAAAGAGACGATGTGTGGGCAATCAGAATGTGGGGCTATGTTGCAATCATTCAAAACCCAAGTTGGCCTGTTCTTAGACCAACTCACTTGGGCAAATTACTTCAAATCTCTGAGCCTGTTTTCTCTTTTATAAAGCTTCACAGGTTTCTTATAAATGAGGTCATACCCACAAGTGATAAAGATATTAACTGATACATTATTAGCTATTGTTATTGTCATGGTGGCTGTTGTGAAGGTTAAATGAAGGAATTCACTGTCGTTGGTACATAATGGTTGCCCATTGTGTGCTATTTCTTTTATTTTTAAGGCGTCATTATCCTCTTTTCCTAGCTCATCATGAATAGCATTTGGTTGCCTGATTATGCATGCACACACATGCACACTTGCACACTCACACAATTTCTTCACTCTCTCTTCAGCCATAGCAACCTTCGTGCTCTTCCTTAAATGCATCAAACACACCGTATCTCCAGACATCTGCTCGTGCATTTTCTTTTCTTGCAGCGCTCTTTCCCAAGACAGCTGACGGTTCAACTCTACTTCATCTGGGTCCATGCTCTGACATCAGCTTTTCCAAGTCTTTCTCTGATCCCCACATCTAGGCAAGCAGCTTGAGTCACTCTCTTCTCCTTCTGCTTTGCTTTTCTGCATAGCACTTACCTGCTGTTTTATCTGATTATATATATCCGAGTGTTAATTTTCTGTCTCCTCTATTAGAATTCAAGTTCCACCAGCACAGGTTCTTTGCTCAGTACTTTATCCTCTGTTCCTAGAATAGTGCTAGTTACATAGTAGATGCTTATTTAATGGTTCTTGAATAAATGAAAGAATACTCTCTTGATTATGTTCTAGTGGTTTTATTTTATTTTATTAGTTTTTAGAGATAAGGTCTCACTTTGTCACCCAGGCTGGAGTGCAGTGGTACAATCATAGCTCACTGCAGCCTTGAACTCCTGGGTTCAAGTGTTCCTCTCACCTCAGCTTCTCGAGTAGTTGAGACTACAGGTGCTAGCCCCCATTCTCAGATAATTTATTTTTTATTTTTTGTAGTGACAGGGTCTCACTGTGGTGTCCAGGCTTGTCTTAAACTCCTAGCCTGAAGCAATTCTCTAGCCTCAGCCTTCCAAAGTGCTGGGATTACAGGCATGAGCCACTGTGCTCAGCATTTCTGTGGTTTTCTTTGTTTATAGTCTTAGAGATTAGGGTCCAGAGCTTACCTGTTTTCTGTCTCCCCTTCAGTACATCTCAAAAGCATTTGTTTATATCCCATATTCAATGAAGACATCTAGAATCCAGAGCTTACCTGTTTTCTGTCTCCCCCTTCGTTACATCCTCAAAAGCACTTCATTGGTGTTTATATCCCATATTCCAATGAAGAAACATCTAGATCCCAGGTTGTACTCCCACCTTGTATCCACCAATCAATCTCTTTTAATGAACATTCATTTACTGATGTGTGTTTTGTACATGGACCTGTGTTTGACTTTTAGAAATTGAAAGATGATTATAATGTTATCCGGCCTTCAAATAGCTTACAGTCCTTTAAAAGAACTCACAGTCTAGTGAGCTGAAATTACAGCCAGGTGAAGAAATACATTTTCCACTGTGACTCAGTACAACACACACACACACACACACACACACACACACACACTGGAAATACTTTTTTAGGAATACTTGTATTCTATTTATTCTATTTCAGCTTTCAGAAATTCTGTTACTTACTAAATTGATTTTATGACTCATCAGTGAGTTATGACTCCCAATTTTAAAAACATGGCTATAATAAAACTTATTTACTTTCCTTGATTGCTTAGAGAATTATGTAATTATTATTTCACAGACTTTTCATGTCTGTCTTCTTCACTACAATAATGATGATGATGGTGATAATAATCTTACTTTATGTCAAACACTGTTTCAAGCACATTTCACGGATCATCTCTTTAAATCTCCACAACAAGACTTTGAGGGTAGGCCTATTTCTAGCACCTTTAAACAGATATGGAAAACAAGCCCAGAGAGATTATCGAGCTATTTGAAGTCTCACAGCAAGTAAGAGGCAGGAAGGACCAGAGCTGTGTTCTTAAATACTACACCATATTGGTTCCCTGCAACCACTGGATTCAGGCAGGGACCATACCTATTTTCACTCATTATTGTATTCCCAAGTTTGAGAACCTCTGGCTCCCCTCCTGGGTTCCTTCTCCCTTGTAGTGATGTTACTCCTCCATCTTGTTGTATGGTATAATAAACAATATATCTGCTCTTTGTCTCCAGTTCTTGTCACAGAGCTTCAAAAACCCTTGGAATTTCCTGAGTGATGGGCACACGTGAGCTGACTCTTCATGGGCCCCTAGATAACTTCTGGATGAGAGTTACTCATCACAAAGACCAACCATGTGATTAGACCATTGTGACTTTCAGCCATCTGACCTTAGAGAGGGGACAAGGGCTGGAAGTTGAGTTCCATCACATGGGAGGTGATTTAATAAATCATCCCCATGTGATGAAACCCTAGTGAAAACTTCTGGACACAGAGGCTCAGTGGATCTTCCTGGTTGGTGGACGGATTCACGTGCTGAGACAGACACACACTCCGATTCCATGAGGTGAGGGCATGAGGGATCTGTTCCCCACCCCCAGATCCTGCCCTTTGCGTCTCCTCATTTGGCTATTCTGGATCTAGGTCCATTAAGATAAAACTAGAATTATAAGTATAGCACTTTCAGGAGTTCTAGGAGTCAGTGTAATAAATTATCAAAACTGAGAGGTTTATGGAAGCCCATCGATTTACAGCCAGTCAGTTAAAAATGTGGGTGGTCCTCAGACTTGCAGCTGACATCTGACTGAGGTCTGTCTCATCAAGGGCCAAGCCTGTTGTGGGATCTGACACTAATCATGGGTGGTCAGCATCACAGGTGAATTGCAGTCTGTTTAGTTTGGTGGAAACATCGTATTTTGGAATTTGTAGCTGGTGGGGAAAAGGTAGGGATGGTTTGGGACATCCAAACTTGCCACTGGAGTCTGAAGTGAGGATAGTCACCTGAGAGACCTTGTTTTTAATGTGTAGGGTCTGCACTAACTCTGAGTAGTTGGTGTCAGAGCTGAATTGAATTGCGGGACACCCACATGGTATCAGAGACTTGTCAGAACGATTCTGGAATCCATCCTTAGGAATCTTTGTGCTTCACTGCCTCTCTCAGCCTCAGCACTTACTCCCACCTGATAAACTTGTTTGAAAAGAAGCACTAATGATTAATGAGACTTAAACTGTGAAAACTACAAGTACCACAAATAAATTTGTCCTTTAAAATTCATGTTTTCAGGCTGGATGCGATGGCTCATGCCTGTAATCCCAGGACTTTGGGAGGCCGAGGCAGGTGGATCACAAGGTCAGGAGTTCGAGACCAGCCTGGCCAATACAGTGAAACCCTGTCTTTACTAAAAATACAAAAAATTAGCCAGGAATGGTAGCGGGAGCCTGTAGTCCCAGCTACTCAGGAGGCTGAGGCAGGAGAATCGCTTGAACCTGGGAAGTGGAGGTTGCAGTGAACTGAGATGACTCTACCTCACTCTAGCCTGGGTGACAGAGTGAGACTCTGTCTCAAAAAAAAAAAAAAAAAAAAAGAAAAAATTGTATAGTAGAATGAGAGGAGAGGTTTTGAAGATGTTAGATAAAGTAGTACAAATAAATTAATAAATATAAAATGGTGAAGAGGGAATATGTTGGGATGATTATGTGTGTTGGAAGGGAGAAATATTATATATTTATAAATTAAGAAATGTAATGAATATTAATTTGTTTATTTATTAATTTATAAAATTAATTAATAGTAGATATAATTTGCACGATTTTTCACATGTAGCATGGTATGTCAGACATCAGTCTGTCAACAAATCATTATTTGGGAAAGGAAGGTCTTGCCAGGCACTGAGGAATGAAAACAGTTGAGCCAGTGCTCTGAATTTTCCATTTAGGAGCACTGTACACTGGGCTAGAGTTTTAACCTCTCGGGGCAGAAGTCTCCTCCCCTAAATACATGAAGGATGGCAAAGATTGAAATAAACTTCCTAATATAGTTTTAAGAAATGTGTCCAGGTTAGCATATCCATTTACCCCTTTCTAAGAACTTTTGGTTCCAGTCAATATATGGGTCAGGTGTTCTAATCACAAAGGTACACCAGAGTATTGAATTAGCATTAATTTAGGCAGGGCCTAATGATCCCAGAAACTCCCCTTTCCTGCAAGAGGCTTCTTTGGTTTGCGATAGACTAGAGGAGTCTCACCATATGGGCTTCTTAGAGTCTTCTGTGTTTATATACAGGCTTAGGGAATAGGGCCCAGAAAGGAACTTCTTGCTCACAAGTGCAATGCTCACAGGCACCAAACCCTCATTTGTTGTTCTAGGGAATTAGAACTATTTTCCATTCCTGTACATTGCGATCAGTTTTTACTTCTCTTCCCAAATCACTGCCACTCCCTGCCTCCTTGCACTGCCAAAACATCCATTCTGTGCCCTCTGGATTCCTTTGCTCTCCACCTAAACCCTGAAGTCTTTCCCCATGGCACATCATACAATGCACGCCCGTGAGATTTCTGCTTATTTTTATTCCCATATAGACACCAGAAGTGTGATATCTATTTTGCAGAGGTGTTAAGGATGGAATAAGAAAACATATATGAAGTGCAGCTTATTGCTGGAATTTGATAAAGATTAACTTGTGTTCTCCCTCCAACCACACAGAAGCAGCAACATATGTCCCTCTGGCACAGTGGAGGTTTATAGTTGTTAGACTTTACTGAGTCTAACAGCTGCAAACCTCTCCTTCCCAGGCTACATTCTGTATTCTCACCACCCAGTTATATCTCAGGAAGTCCACTAGTTCCTTTACCCTCTGAGTGTGACGTGGACCACTGACAGGGACCAAAGAGGGTCATGGCAGTGGAAAAAGCCAAGGTATAGATGAGCACAGACCCAAGAAGACCAGGCATGTCATCCTTAGAGTCTAGCACAGAGCAGAGACTGCCAATGGATACAGCTGGATAAGCCAGAGACAGACCTGGCATTTCCTCATCCATCCTCAGGGGTGACTCAGACTGACTCCTGACAGCCCTCTTAGCCTCCACAGAAGGAGGGCAGCAAGCGTGAAAAAGCCAGCCATCTCCCCTCCTTCCCATTCTGCCTTCCTGGAGCCAGATGCCTGGCTGAAGAGGGGAAGGGAAAAGTTGTCATCCAAGGTAAAAGAGAGGTTCAAACAATGCTAACTTTCAAAAACCAGAAGTGACTGAGATGTGTAAAATTGACATAGCATGTCATTAAAGATGAGATGAAAGTTGGACAGCATGGTGAAAGCAGTGATTACCAAAAAAAAGTGAATAAAATGATTCCATGTTTGGAATCCATTGTCTACAGATCACTCAATAAGTTGATTACAGAGGATTGAACAAGATTCAATGGAATCTGAAAGACTTGTTTGAGTGGCTGATTTCGGGGTCCAGAGGAGTCAGGAACAACTGCCAGAGGCATGGGTTGTGTCTTGCCAGCAGGTGGCTGCAATGCAAGGCATCTGCCCACCAGCCAGTATCCAGCAGGTGAGCTCATGGTGCAGGCCAGAGGCAGGGCAGGCAACCTCATCCTGGTGGGTCTTTTGAAGGCTTGGGCACATGAGTACAGATGACATGGAAAAGTAGCACAAGGCAGGTCATGCTGCACTTGGGGGTTGGGGTGGGACCAGCACACTGGCTCTGTCCCCCTCCCGGTCAGAACACACGGGTGACAGGTACCTCCATGGCTACGTATCCTTCTAAATGCAGGCAGGGCATTTTCTCATGTCCACAGTGACCTCGGATACATCAGGATCAGTGAGTTCATTATGTTTCCTCTTATTCTCAATTACTGTAAATGAATTTCTGCAGAATCACCGAGAACTGCAAAGATTTACAACAGATTAACTTTCATTTAGTTTAACGAAATTGTCTCAATGCATAAATCCAGGCCTGCTTCAGACTCATAAATTTTTATAGCTTCTGCTTAGTAGACAATCCTTTTTTTCTCCTTTTCTTTCCTTCCCCCACCCCTCTCGCTTCCTCTCAGACTCTGCTCTGCCTTCACAGTCTGCCTGGGCTGGGAACCCCTGTCAGACTCTTCTGAGTCAGGAGATGAAAGCTTCCAGAGAGCCGTGTAAAACATATTTATGGCCTCTGTCTGCAAATACTCCTGTTTCTTCATAAATGAGTATAAATGAAGCGTGACAAGCAATTTGCTGCATGGAGGCTGATATTAATGACGACATATTCATACCTGCTTGTACAATCACATTTTTTTCTTTTTCTTGGCCAGTGACACATTCTGGTCCAAAGGCACTTACATTAAGAATTGCCCCTTTTCCCATATTAAGAGGAAAACGTTTCCTAAACCTCTTCTATTATTCACATGAGTACTTAAGGGCTCTTTGCAGTTAGCAGGAGACTTTCTGTGGGAAGTAGAGTGGTACAGGGTGAAGACGGGTCTTCCATTAATTCATTTAACAAAATTCCGTGGCTTCATTATCTCTGTTACAAGAAGGGATAGGCGATGGGACAGGATGGCCCACACAGACCTCATGGTCTAGTGGTGTGCTGTGGGACAGCCAGGTCCGGGGTCAAGCCTGAAATGGGCCTGCTCAGTTTCCTGCAGAATGCTGCCTTACTGTAAGATTGTTGTGGAAAGCTTCCCAGACACCTCCGGGAAGGATGGCAGCTATAAGGACCACACACTGGGACAAGGCAGAGAAATAATTTGGGAAATTAGAATATTAATGCTTTCTTCCATGAGTCATTTTCCCCAGCAGGGCCATGTCCAAAGCAGATGAAATCATTAAAAAAAAAAAAAAAAAAATTCTCAGGTTATTATTTTAGGAGGCAAAGTCCAAGATGTAAAACATAAGTGAAAGAGGGTTTGTCTTATTCATGCCACATGTCCACCTTCACCAAAAACAGGGAAGCTCTAAGCTGAGGAGGAGGGTGGTGAAGAAAGAGAGAAGGAGATGGAGGGCCTGGTCCTCTACAGTGAATCAGGGAACGCCTTGGAAGAACTCACTTTAAATCCAATGAGCCAACAGGCGCTCGGCTTTACCCACCACTAGACTCGAGGAGGCGTCAGCCAGGAAACTGGGCACTGCATTGTAACAGGGAGAGCGTAAGGGGTGCAGGGTGCTGTGGCAGGGAAGTGATACAGGTCAAGTTCCACCAGGGCTTTCCTGTTTTCCCCCCTCAAGGCTAATGTTAAGCTTTAGAAGGCAAATAATGAGAACCAAATAATGCAGCAATCAAGTGCAGAGATGACTGACACATTTGAAAGGGGAGGTAGGGGCCAGTGAGGATGCTGCTGATACCACCCCTTAATGCGGCAACATAGGCTGGGTGGGGCTAAGTGGTGGGCGTGGCTACGGGAGGTGATTCGTCATGAAGACCAGCAGAACCGTGTGTCTGAGGAAAGAGGAAAGGAAGGAAGAGTCAAGTGTGACCTCAGGATTGCACCTGGATATCTCAGTGATGCACACTTCCTTTGGATTCCAAATCCTTGCTCACGGCAACCTTGGGATACAGTGCCTCTTCCATATCTGAAATACAGATGACAAGCAGATTAACAGTTTATAACAATGTGGAGACTTGACTTTCTACAACTTCATGATGAAAACGGACCTGGCAGAAACCTAACAAAAATCAAATTGTTAACTTGGGCCCTGAGGCACTGAGGATTTCACAGGAATTTGAAAAAAGAATCCCATGAATTACTTCTTCCTCGAGAAAGACACTCCCATCCACCACATTGACCCAGCCAAGATATTCTGTAACACTCTAGGAAAGGATACAGAATAAAACAAAACTTATTTTGAGACGGTCAAGAATAAAATTAATTACTATTCTCAGGATGAGAAAGCACAATGAAAATTTCTTTTACGGGTCCAGGCGTCTGCTTTCCTAGCAATTCGCAGGAAGTTGATGTATCTCAGTGTAAACCAAAAGGCATCTGTGACAGGTCTTAATCAATTTAGAAGTTTATTTGTCAAGGCTAAGGATATGCCCGTAAGAAAGAAACAGAAATCACGGAAACACCCTGCAGTCTGCGTCTTTCTCCAAAGATTATTTTGAGGGCCTCAATATTTAAAGGAGAAAAGCGGGCTGGAGGGAAAAGGGGCAAGATATGGTCATATTACTGAATCCACATTTTGCTAGAGAAAAGGAGCCGGTAGGAGAATCGTCAATTATGTGTTCATTTTGTGCTCAGTAAATTGGCACTTTACTTTAGATAAGGTGAACATAGAACCTATGGAGATATCTGGCCTTTAATCTGTTGCTATTTGCTTAGGAACAAACAGAAAGGCAGTTTCTTGCATGACTCAGCTTTCGGCTTAATTGTTTTCCTTTTTGCATAGTGAGTTGGGGTCCCAAGATTTTATTTTCCTCTCATGTAAGCAAACATTTATCAGTGCCCCTCCTGCCCAGGAGCAGTGCCTGGTGCTGGGTCATTTGATTCCACCAGAGGTGAACAGCCTTTCCCACTTCAGCAGGGCACAGGCCTGGACAGCACAGTTCCCTGGAGGACGCTGATTTTGCATGAAGTGTTGATTGAAGTTGCTATAAGAGAGTGGGGAAGAGAATATAGGGGTTTTCTGGAAGAATATGTGGTATGAGAAAAGGAGGGGAACCAGAGCTTCTGATTTCTGGTTGGATTTTATATACAACTTCACCTCTGGAAAAATAATCTAGATATATTCTCTCCACCGCAAGAATTCTCAGTGACCAGTCTTTGCAGTGAACTGTGTAATCTGTAGCCTTTCTAGTCAATCCCAATTGCTGGAGACAGCGTACGCTCTCGCATGCCTTCTCTTGTAATATGAGCTTTGTAGATTTTCCTTCGTGTTGTTACCTAGATTTAAGAGTTTTATTCAGTAAAACATATACAGTCCTGCCTTGCAATTATTTGTCGACGCTTTATTTCCACACTAGATTATAAATTGCTAGAGGACAAGGACCATGACTTACCATCTCTGCTGCCCCTAGTGGCAACTGAGAGCATTCTATAGAGCACAACATCTAATAGCACTGTTCAGAATGCAAGATGTGAAGTGGGAAGACCTGGGACTGCCTATGCGTTTATTCCCTTCTGGCTGTGTGATCTCATGAGGTTGACCAAACCTTTCTGAATCTCGGTTTCCTTATCCAATAAGTGAGTATACAAAATAGCTGCAACAGAACATTACTGTTAAGATTCAACGGCATGACAAGAAGTGAGTTAAGTTACTATGGGGAGCTTAACAATGGATCAAAGATAGAGAGCCAGGTTAAATCTAAAGTTGTGATTTCCTAGTAGTAGATATTCAAGTGTCATTAGGAATGATGTGAAACATTTTGAGAGAGCTGAAACAGATAGGAAATAGGGACTGGATAAGCACACAGGCTGACGTCCTATTTTGAGCCTGCCACTTTCTACTTGTAAGTTAATCAGAATTGTGGTTTCTCCACTGGTCTACCGCAATAGTATACACTCAGTAGATGGCTACCTGAAGAAGATCCCCATTAAAGACGAGGTCACATAGGTTAATTGTCTACACCGCTTCTATACGCTTGCTCTGTTTCCACTTCCTGTTGCAACTTCTCTGTGGAACTCTAGGCTTACTTTTTTTTTTTTTTTTTGGCATGGTCTCTCTCTGTTGCCCAGGCTGGAGTTCAGTGGTGTAATCTCGGCTCACTGCAACCTCTGCCTCCCAGGTCCAAGTGATTCTCATGCCTCAGCCTCACAAGCAGCTGAGATTACAGGTGCCCGCCGTGACACCCGGCTAATTTTTGTAATTTTAGTGGAGAAGGGGTTTCACCATGTTGGTCGGGCTGGTCTTGAACTCCAGACTTCAAGTGATTCACTGGTCTCAGCCTCCCTAAGTGTAGACTTACCTTTTACTTGAATCCTGCTAACATTAATATTAATAACACAAATATGATAAATATGATTCTGTATATCATATTGGAATGTGAGCTCCTTGAAGGTAGCAGCTTTTGCCTGATTGGCTTACCTCTGTGTCTTTAGAACCTAGGACAATGTCTGGTTTATATACATTACACATTCAATAAATACTGAAATATGAATGAGTAGACGAATGAGGCCTCTACGGTGTTCAGCCAATCCTAGCATTCCTTTGGATGTTAAAGCAGCGTGGATCAGGTGTTGTTAGGGGCTGGAAAATGAATAAAGCTTGGCTGCTCAATGTGACGGCCTCTTGCAGTTGAGTTAATTCAATACCCGAGGCATCTTCTGGAGATAATGTCAAAACAGCTAGTTTCCCAGGCAGACAGGCAGGGCTCATAAATCTGCTCAGTGCATTCTCTCCTTCTTTAACAACAACAAAAAATTCATTTGGAGGTAAAATGTCCTGAAGGGGCCTTCAATAATATGTGTCATCGAAACAGAGAGGGCCAGTCACCTGGGTACGGGGAGCCATATTTCACCGCTAGTTAGTGTCAAATCTTGTCTCATTTGTCAACAAAGCACTGGGGGAAAAATACTACCAAGCAACCACTGTGGAGCAGGCTCTTCCGAACCAGGGGAGAATGTGTTTACACAAGGCAGACTCTTGTTTTGGCAATGGGTGTGTCCTTCACTTCTGGTCAGTCAGTGGGAATTCAACAGGACACGTGCTCAGACCCTGCCTCAGATAACAGGCACCTGACAACTAGTCAGTGTGCTCTTTTTAGGAAGAGTGAGTGGTTACTCTTTAATGACTCTTCAACAAAGGCCACAGCAAGCACAGAAATCATGTGCTTCAAAGGGGTTTTACATCCTCGTCTCACACAGAACTGAAAAACAAAACAAAACAAAAACAGTGAACTACCCTAGGACATTTACTGACCTTAATTTACAAAGGGTTTAACTGAGGTCAGAGAGGATAAAGACTACTTATGTAACCACGAAGCAGGTGAGTTGCTCACTGCGTGCAGAGTCCAGTTAACAAGAGCGAGGCTATTTACAAGCAAGTGAATTTATTCCAAAGCTAGCTTGGGGAAGAAGCGGTACAGCTTCACTTTCGGAGTAAAAAGCGGCGTTTTTATAAGGTAAGGAGGAAATGAGCAAGGGCAGGATCCTCCCTGCTGTCTGGGTGCCTCATCTACCAGGCAGTTAGTTGAGTTGACATCTTCCTGGGCAGAGGTAAATTGTAAAAGTGGCCAAACGGGCATACTTTTGACACGCTCTGTTGAGGTGAGGGTTCATGGTGGCAGGCTTTGGTTTGCAAATCAACTGTCAATTCTGGAGGAGAGATGCCTCTTTGAGCCCATGGATGAACTTGCCCAGTAAGGAATGTCTGATGAGTGGGAGGTGAAAGGTTGTATTTGCATTTCTAAGTAGGAAGCAGAGAACGGGGGAAAGGGGAGAGGGGAAGAGAAGAGAAAATATTCATAAAATAGTTGAACTCTCTCTTAGAAAATGCAGGTACTTGGTTACACTTGATAAATATTTGTTTTAAAGAAATGAATACAGGATGTGAGTTTTATTTTATCGTGAGGCAGGGCAAGTGGGTCTATCTTTTTTCTTCATTAAAATGTTGCATGCCGTTCTCAAATATGTTTTACTTTGTCAGAATTTTAGGAGTAGATTGTCAGATTTCATGGAAAAATCTTGTCCAGTGTCTGATGAATCTTGGATTTAATTTACAGATTAATTTGGGTGGTATCATTTTTGAAATCCTTTCATGTTTATTCTAGTATTTTCCAGGTTTTTAAAAAAACTTTGATCCATATAGAAATAATTTTGATGCAAAGACTGGAGTAGGAATCCACTTTCCATTACTTTCCTGAGGATTAGCCATTTGTCCAAACATCGTGTGTTGATTAATCCATCTTTTCAAATTGCTTTTCCTAACATTATACCTTATACTACATTTAACTTATTTTGAACTCTCTTTTCATTTCATTGATGTCTGTCCTCCATTCATGTGCAAATATTAAGTTCAGAATTGCTATACCTTATAATACTTTAAAAATACTTCAGGATTATTCTGGATATACTTTCATGTTTACTTTTTTATTACTGCTGAATCAGCTTGTCTGTCCCTATTACCTCTCCTTCCTCTCTAAAATATCAATATCTCATAAATTTAAATTTATAGATTTATAGTTTTGACACCTTATAGGTTTTGACACCTTGATAGCTTTATAATATCACCATATCATAAAGACACACCCCAAAATACAATGTCTTTCCATTCCTTATGACTTTTTTATCATTCTTTAGCAATTAAAATTTTCTTCATAGAGTGCTAACACATTCTTGTTAACGATTATATTTTTATTCGTTGTTGCAATTATAATTACAATCTTCTCATTATGTTTTCTAAGTGGTTGATCTTTTTATAGTGGGAAGCTATTGAATTTTATATGTTGATTTTATAATCAACCACTTTACTGGATTCTCGTTTAGTTCTTAATTGTGTTCAGCTGACTCTCTCGGGCTTTCTAGATATGCTCTATTGTCTTTGGCAAATGATAATAATTTTAAATCCTTTCAAATTTTATGCCTCATATTTCTTTTCCTTGTCTTCTTGTACTGGCTAGGGCCTCCAGAATAATGATAAAAACAGTGAGGAGAAGAGCTAACTTT
This sequence comes from Rhinopithecus bieti, assembly GCF_001698545.2. NCBI lineage: Eukaryota > Metazoa > Chordata > Mammalia > Primates > Cercopithecidae > Rhinopithecus > Rhinopithecus bieti. The sequence continues at coordinate 1,717,053 of NW_016806659.1, read as the reverse complement.
GTTTACTCTTGATTTTATTAAGGATCCTTTTAGTGTCTTGCCATCAAGCATAATGCTGGCTTTTGGCTTAATCCTTGGCTACTTTACTAAGAATATTACTTTTTTTAAAGTCAAGAACGGGTATTGAATTTTATTAAATATTGATTGTCCAGTAGGTACAGTGATATCTGCTCCTTTTCTGCTAATGATGAAGATCATCGTGTAAGGCATTTGGTGGCCACATATTTCCATATTAACATCCTTCAAGACTGCTTGTTAATATATCATTTAGGACATTTACAATGCCAGTTGTTAGTATATTTCATCTATGTCTCATGTCATTGTGCTGTGTTTGTCATAATTTGATATCCAGAGTAGGATGGTTTTATAAATATAATTTGGGAACTTTTGGTCTTTCTGTTCTGGAAATGTTTTGAAAGCACTTGAGCAATCTGTTAACTGAAAGATGAATAGAATCCATTTGGAACCTGGTGAGGTATGGTATTATTTATCATGTTCTTATGCACATTATATTTTCTTTAAATTTAGGATTGAATCTAGAGACTTTGTATCAAATTTATGTCCGATTTATTTTGATAAGAGTATATCTTAATAGTTGTAGGGTACTTTCATCAGGGATGTCTGATTTTTCTTTTTCAATGATATTAGAAGCCATTGATAATCATTGTCTAGATCCAGTAATTCACTGGGAATTGCTAATGTCAGACATCCCTTTGTTAAAAGAAAAACTTCAGCTGAATTAAATTTAAAGGAGTTTAATTGAGCGATGAACGATTTGCGAATCAGGCAGCCGCTGGAAGCACAGCAGATTCAGAGAGACTCCAGGGGTGCCTTGTGGTTAGAACAGATTAATAGACAAAAAAAGGAAAGTGATGTACAGAAATCGGAAGTGAGCTACAGAAACAGCCGGATTGGTGACCTGTTGGCAGGTGCCTTATTTGAACAGTTTGAACACTCAGCAGTGTATGAGTAGTTGAAGTACAGCTGCCGGGATTGGCCAAGACTCAGCGATGGTTACAGGCGCATACTCCGAAGCTAGGTTTCCAATGCTTATTAAGTTAGGTGACAGTCAATCCACAAGAACTCAAATATAGAATTACGGAGTCTTTCTCAGGCCATATTTAGTTCGCTTTAACACCTTTCTATAATTTTTTTCTTGTTTATTTGATGGAAGACTTTTATTAGAAGAAACTTTCTCTTATCAATATTTAATTATTTTGAGGCATAGTTCATATAGGAGAGGCAGGATAAATGCTTAATTATTGCTTTCTTTTTTCAAAATAATGAGTTGTTTTCTCAGCATCCTTCAAAGAACAGCAACGAGAAGTAGTTCGGTTTGCTTTGTTGTTACTCCTTTTGTATCTTTATGAACTCCTGGATTTAAACGTGTTTGATGTGCTGCAACCCATTGCAGTTATTAACCTCGTTAACGCTCACATTTTCTAATCTGGGCAGGAGTATCTTGTTAAACTCTGGCCCTGAGTGCTTTTTGTGAGATGTCAGAGCCCTGCCATTGGAGAGTAGTCAGCTCATGAGTTGGGAAGAAGAAGCTACTGACAATAGTAGAGGTTTGAAAAGGAAAGTTATATTAGATAGAAAGAATGTTGCAGCAGAGTGCAATGTGCTGCCTAAGCAAGAAAGGACTGAGTGCACTGCTGTGGATTTCTCCTTAGGGGTATTTATGGACCTTAAAGTGGGAGCTTAAGGGAAATTTGAACCATATTAGCCACATAGATCATAATAAATGATTACATTAGTAGACATTTTGGTGCCTTAATGTCAGCGAGGATTGCACAATGAATCACAATATGCATGCATTCCGGAGATGTACAGAAATTCTAGCTATTTATACCCTTTTGGGAAAGGAGGCTGGACCCAGGTGCCAGCTTTAGATAATAGAATAGGGAAGTGTAATTACTTCTGAACTCCTCAGATAATGAGTGTTGCCTCTCGATGGCCTGCGTGATGGCCACCAGGTGGTCTTTGCTTTCCTCACTTAGGACATGAACCTTGTGGCATTTGGTATTTTTCTTGCTTTCTAATGGTAAAAAAAAAAAAAAAAAAAAGGTATAGCCCCATTTTGTACCATTGTGACTTGCCCTAGATCTAGAATCTGGAATGATTTTTCCAAGGAACCCTAGTTTATCTCAGCTGGAAATAATATTTAGAGAAAGTATTCTGAGCCTGCGGGTCGTTCACTGCTTCTGGTTAATTGCTACTTTGAGGCTTTTTTGGTGGATAAAGAAATTTTCCAAAACTCACTTTGTGAGTTCATACTGATACTTCAGATTCCACTCATTAAGCATCATAATGATGTTTCTTTTTTTAATATCACACAAACACAATTTCCTAATGACAATGTTAATATTATTGGCAAAAAGGTTTAAGTGTGTGTATGTGGTAATTACTTCTATCCTTAGGGTATATCCCCACTGAGTATGTACATTCAAAAATCACTGTTTTAAAGTCATCCAGAATAGTGTCTTCCTGCATCATTATGCTACTAAATAAATACTCAATTAGCATCATTTCCTTAATTTATTTTTTTTATTTGTAAGGATGGCTTTTAAATTTAATTTTGTGTTATAATTTTCATCTCCCTAATGATTAATGATGTAGAACATATTTTCCTGTGCTTGCTGGCTGGCTGAATTATCTTCTTTGGAAAAATAGCAATTGAAATAATTTGTCTATATTTTAATTTAGTTTTTTGTTTTATTATTGAATTATAAGAGTTCTTTAAAGATTTTGATAGAAGTCGCTTTGTATACATACGTGTATGTGATTTATATGTATTTCCTCCCATTCTGTGGATTGTATTTTCACTTCTTTCTTGATTGTGTCCCATGAATAATAAAAGTCCGTAGTTTTGATGAAATCCAATTTATCTATTATTTCTTTTGTTGCTTACGCTTTTGGTATCACATCAAAGAAACCATTGACTAATCTAACATCATGATAATCCTGTGGGTTTTAAATTTTAACTCTTATATTCACATTTATGATTAATTTAAGGTTAATTATTTGTGAGAATTTGTTTGTAAATTAATCATGATGTAAGTAAGGAATCCACCTTTATTATTTTGCATGTGGATATCCAATTGTCTTACCACCACAGATTAAAAAGACAACACTTTCAAACTGAATTGTCTTGGTATCTGTTAAAATGTCAATTGACTATAAATGGGGAGAGTTTATTTCTGTACTCTCAATTCTAGTTCATTGATCTCTCTGTATGTCTTTGTGCCAGTACCACACTGTCTTGATTCCCATAGCTTTGTAGTAATTTTAAAAATGGGCAACGTGGGAGTCCATTTGTTACTCTTTTCCAAGATTGTTTTGGTTATTTTTGGTTCCTTGTATTTACATATGTATTTTAGGATCAGCTTGTCAATTTCTGATAAATGACTAGTTAGAATTTTAATAGGGATTGCATTGAATCTGTAGATGAAATTAAGATATATTAGCATTTTAACAATATTATTAATTTTTTGATTTACAAATATAAAATAACAAGTAGACATTAAAGTAGCATTTATTTCAATCTTTTAAATTTCTATTTATTTTGATCTTTGAAATTTCTTTCAACAATGTTGGTGATCTTCAGTATGCAAGTCTTGAACTTATTTTTAAAAATTATTCCTAGATATTTTACTCTTTTGAATACCATTACAAATACAAGTTTTATTGATCTTATAACCTCAACCTTGCTCTTACTAGTTCCAGTAGTTTTTTAGCAGA
>NW_016806659.1:1704410-1712891 GCF_001698545.2 Rhinopithecus bieti | reverse complement strand
CGCGGAATTTTAAAAATTGTTTTCTTCTTGCCTGATCACCTTGTCTAGATCCTTCAGCGCAATGTTGAATAGAAGGGACAAAGGTGGATGCTATTGCATTTTTCCTGATCTGTGTGGGAAATTATTCAATCTTTCTCCACCTAATGTGATGTTATATGTGGATTTTGACCAGATCCCTTTTATCAGGATGAGGAAGTTCCCTTTTATTCATAATTGTTTACATGTTTTTTATCATTAAAGTGTTTTAGATTTTTAAAAATGTCTTTTTTTTTTTTTTTTTGCATTGGTTGAGAAGATATATACTGTTTTTGTCCTTTATTCTATTAATATGGTGTATTATATTGATTCATTTCTGGGTGTTAATCCAATGTTGAATTCCTGCAATAAATTCCATGTAGTCTTAGCACGAAAATCTCTTACGCTGCCGGGCTCAGTTTTTCAGTATTTTGTTGAATATTTTTGTGTGTATAGTCAGAAAGGACATTAGTCTGTAGTTTTCTTTTATTGTAATGTCTTTTTCTGGCTTTGGTATCAGGAAATACTTCATAGGGTAAGTTGGGATGTGTTTCTTCCTCTCATTTTATGGAAGATTTTATAAAATATTAGTATTGATATTTTAAATATTTGGTAGAGTTCATTAGTGAAGCTCTGTGGACTTGTACTTTTCCTTTAGAAAGTTTTAAAATTACCACCTCGATCTCTGTAGTTTTAAGTGTATATATATTTTTTATATTTCTTTTGAGCCAGTTTCAGTTGGCTGTATCTTTCTAAAAATTTGTCCATTTTAAGGAAACTCATTTGTTGACATAGAGTTGTTTATGGCATTTTCTTGCAATCTGTTTTATTTCTGCAAAGTTGGTAGTGAAAGAGCCTCCTTTATTTATACATGTATTAATCTGTATTTTCAGTTTGTTTTTCTTGGTCAGCATAAGCTAAACATTTATTAATTTGTTAAACATTTCAACGAATCAACTTTTGATTTTGTTAGTATTCTCTGTTGCTTTTCTATTTTGTATTTCATTTATTTTCATTCAATTTTTATTGTTTTACTCCTACTGCTTAACTTGAGATTTTTTATTTCTTATTGCTGTATATTACAGCTATACATTTCCGTGTAAGCATTGCTATAGTTGCAATCCATAAGTTTTAGTATGAGTTTGAAAATATTTTTGAGTTCTGTTATGATTTATTTTTGACTCCTAAGTTCTTTGTGAATGTGTTGTCTAATTTCCACATATTTATGAATTTCTCAAATTCCATTTTGTTATCGATTTCTAATTTAAATCTATTCTTGTCAGAGAATATGTATTGTGTGACTCTAAGCAATTTAAATTTATGTAGCCTTAGCATTTGATTTATCCTGGAAAGTGTTTCCTGCATGTTTGGAAAGTACATGTATTCTACATTTTTGAGAAGTGTGTTGTGTAAATGCCTGTTAGCTCTAGTTGGTTTATGGGATTTTTTAGTTATTCTACTGACTCATTTATTTCATACCTAGTTATTTTATTCATTAGTACAAGGGAGATATTGAAAACCCAACTACTGTTCTAATTGTCAGTTTCTCTCTTCAGTTCTAGAAGTTTTTGCTTTATGTATTTTGTTTCATGTATTAGATGCATATTTACTTATATATCTACCTAATAAATACAATTTCTTCATCTCTGCTAGAAGTTTCTTTCTCATACAATCTATTTTATTTACATACGTACAACCACTATGGCCTTCTTTTGTTTAGTACTTGAATGGTGTGTCTTTTTTGACCATTTTACTTTCAACTTGTTTGTTTTTAAATATAAAGTATGTGTTTTGTAGATAGTATAGAGGTGGGTCATTACAAAAATATTTTCTGTTTATCTTTACCTTGTTATTGGAGTACTTAATCCATTCATATTTATTATAATTACAGATTGGATAAGCTTTCAGTTTGCCATATTTGCTATTTTTTATATATCTTTTTCTTTTGCTTTGTTTTGGTTTCTGGTCCTTGTTTCCTGCCTTTTCTGTTAAATAGATAATTTTTTTAGTATAGCATTTTAATTATCTTGCTGTTTCCTTTACTATTTTCTGAATTATTTTCTTACTTGTTTTTCTGGAGATTATAATTAGCATCTTAAATTAAAATAATCTTGTTCAAGTTAATATTAACTTAATTTCCATAGTATGCATTAACTTTGCTCTAATATACCTTCTTTTCTAACCCCTCTCCTTTGTATTATTAATGTCATGCAATCACTTTTTACATTATAAGCCCTTCAACACTGCTTTATCATACTGCATTTTGTTGCAGTCTTTTGGGTCAATTATAAGAAGCAACGTTCCAAACAAAAATACATTCATATTATCTAGTTATCTTTACTGGTGCTTTGTATTTTTTGTGAGTATATTCAAATATCCTTTCATTGCAGCCCAAAAAACTTCCTTAGCATTTATTGTAGGGCAGAGCTGTTCGTAGCACATTCTTTTAGTTTTTGTTTACATGTGAGTGCCTTAAGTTCAGCTTTACTTTTGAAGGGTAGTTTTGCTGGATAAGGAATTCCTGGTTGACAATCTCTTTATTTAAACACTTTGAAGATGCTATCTGCTGTCCTTAGTCTCCATGATTTCTGATGAGAAGTATAAGCTGTTAATGAGAGTTATTTTATGTGATGTCATTTTGGTCAAAATTTTCTAGGTATGGATTTTCAAATTTTATTTTGCTTTACTTGGAGTTTGTTGAAATTCTTGGAAGTATAGATTAATGTCTTAAATCACATTTGGGAAGATTTTAGCCAAAATTCTTTCACATATTTTTTATACCCCATTCTCTTTGTAATACAGGAGTTAAAAAGAAATTACTTAAGCAGTTAGTGAGGGTTTGGGAGTCCTCAGTAAGATTTCTCTTTTAATAAAAAATAAAAAAGTTGGTTGGGCGTGTTGGCTCATGCCTGTAACTCCAACACTTTGGGAGGCTGAGGTGGTGGATCACCTGAGGTTAGGAGTTTGAGACCAGCTTGGCCAACATGGTGAAACCCCGTCTCTACTAAAAATACAAAAAATTAGCTGGATGTGGTGGCGGATGCCTATAATCCCAGCTACTTGGGAAGCTGAGGCAGGAGAATCGCTTGAACCTGTGAGGCAGAGGTTGCAATGAGCCGAGATCATGCCATTGCACTCCAGCCTGGGCGACAAGAATGATACTGTCTCAAATAAATAAATGAATAAAATAAAAAAACAGCCCCCAAATCATTTCTTTTCAACACAAAGCAGCCTGAAAAAGCAAGCTGCAAGCACACATAAGGAAGCTGGAAGCTTGCATAGGTGATTGCCAGCAGCTGTGCTGGAGGCCAGGTATATCCAACATGGAGGTTTTTCTCTTCCCTTTTCTTTGTCGCTAAGTGTGTGGGTGTCATGGCGCTGTCCAGGTAGAGACCCCATCTGCATAATAAAAGATTAAGGTTGGATGGCCAGCCTCTTCATGGGCTATGTAAATAGAACATCTAGTTCAACCAATCCTCTGGGCCCTGTGTAAATCAGACACTGCCTCCTCAAGCCGCTCTATAAAACCAACTGTGTTCCACTGCAGAGGGAGATCCAGAACACTCCTTACTCTACAAGAGGGAGATTTTCTCTCGTTTCTTTCACCTATGAAACTTTCCACTCTTTTATTTATTTATTTATTTATTTTTGAGAGGGAGTCTAGCTCTGTCGTACAGGCTGGAGTGCAGTAGCCGTGACTTCTGCTCACTGCAACCTCCGTCCCCTGGGTTGAAGTGATTCTCCTGCCTCAGTATCCCATGTAGCTGGGACTACAGGCATGCATCACCACGCCCGGCTAATTTTTGTATTTTAAGTAGAGACGGGGTTTCACTATGTTGGACAGGCTGGTCTCGAACTCGTGACCTCGTGATTTGCCTGCCTCCGCCACCCAAAGTACTGGGATTAGAGGCGTGAGCCACCATGCCTGGCCTAAATTTTCCACTCTGAAACCCACACCTTGTGTGTCTACGTTTTCATTTTCCTTAGTGTGAGAAAACGAACCTCTGGTATTTCCCCAAACAATGCCACTTCATTTGTATTCTTCTCAGATGCCTATTACGTGTATTTTTGTATTCTTGTCAAGTTTCTGAAGTTCTGCTCGTTTTTCTTCCTTTTGATCTGAGTAATCTTTCTTGACTTCTATTGAAGTTCACTTATTCTTTCTCTTGCTTGCACAAATAGGCTATTTATTTCCCCTTAGTGGGTTTTAACATTTTAGTTACTATATTTTGTAACTTCAGAATTTATATTTAGTTCTTTTTACATTTTCTATTTCATTATCAATATCAAGATGTTCTACTCAACATTGTTATTGATATTCTCTGACAAGACACAATTCTCGTATTTTTCTTTAATTCTTTACTCATGATTTCTTTTAGTTATTTAAACATTTATAATAGCTACTTTTAAGTCTTTGTCTACTAAATCTAAAATCTGGACCCTCTCAGGGAAATTTTCTATTGGATTTTTTTCCCCCTATGTATTTGGAATAGTTTCTCATTTCTTTGCGTTTCTCATAATTATCTTTTTGTTGAAAACTAAATATTTTAGATAATATAGTGTAACAACTTTAATCAGATGCTTTTTCTCTTTCTAGTTTTCTGTCTTTGGGTTTTAATTTTTTTATTTTGTTGCTAATTACTTTCCTCTTGCTATTTATTTGTTTAGGGAATTATCTGAACTAAAACTGTAGATACTACATTCTCTGGAATTGAAGCCACTGAGTTCTCTGCTAATTTTTTAAAAATCTGTTCTAATTTTTTTTTTTTTTTTTTTGAGACGGAGTCTCGCCCTGTTGCCCAGCCTGGAGTGCAATGGCACAATCTTGGCTCACCACAACCTCCGCCTCCCAGGTTCAAGCGATTCTCCTGCCTCAGCATCCTGAGTAGCTGGGATTACAGGCTCCCGCCACCATGCCCAGTTAATTTTTTGTATTTTTAGTAGAGACAGGGTTTCACCATGTTGGCCAGGCTGATCTCGAGCTCCTTACCTCATGATTCCCCCACCTCAGCCTCCCAAAGTGCTGGGATTACAGGCGTGAGCCACTGCGCCTGGCCTGTTTTAATTTTTATGCTTAGCTTTCTAGGGTTCATCCTTATGTCATTGCAATGTGATCAGCCAATATAGGTCAGAAGATTTCCTTACATGCTTTACTTGTTTGTCTTCCTCCCTTTGCAAAGGGCATCTGTGTGAGAAGGCATAACTTCATATTTCAGGTAGTTTACAAGCTTTGACCTCCTGCTTGTGCAGGGCTGCCAGACCAACCAGTGGTGACTGCGTCTTGTCTTTTACCTTGTGCATGGGTACAGCTTTGTGCATGAGTACAGCCTTTGCGATCTTCAGAAATAAGTCGAACATTCAAGTTCCTTATGATCATCTTGCTCTCAATTATTTCCTTTTATATTTCAGGCTAGGCTCTTGTCTGCCACAAGCAAATCAAGTCATAGCTTCAGGAAGCTACGGTGTTGTCAATAAATTGCTATTGTTCTGGAAATGCCATAGGGGTAGGGCTTTTAAAATTTTCTTCCTGATGAGCTGAGCTCTGAGTTAAATTAAATAGCCATAGTACCCGGGAATAGAGTTTTATTCTGGGAGCTGAAAGTTTAGACAAAATATTGACTGTGCTCTGAAGATTGTATTTTTAATGGAGTTTTAGTTGAGGTAAATGATTTTGATTGGTTGCAAGAATACGGGCTTTTCATGACTAGAAGATTACTGAGCTGCCAATGAAGTAGGAATGGGAATAATCCCAAGTTAAAATGTTACACACCCTGCCCTGCTTTACTGATATTCAGTAGTTGCTTTTGGATACATGATTTTTGGTTTTCCGTAGCTGTGGTTAATTTCCAGAGTTCTGAAATGGTTAGTGGTTAATTTTGCTTTGCTAGTATTTTCACTGATATTGTGGGAGAGCATTTCACAGAAGTCACCACACCATCATTTGAGTCAATCACTATACCTATTTTTGATGGTTTAGCTAAATCTTTATTGTCAGAGCAGAAAGTCAGTACATACTCTGTTGTACTATTTACCCCCATGGAAAATATATAATTTTATGTTTATCACCTGCCTTATATTTATGTAATTTCAGTCATTTAGGTTATCTGAAGCTTATTCTTTAGATTTGCAGGAAAGAATCATGAAAGCAATATTCCTTCTATTTTTGCAAAGAAATAAAACCGTGCCTGTGCCTTTTACACTTGAATATTATATGGACTGGATATAAAGTCCTTGGCTTAAATTTTACTTTATTGAATATTTTAAATATACTGTGATATAAAATGTTGCTCTTGAAAAATCTAATGAACACATGAGTTTTTTTTTTTCTTCGTAAGTTATTTGACTTTTATTAACTATTTGCCAGAAGTTCAAAAGGATTCTTCTTCCCTTCCCCTTCCCTTCCGTTTCTTCTTTTTTCTTTCTTTCTTCTTCTTTCTACTTGTTTTCTTTTTATGGTACAATAATTTTAGTGTTGTAGAGTAGATGTTCACAGGCATGTGGCATGCTATTTTAATATATAGATTCATATAATATTTTAATTTGGAAAAGTTTTCTTAAAATGTGTATTTATTATTTGTATCATTCATTGCTTTTACTTTCTTCTACAGGAGCTCTAAATCTATGTATATTGAATTTCATTTGCCTCTTTTCTTTATCAGAAACCAAAAATAAAATTCTAAGCCCCCCTCCTCTTGGCCAAAGGCATTAGAAAAATTAACCTAAAAAACAGTTCAGGCCATGATTGGAAAAAGGGGTCAGACATGCCTCATTATACTCTCCTCCCTTTACAATTTAGGCACAACTGATTAGCATTAACATTAAAACAGAGACCTTAAGACTGACAAAACCAACTGTTTGTAGCAATGAGATACCAACATGACAGATGGCAGGTCCTGAAAGAAATCAAAGTATTTTACCCAGGATATATTTATTTTACATATTTTGAAATGACCCTGCAAAGCTATGTCTTATGGGGAAGATCTGCATTCTGTAGAGAACTTCCCTCCCTTTCCAGGTCTTTTTCCTGATCCAGAAGAGAATGAACTAAGAGTCTGGCACCTTGTTAAGTCCGATAAGAAACATTTACACTATTTACAATAGCAAATACATGGAACCAACCCAAATGCCCATCAATGATAGACTGGATTTAAAATATGTGGTACATATACACCATGGAATACTATGCAGCCATAAAAAGGAATGAGATTATGTCCTTTGCAGGGACATGGATGAAGCTGGAAGCCATCATCCTCAGCAAACTAACAGAAGAACAGAAAACCAAATACCTCATGTCCTCACTCATAAGTGGGAGTTGAGCAATGAGAACACATGGACACAGAGAGGGGAACAACACACACTGGGGTCTGTTTGGGGGTGGGAGGTGAGGGGAAGGAACTTAGAGAACGGGTCAAAAGGTGCAGCAAACCACCATGGCACATGTACACCTATGTCACAAACCTGCACGTTCTGAACATGTATCCTGTTTCTTTTTTTTTTTTTAGAAGAAACAAAGAAAAAAAATAAAAGAAACAATTAGCATCTATTCTCTTTGAAGCCTGCTACAAGATGCTTCATCTCCTAATAAGAACCTTGGTCTCCAAAACCCCTTATCTTAACCTAGATACTCTTTTCTAATGATTTCAGGTCTTTAGATAATAACTTAACTCTTTTAACCAATTGTCAATGTTTGAATCCACCCAGAAACTCCCTGCCAACTCCCACTTTGAGTTGTCCCAATTCTCTGGACTGAACCAACATACCTCTTACATGTATTGATTGATGTCTTGTGTCTCCCTAAAATGTATAAAACCAAGCTGTAGCCTGGCCACCTTGGGCACCTGGTCACAGGATCCCTCGGGACTGTGTTACAGGTCATGGTCCTCACATTTGATTCAGGAGAAATTCCTTCAAATATTTTACAATTTGACTCTTTTCATTGAAAATATCTAGTACTTTTCTTGTGAATCCTTTAGTTTCTAATTTATTTTTTTTCTTTTAAATAATTTTGACACAAGTCATGATCTGTTGTTATCTTGTATTCTTTTTGTTAAATACTCGTTTCTGAAATGATAGTTGAAAAATGGCTTTGCTGAATTTTATCACTTCTATTTTCAAGTCATTCTTTACTTAATCACCCTGATTTTTGAGTATTTTCTAATTATGCTTTATTGTTGTCTTTCCTTAGAGTCTGTCATCTCTTAATTTCTCTTGGTTCATTTTGAAAACATGCCTTTCTGGAGTTGTTTTTTATTATATGAAAGCATCCTGTGACTTTAAAGAGAGAGATGCATTCAGGATAACTTTTACAGCTTTATTTCTCTGGAGATCTCATTTCTGCTGTTTTCCCAAAGAGATAAAAATATAGCTTCATGGCCGGGCGCGGTGGCTCAAGCCTGTAATCCCAGCACTTTGGGAGGCCGAGACGGGCGGATCACGAGGTCAGGAGATCGAGACCATCCTGGCTAA
>NW_016806659.1:1678232-1704005 GCF_001698545.2 Rhinopithecus bieti | reverse complement strand
GTTATATTTGAATCTTCCTTTTATTTACTTCTTGTTTAATGTGGGTTCTATCTCCAAAAGTTTCTCCTCAATTTCTCTTCCTCCTGAGATGAAGTTTTCATTAGTAAATTTTGAGATTCCACAGAATGCGTATTGCTCCAGTATGAAGTTCTCTTGTAGTGACGTGAATTGGACACTTAGAGCTCCCTCCACGTTTTGATTGCTCTTCTTCGTTGTCTGTTCATACTTTGCAGTGAATACTTGCTGTTAACTTTAGTGTTTGTCTGCTTCCATTGTCACAGTACGCCTTGTTGTCTTTTTCTCTGCAGACCTAATACATGTTGTTGGTATTTCTGTTTTCCCGTATTGGAGTCTGTAGGGTACTTGCTCACCAATGATCATAATATATGTTGTCTGCGTGTTTTTGTTTAGCTTATTCTAGTTGCCATCTGTGTGTGCTTTACGGGAGTGAGAAAAATGAAAAAACTGTTATATTCCCAATATCTTCCTGGAATCCTTATAATTATATTTTCCTGACTCACTTTTTACGTCATTTTGTTGTTTTATATTTTTTATCTGAGATCTTGTATATATATATATTTTTCTTTATAGAGACCATATTTTATGTAATTTCAAGTTGAAATGCTGATCAAAATTTCATCCTGTAGTTTGTGTAATATGTCTAGTGCATATTTATCAATTGTCTAGGTGTTTTTTCCCCTTTCTCATTTTTTACTTTGCATATTTTTAATTAAATGCTAATATTTCCTTTTAAATTCTCACTTATATCTTAAAGGCGATAGAGGAAAGGTGAAGAGTAGGCTTTACTGTACTAACCAAAAAAATGACATCCTTAAGAATATACTAGAAGTGTAAATTATAGAAATTCAGCAACGTAAGTGACACTTTCTTCTTCATAAAATTTCACTGACCTCCCAGGCATAACTCTCCTGTTGATTAACAGAATGCCTTCCTGGATTACTGTAAAATCCTTAATAAAGTGATTGTGTGATTGTGTGCATGTATGTGTGTGTGTGTGTGTGTGTATAATTTTACTTATACCTCCAATAGCTGCACAGCTTTTTACCATCCACAATGTTCACTTCATCATTCCATGCCAAATGTGAATTTCTCTTTAAATCTCTGGTACCTTTTTGTCTAGCACCGTATTATTTACCATTCCACGAATGTACAGCAGGGTTCAGGGCTACCTTTCTGGATTGTTGGATAACCTAATTTTTTTGTTTCAATTGAAATAAGGAATTATTATGTGGTTCCTTGGGTTATAAAATCTATTTTGAAGACTTCTGACTCTTTCGTAAAGCTAAAGAGACCAATATATTCACTAGATAGCCTTTACCATCCTGGATCAATATTTATAGTGTTTAACATGTTTTCTTCATAAATTGTATTTTGTGGTATTTTCTATTTTCTTTTGAGATTATCTTTAATTGTGTTTTGTTTTGTTTTTTTCTGTCAAGTTCATTTCTAAGAAGATATCTTTATTCTACCCTCTTAAGCCAGGATTATGAGGTATGTTTTACAGATAATTTTTTTTTTTTTTTGTCTTTTGAGACAGAATCTTGCTCTGTCACCCAGGTGCCCAGGCTGAAGTGCAGTGGTGTAATCTTGGCTCTCTGCAACATCTGCTTCCCAGGTTCAAGCAATTCTCGTGCCTCAGCCTCCCAAGAATATGGGATTACAGTCATGCAACCCCATGCCTGGCTAATTTTTGTATCTTTAGTAGAGATGGGGTTTCACCATATTGGTCAGGCCAGTCTTGAACTCCTGGCCTCAAGCAATCCGCCATCCTCAGCGTCCCAAAGTGCTGAGATCACAGGCGTGAGCCACCGCACCTGGCCACAGATAATTTTTTGCTACCAACAGTATCATCAGCCTTACCAGGTGTCAGAATCCTTATAACTTTTTTCCTGCAGTGGCTTTCACTGCCATGGATAGAAAATTGAACATTTAAGAGCTTTATGCTCTTCATATGAAAATTTTTAGGTTTTATTTTCTTCTTTTTTAAAATAAATCTGATGCATCTTTTCTCTTTAATTGCTTGGAAAAATTAGTTACATAGCTTTCATCCAGCCTTTCTTTTTTATTAATCTACTCAATATTTATTGAGTTCTTACTATGTGCTGTTCTATGGGGTAGACAGAAACTCCTTATTTCCATGGACCTTAATCCTAAAGAAAGATGGAGATGATTCAAATAAGCCTGCATGACTTTCACAGCTCTCCATGGTAAGAGTTCTTACACTGTTCACCTTTACTACCTTCCAGTTTTACTGTTTTCTCTTTCAATTTTAATCTGCGAGGGTTTTATTTGATAGCATGCTGGTTTTCTTGATTAGTTATATTTTATTACTAATGCTGAAGACTGTATAACATAGCTTTCAGAAACAGATTGAATGTGTTTGGGCTTAGAGGTAACATAATCTAAGCTTGAATCAGAATACAGATTTCATATTGTTTGTACTGAATGCAAGACTTTTTTTAAAACAAGGAAACACTGAAATAAAATGGAGCAGGTTGTGTAATACAGGCCACTTGGGATTTAGCACCATAGGGAACTTTACAAGCTGCTTAAGGTAAATCCTGTATCTATGGAAATATTGACTGCTTCCTAAACCAACCATCCATCATTATGTCCACAGATTTCCACAAAAGAGTTTGCAATGAATTTAACTCTCCTTTTGTTCAAATTACTTGCACAGAATCAATGGAAACCAATTGCTCTTTGTCAGAATTATAACACATGCCAAAACAACTGAGAGGTATAGCTATTTTTAGTCAACTTGTTAATTATTCGTGTTTTGGTTACTTTCTAATTTTAAATTTCCTCTGAAGTAAAAATCTTGCTCTGTATTTTCCTCCGGTGGTGTGCCCTGACTTCGTGAGCTGCAGAAGGTAAGAGTAAATCAAGCCAGGTATAATTAGTTCTCTTTCGAGCCTAGAAATCATTAGAAATAGCAAGATAGAAACTTTCACCAGTCTATCCTGAACACCTATCTGTTCAGTCCACATGCTCTTGTGTGCCTGTTTTCATAATAGGCTCATTATCAAAGCTGGTAAATAGACATTTAGCTCCCATTAATCCCTGTTGTTCACTCTACTGTGTTTATCTTGTAAACTCCAGAGCTGAACTGATTAAAAATTAGCTTAGGTGGGCATGCCATTACTTTCTTACCAGCTTTTTTTCCTGCTTTGACCCAAATTGCCCTTGTAGTTGCATGCCATCTGCCTAAGGTTGAATTTAACATTAGAGCCAGGGACGCTAAGCTAGTGTGGGCACTAGGAAATAAAATGGACAATTATAGCAAACATTAGGTGAATGCCTTTGGTTAAGTTCCCCGAAAATAAACTCTAAGACGGAAGTGACATGCAAAAGGCTTTTTGGGGTGTGATTACAGAAGACAAACCTGTAAATAGATGAAAAGTCAGAATTTGGAGGAGGAGAAAGCTGACCTGCAATGTGGTCTCAACCGAGGCTGTAGTCAATCCGTGATACTCTCTTGAGCTGAGACCGCCCTTGGCAGGAACAAGGCCTTTGTTTCTCTGTATCAGCTTCCTTTATGGTGGTGTCATCTGGAACCTGGAAGTTCCTGCAGCCGAGGGCAATGCCTAGAAATAGATTCAGCTTTGTACTGTCGGCATCCAATAGTCCGGCCAGCTGGAAGATGCATATTTAGCTTTGTAGAGTGAATCTGGTTGGAACCCCGGAGAATCCATTGCTGTAACTACATAAGGCAGGCTTAAGGTTAGGGAGCATTCAGTTGTCCTCTTTATGCTACTAGAAGTACAATGACTAAACATCTCTGCTAAACTCTTACAGCCATGAAGGAAGAATTAATGGTGTAATAACATCCGTGTTTCTTTGAGTGTTTAGTTTCCAGTCCAGATCCCAAAGATGTAATGGCTCTTCCTGCAGGAAAGTATAAATTATAACCTTCTGTTTCATCACAGACTGAAGATACTAGAAGGCAGAGGAATGATCATTTGGGCAAATGGACAAGGAGATGAATGGAATAGAACAAAGAGAAAGAGATGGAGAAAGGTATTTTTGTCTTTCCCAAATATTAAGTAAGGCAGGCAACTGACTTTTCAGAGAATATTTTCAGTGAATCCAACTAGTATCAGAATATTGATTATAAAAGCGAGAGTCTCTAAGTGGACCTTTGCATTTCCCATCTTCAGTAAGGGCAACCTGCTTTTAATAGACTGATGCTCCCACCGACAACAACTACAAAGTGAAAACAAAATATGAAACCAAATCTTTTTGAAGGCATTAGAGGACTACTAAACCAGCCAGAGCATAAAAGGTCTGAGAGAAAGGAAAGTATATTAAGATGGGTCCAATATTCCACCAGGATTTCTCCACAGAGGCATTTGACAGTTCGTAAGTGGCGTGGAGCTTGGAGGCTCAGAAGCCAAATGGAAAGCTGTAACTAAAACTTGGGAAACCAAGCAGAGCCTGCTGCAGGCTTGTGGGGATGGGGAAATGGAACCTGACTCCTAGGCTACAAGGCCATCAGGTGAGGATAGACCAAGACGCCAGAGAGGAGGAAGCGCTTTAGGGATTCATAGCCATCTGTCTCACCCTTCCTCTTAAGACGTTTGTTCCTCTTTAGGCACAGGGGTTCAGAAGGCAAGAGGATAGCAGTAAATAAGAGAATAGAGGGTTGAGCAGAAATATCAGCAGTTGCACCTGGCTGAGAAGACAGAGGGAAGTTCTGAACTTGCCAAAAGAACTTGGCAAACACTGCAACTTCCACTAGTTGGAGTAAGAATGAACTTCATAGGAGGAGTAAGGATGTAAACCCACCCTCAGAAAACTCTGAGCTCAAACCAGAGTAAGATTGTCTACTCAAAATAAATGCTTTCTTGGAAGAAATTAGAATCAGACAGTTTTGAGTTATCTGTGTAAATTCTAATACAAAACTGTGTGGCATTCAATTAAAACTACTAGGTATACCAAGAGTCTGGACTAAATATTTTTTAAAAAAGGAGGGGAAGGCCAGGGGCAGTGGCTCACACCTGTAATCCCAGCACTTTGGGAGGCCAAGGCAGGCAGATCACCTGAGGTTAGGAGTTCGAGACCGGTCTGGCCAACATGGAGAAACCCCATCTCTACTAAAAATACAAAAATTAGCCAGGCATGATGGCAGGTGCCTGTAATCTCAGCTACTCAGCAGGTTGAGGCTGGAAAATCACTTGTACCTGGAGGCAGAGGTTGCAGTGAGCTGAGACTGTGCCACTGCACTAGAGCCTGGGTAACAGAGTGAGACTCTGTCTCAAAAAAATTAAATTAAATTAAATTTAAAAAGATAGGGAAAAGGTCATAAAACAGGCCCATATGGATCCTTAGTTATCAAAGTTATCAGAAACAGACTTTAAAATAGTAATATTTTCAACAAAATAAGTGACAAGTAGGACAATTTGTACAGAAACTTGGAATCCAAAAATAAGACAAACAGGAATTATAGAGATGAAAAACATATAAAATTAAAAGTCCAATATGTGATTTAATAGGAAATTAAAAAAAAAACAAAAAGAAGGTTATGAAAACTATAACATAGTCAGTAGACGTATCTGAATTGAAGCATAGAGAGAAAAAATGAAAAGCACAGAAAAGAACATAAATGACACATGGAAAAGAGTGAAAATGACTTTATGTGTGTGACTAAAGTCCTAAGAGAAGAGGGGTGTAAGACCAGGGCACAGCGGTATTTGAGGAGACACTGGCAAGTAACTTGTCAAAACCGATCAAAAGTATCAAATCACAGGTTCAGGAAGATTTACAGGCCCCAAGGAGAAAAATGCAAGGATATATATAACTAGGCAAATCAGAGTAAAACTGCCACATACCAAAGTTAATGAGATAATTTTAAATGAGATAGATAAAATGAAATATTACTTCCAAAGAACCACACTCTTCTCAGTGGAAATTATTGAATCCAGAGACACGGAACACCATTTTAAAAGTATTACTCTAAAATAAATACCAATGTATAATTTTATATTTAAAAAACCCTCCAAAAATGCAAGTAAAATAAGTGCAACTTTAGACACACAAAAGCAACAATTTCACAACTCAGAGATCTTCATTAAAATAAATTCTAGAGGGATTTATTTGAGCAGAGGAAAAATAACTTTAGATGGAAGTATGGAAAGACAGAAGTGAATAAATAGTACTGGAACAGCGTATATGAGAAAGGTAAATCTAAATTTATATGGACTATAAAAACGATCAGTCTCGTAGGCTTTAATGTCAATGGAAAATTAAAATACATAAAAATAATAATGTCACATTTGTGTGAAGGGGATTTAAGAGTTATATTGTTTTAAAGTATTTGCATTGTCTAAAACATGTACAAATAACTCATAATTATGCTGTAATATGTCAAAGAATCATGTAACTGCTGAAAAGAATAAAGTGATAATCCTCAGAAAACTAACACAGGAACGGAAAACCAAACACTGCATATTCTCATTCGTAAGTGAGAGCTGAGCAATGAGAACACATGGACACAGAGAAGGGAACAACACACACCATGGCCTGTTGCAGGGTTGGGAGCAAGGGGAGGGGAGGGAGAGCATTAGGACAAATACCTAATGCATGCGGGACTTAAAACCTAGATGATGGATTGATAGGTGCAGCACACCACCATGGTACATATATACCTATGTAACAAACCTGCACACTCTGCACATGTATCCTGGAACTTAAAGTAAAATTTTAAAAAAAGAAAAGAATAAAAGAATTTATAATAAGCTAATAGGCAAATTGAATGATTAAAATATTTCTGGATTGACCCAAAGGAAGATGAGAAAGGATGAAAAGGGATTATAGAACATATATAACAAATACAGAAAACATGTAATAAAGTAACTTCAAACAGATATATCATTATATTAAATTTAAGTTTTTTATCATATTATATGGAGCAAGAGCAAGCAGGATACACAGAAAAGCAGCTCAAAATTTGTGCAATGCTTAAAGAGAAACACAGTAAAAAATCAGATACTAGGAGAGATGTTCCCTAGTGACGGGAAAATAAAAATGGACACAAAACCTGGTTATGTGTAGAGTTCTCTGACGTACACTTCACCGTCTCTGGAGAGTGGCAGTGCATGGAGTCTTATTCTGTAAATTTTCTCCTCGTTATTCTCAGCTAATTGTTCCCACCACAAGGGCTGAAGTGACTCCTTTGAGTACTGATGGGAATAGATTGATAGAGTCTCTTCTTTTTGGATCTGCAGTAAGGGCACTGCTGCTCAGGATGGGAAAAGCAAAGCTCTGGCTCTTCATAACAAGCCTGAATCAAATATGAATATCAATGGCTGTTTCTAGAATGAAAATGCAATGTCATGTTTCATTTATCTTGAACAAAACTCATCTCTTATAAGCATATCTGAGACTGAGGGTCCTCCTGCCCTGTCATAGGCTTCAGGCTATTCTTGGCTGTAGAGATGATAGCCACTGATTAAGTTGCACGTGAGAAAGTTAATTCTTCCATTCCAAGAAGTGTCAGGAGTTCTGGAATTTAAAGTTATCTTGAGTGAAACAGAGACCAGCTCCTCGTGCTAGTCCTCAGGTAGCCCCCAGACAGGTCAGAGCACAAAAACAGCAATGAGAATAAGCTCCACTCTGCTCGCTCTGGAAGCAAAGTCCTAGGCTTACATTGAGAATGCTGGTTTTAGTCTTCAAGGTCAGCACCTAGCAGTGGGGAGGGTGGGACAAAGGCGGTAACACGCCACAATGCTATCCTACAGGTTTTGACTTGTGAATTTCTTGACTCAGCCTTCACTTGCTTCTGTAAATCTTCCTTGTTGTCCAGAGTTCTGACACAGTTGGTTCACAGTTTCTGCTCATTTTTTGGTGCTTCTTTGGAGGAGCAGGAGTTTGAAGCTGACTCCTCTGCCATTTTGCTGACTTGACTCTTTCTGAACTTTCAAAAAATAATAATTCTAATAATTTGCATGTAAATTCTCTTGTTTTACATGTAAATTAACTTACAATCTTATAATTACTTTATTTTTATTTCTTTTTCATATATAGTTAATTCTATATATAATTGTTTTATGATCCATAATACTATGTATGTAATATATAATCTATATGTCATATTATGTTTACTGTATACATACACTTGTACTAACTAGCTGCCTAGCTAGCTAACAGTGTATCTCACAGCACGGCTGGAACTGCTAATAAATGTTGTATATAAAACAATGCTAGAATTATAAGTATATTATAGATATACTTTATACAATTAAAGATGGTCCTCATATGCCTAATTTGCTGAAAGTTGTTTACTTTCGATAGCTGCAAAAGGCAGACAAATCCTAGGCAGATAGAGGTGGGTCCCCGTTAAAATCTCACCTTCAAACCAAAGACAAATTAAAACCTGAAAGCCAAGCTTAAGTCTCGAATAAATCCAGGAACCGGATTGAGAACCTCTTTTCCCATTAGGCATGCTTTCCTCTGATTGATCCCCACCCTTCACCTAGTTTACATATACATACCTACCCTTCCCGAATTGGTGTTTTACACTGTCATGCCTATCTTTGAGTGGTGCCTCTGTTTCAGCCTTTTTTTTTGCATACTCACAAACCAATCAGCATGCACTCCTCCGTTCTGAACTCATATAAAGCCCCCGATTCAGCCACACTAGAGGGAGACTGCCTGCCTTTGGGCGGGGAGGGGAACTACTCACCTTCTGGTGGGAAGAGACCACTTGACTTCAGAGAAGGGGCTGCCCTCTTGGGTGCCCTCTCTGCTGAGAGCTGTCACTCAGTAAAACTCTCCTCACCCTTGGGTTGCCAACATAACCTCATTCTTCTTGGATGCAGGACAAGAACTCAGGACCCGCTGAACACAGGATTGAAAAAACTCTGTAAAACTGTACATAGCCCTCTATCCTATGCCAGCAGAGGGCAGCCGCAGCCAGGGAGGACAGCCCCAGAGCCACGGGCCGGGATGAGACAACAGGACTAAAAGAGCTGTTAGGACGCTGTAACATCCCCTCTGAGGTTTCAGGGTCTCTGGCATCCCTATTTTGGCCCTGCGTTCTCTTCATCCAGGTGCTGGTGCCCAAGGCAGAAACGGGTTGCGGCACGTCCTGCCCAGATTCAGGCTGAGCGCAGAGCCTTCGGCTAGCATGGGATCTCGGGGAGATTGCAAGCCAAGTGTAGCCCACCAGGCTGAGCGGGCAGGGTGCCTTCTGCAGGGAGCCCAGGATGAGTGAGATCCAGTGGGGGGTGTCGCTGGCCATGGAGGTCTCCGGCTGGCGATGCAGCTCCGAGAAAAATCCTGCCTCACTTTTAACCATTACTTTGTTTTACATTTTATCAAATGCATTTTCTGCATTTATTCAAACTATCATTTAAAAAATATCAAATACAGTCATGGGTTGCTTAACGACAGAGATACATTCTGACAAATTTGTCACTAGGCGATTTTATCATTGTTTGAACATCAGAGTGTACTTACACCAACTTAGATGGTACAGCAGGTTACTGTACTGAGTACTATAGGCAATGGTAACATAATGGTAAACATTTGTGTATCTCAACATATATAAATATAGAAAAGGTATAGTAAAAATATGGCATTATAAACTTATGTCGTTGCGTACATGGTTCATTGTTGATCCAAACATGATTATGTGGCACCTGACTATATATACCTATTAAAGTTTCTTTGCATCTTTAGATGAATCCAACTTAGTCATTTTTTACAATAACTTGCTGAATCCTGTTTGTTATATTTTGTTTAGCAATATGTATTCCTATTCAAAAAATCACACTGGCTCATAATTACCCTTCATCATGCAGACCTTGTCTAGTATGTGTTTTATCATCACCTCACATTAGTTGTGTATTATGAGGGTTTTTTTCTTGTAAGAGCTTTTATATGTTTGAGGTAATTTATTTTTAAACCTTTCTTAACAAAGGACGCTAAAACCTTGGTAATTGTAGACAAGTGACAATAAAATGTGTTATCCAAACCAATTCTGAGAGTGAAAAAAATCACTATTAATATTTTCACTGGGGCTGGGCATGGTGCCTCATGCCTGTAATCCTAGCACTTTGGCAGATGGAGGTGGGTGGATCACCTAAGGTCAGCAGTTCGAGACCAGCCAAGCCAACACAATGGAACCCTGTCTCTACTAAAAATACAAATATTAACTGGCTATGGTGGACTGTGCCTATAATCCTACCTAATTGGGAGGCTGAGGCAGGATAAATTACTTGAACCCAGGAGGTAGAAGTTGCAGGTCGGGCGGGCGTGGTGGCTCACGCCTGTAATACCAGCACTTTGGGAGGCCAAGGTGGGTGGATCACAAGGTCAGGAGTTTGAGACCAGCCTGGCCAACATGGTGAAACCCCATCTCAACTGAAAACACAAAAATTAGCTGGGCATGGTGGCACGTGCCTGTAGTCCCAGCTACTCGGGAGGCTGAGGCAGGAGAACTGCTTGAACCCAAGAGGTGGAGGTTGCAGTGAGCCAAAATTGCACCACTGCACTCCAGCCTGGATGACACAGTGAGACCCTGTCTCAAAAAAAAAAAAAAAAAAAAAAAAAAAAAATTCACTGGGACAATAGGCACAGAGCAGAACTAACATCAGACTGGGATATAGAGTTATCTTATTACAGATTTATTAACTATTCATATGTTCTTCAATCAGTTTTAAAAAAGTATACTTTGCAGAAATTGCAGTTATTTTTCAAAAATTTGTATGGTATCGGCAGGAGTTTGTCCTAGTTTCATCTTATCAGCCAGTATTATCTCTAGGATCGTTTTGCTTCTTTTCCCCCTAGTGCATCCCTACGATTTTGCTTTGGGTTTTGTTTATCTGGAATTGCCTTTATTTGCTTCATTATTCACGTTAGTACTTTTAGTGGGTACAATATCTTATATTGATGGTCATCTTCTCCAGGGACTTTGAAACATCATTTAATTATCATTTAGCTTCTGTTGTTTAAGAGAAATCTTTTGCCAATGTGTTTGTCATCTTTTCATGTTAATCTGTTTTTCCTTTCTGGTTACTTTAACAATCATCTATTTTCCCCTGGTGTTGGGATGTTTCTCTATACACTACATCTAGATATAGGTTCATGATTGTATATCTTCATTAAGATTTGTTGTTTATCCTGAATCTGATGACTTGGGCATCTAATGATTCTTCTGAATATTGTACTTCCCATATTTTCTATTTTTTCTTCTTCCAGAACTCTGTGTAGATGTACATTAGATATTATTTTTCTATGTGCTTTGTATCTCAGTCTCTCATATTTTTCATTTTCTTACTTTGTTGTGGTTCACTTTTGATAAAATCTTCAGACCTATTTTATGTTTTCTAATTTATTCTTTATTTTATGAAATCTGCTGTTTTGGAGTAGTTACATTTAGTTGTAGTTCAAATCTTCCTGGTGCCTTTAAATTGAAATGTAACACAACATGCATTTTAACAAATTAAGTTCATATCTAGTAAACAAACAAATCATTAGATTTTATAGATAGTTAATTAACAGTGTCCTGGGTGACTCTGTAGTCCCTTCCAGGCATTGTCTGCCCCTGCCCCATGGTAACTGCACTCCTCCTGTCTGACACAAATACTTTTGCCTGTTTCTCAACTTCAAATAAGTAAAATGAATACCGTATTCTCTCTTTTGAGTTTGTCTTTTCTTGTTTGATAATATCTTTATAAGATTGATTGCCTCATCACAATTAGCAATGCTTCATTGTTTTTCATTGCCTTATTCTTATGAATGATTATACCACAATGTACTTATTGCTTGTATTGGCAAAGGAGATTTAGATTGTTTCAGATTGGGGCTTTTTATGAGCAGTGGCTCTAGTCCTTGTCATCTGGTGCATATTTTGCACCTGTCTATGGGTATATAGGTAGGAGCAAGATAGAGCCATACTCATTCATAGAACTGGTGTATGTTGAACTTCAGTATGTACTTCCAAAGTGCACCCATTTGTATTTCACCAACAATGCCACATTGCCACCAAATTTGATTTTTCTACTCACCATATCAGTGGTCACTAATGTTCTTGGCATCAGAGGCCCATTTCATGGATGACAATTTTTCCATAGACCAGTGGTGGAGTGATGAGGGAATGGTTTCAGGATGATTCAAGCACATTACATTTACTGTGGACTTTATTTCTATTGTTATTGCATTGTAATATATAATGAAATAATTATACAACTCACCATAATGTAGACTCAGTGTGTTAGTCTGTTCTCACACTGCTAATAAAGGCATACCTGAGACTGGGTAATTTATAAAGAAAAAGAGGTTTAATGGACTCACAGTTCCACATGGCTGGGGAGGCCCCACAATCATGGTGGAAGGCAAAGGAGGAGCAAAGGCACACCTTACATGGCGGCAGGCAAGAAAGTGTGTGCAGCGGAACTGTCCTTTATAAAACCATCAGATCTCATGAGACTTATTCACCATCACAAGAATAGCACTGGTAAAACGTGCCCCCATGATTTAATTACCTCCCACCAGGTACCTCCCATGACACATGGAGATTATGGGAGCTACAATTCAAGATGAGATTTGGGTGGGGACACAGCCAAACCATATCACAGTGGGAGGTCTGAGCTTGTTTTCCTGTGACTAGGCACTCCCATCTGAAGGTGAAAGGAGACCGTGACACGCAAAGTGTGTTGCTAATGTTCAGTTTACTCCATAATCTTGTTTTGGTTGCTGTCACTGCAGAAAACCCCACTTCATAAAGATAGGATATTGGAAATGGAAGCAGCCTTTTTAGCGCTTTTGTGGCAATCTCAGGATATTCCGCCTTGACTTTAATCCAGAACGTATGGAGATTTGAAGCTGTCCCAAACACTCTTTCAAGGCCACCAGATGCAGCTGTACAAATGAAGTGCATCAACTCACTAGCCACTATAAAGCCTGTTGACAGATGCAGCTTAATTGTCACTTGCCACTCACTGATAGGATTTTTATATCAGTCTGTAAGCAATTGATTTATTATGGGCTCTGTGCAGTCAAACCTCCCTGTGTCGGGGAACCCCACCCCAATATTCAATGTGGGTTCTTTTCTATTTCCTTAAGTGTTGGCTGGTCTGAGAAACAAAGGGAAAGAGTACAAAGAGAGAAATTTTAAAGCTGGATGTCTGGGGAAACATCATGTGTCAGCAGGTTCCGTGATGCCCCTGAGCCATAAAACCAGCAAGTTTTTATTAGTGATTTTCAAAAGGGGAGTGAGCATATGAATAGGGTGTGGGTCACAGAGATCACATGCTTCACAAGGTAATAAAATATCACAAAGCAAATGGAGGGAGCAGGGTGAGATCACAGGACGGGGCGAAATTAAAATTGCTAATGAAGTTTCAGGCATGCATTGTCATTGATAACATCTTATCAGGAGACAGGGTTTGAGAACAGACAACCTGTCTGATCAAAATTTATTAGGTGGAGATTTCCTCATCCTAATAAGCCTGGGAGCATTACAGGAGACTGGGGCTTATTTCATCCCTTCGACTTAGAGAGTAAAAGACAGCTGCCCCAAAGGGCCCATTTAGAGGCCTTCCCTCAGGGGCACATTCTCTTTCTCAGGGATGTTCCTTGCTAAGATAAAAAATTCAGCGATATTTCTCCTATTTGCTTTTGGAAGAAGAGAAATATGGCTCTGTTCCTCCTGGCTCACTGGCAGTCAGAGTCCAAGGCCATCTCCCTTATGCCCTGAACATTGCTNACCTGTCTGATCAAAATTTATTAGGTGGAGATTTCCTCATCCTAATAAGCCTGGGAGCATTACAGGAGACTGGGGCTTATTTCATCCCTTCGACTTAGAGAGTAAAAGACAGCTGCCCCCAAAGGGCCCATTTAGAGGCCTTCCCTCAGGGGCACATTCTCTTTCTCAGGGATGTTCCTTGCTAAGATAAAAAATTCAGCGATATTTCTCCTATTTGCTGTTGAAAGAAGAGAAATATGGCTCTGTTCCACCCGGCTCACTGGCAGTCAGAGTTTAAGGTTATCTCCCTTGTTCCCTGAACATTGCTGTTATCCTGTTCTTTTTTCAAGGCACCCAGATTTCATACTGCTCAAGCACACTTGCTCTACAAACAATTTGTGCAGTTAACGCAATCATCACAGGGTCCTGAGGTGACACACATCCTCCTCATCTTATGAAGATGACGGGATTAAGAGACTAAAGTAAAGACAGGCATAGGAAATCACAAGGGTATTGATTGGGGAAGTGATAAGTGTCATGAAATCTTCACAATTTATGTTCAGAGATTGCAGTAAAGATAGGCGTAAGAAATTTTAAAAGTATTAATTTGGGGAACTAATAAATGTCCATGAAATCTTCACAATTTATGTTCTTCTGCCATGGCTTCAGCTGGTCCCTCCGTTCAGGGTCCCTGACTTCCCACAATATCTCTGCTAATGTTAATCTGTATCTGCAGCTGCTCCTCAGCACTAGCATCACTGCCTCACTTCCACCTTAGATCTTCAGGCCTTAGATTCTCAAAAGGAGTGCACAACCTGGATCCCTCACATGCACAGTTCACAATAGGGTTCACGCTCCTATGAGAATCAAATGCTGCAACTGATCAGACAGGAGGTGGAGCTCAGGTGGTAATCTGAGTGATGGGGAGCAGCTAGAACTACAAATGAAGCTTTGCTCTCTTGCCCAGGCTCACCTCCTGCTGTGCGACTCAGTTCCTAACAGACCATGGACTGGTACTGGTCCATGGCCTGGTGGTTGGGGAACCCTTCTCTATATCATCTGAGCCATTCTGGTTGGTGTGCAGTGGTATTTGGCTGATATTTTAGACATAATTTCTTTCTCATTTAAAAAATGTATTTATTTTATTTCTTTGGTTATTCTATTCATACTTTCATGTTCTGTTTTGATAACTCTATTATGTGAAATTTGGGGCAGTTGTTTCTGCTAATGTATATGTATGATGACTTTCTTCAAAACACACACACTCACATACACACACAGACACAAAGACAAATTTCAGATTACATATGCTTGTTGTAAATTCAGTGAAGACTGGCTTCCACTCAGAGGAAAATTGTGTTGCTTTGGCTGCTTGCCCCAGACTGCTACTAAGCAAAGATTACTTAAGACTAAGTTCTCTTCAATTATGGTGGCATCACATCAATCATGTAGGAATGTAAAATTGCACTCCAAGCCCGTGACTGAAAAAGCTCAGAAGAGACATTCTTTTCCATCCTCAGTCTATTTTGAGATGGATTTGCTTTTTTATTTGCTTTTCGTTTCAGAAGATGGAATTTCTGTAGTCCACCCTTCCCTGCATTCAAAACCATTTGAAGGACCTGTACTGATGCTAGAATCACAGTCCCCAAGTTCCATTTTGCACTACTTGAAGGCCTTTTTATGTGCCCTTTCAAACCCAACATCCACATTACAGAGGATGCATGAGCTGAGGGCAGCCACAACTTCAGTGTCCGCATAGTTCCCTGGTTGGTTTTGACTCCAGCTCTTTCTTTTCATTTTTTTAAGAGTAGGTGGCATTTTTCAACATTATTTTTATTGTATTTAATCCAAGGCTTTTGCATGATTTATCATGGAAAAACTTTTCTGGTTCTTTGCTTACTGTCGATATGGAGTGATTTATCAGTATTTCTTTCACTAGGGATTATTTTCTATTCATTCCTCTTCAATCTTCTTTTAGATGGACCTTAAAATTTGTAGTTCATTTTCATTTTTATGATGTTTCTTTACATACTTTTCATATTTCTATCATTCATGCTATGTTCAGGGTGTATTCTGCAGGCATCCGGTTCATTCTTTGCTTTCGGCTGTGTTTATTCTACTCTTCATCTGAGATATTTTTGTTTAGTAAACATAATTTAAATTTTTATGATTTCTAGTAGATTTTCTCTTATGATTATTTTTCTTATGGCTGTGAGCATATTTGTTTTGTTTGTGTGGATTAAATTCTTTTGTTTGTTGAGTTTGCTTTTACTTACCCGAACTTTTGACTTTCCAGGAATACTAGATAATTCCTACTTTTGGGTGTACCTGTGAAGTTGAAATTCACATTGACAATCTCCTGTGTCTGTGCAGCTTTCATCAGGCAGTGGCTGGGATGCACTGCTGGGATTTGTTGTTAGTCAAAGTAGGTGACGTCCGGGATAAGCTATTGATAGGTGAACTGTCTTCATTGTCTTGAACACTCAAGCTTCCCTAGTTGCCTCTGGTGCCTGGGAACTCTGCCCTGTCACTCAGGCTCTGAAATCCACAGAAATTACCTAGCAGTGAAAACACTTGTAACAGTGCTTTGCTTTTGAAGTGGCGAGTCCAAATATTACAGCATGAACCCTTAACATATTAATGTATTAGGTGTTTTCTTTTTATTGTTTTCTTGATAAATAACAATGTCAGAACACTTTAACGTTTTTAACCGTCTCTCATCTTTTGTGCCACTTTTTAGTGTATTTTAATATTGTCTACATTTTTTATCATTAACATTATTTTATACTGTCATTATTTATTTAGAGTTACCTACCTATTTCCCATTTCTTCATCCTTCCTGAATGCCTAAACTTCAAACAGACATAATTTTCATTTGTCCCAAAGTATTTCCTTTAATATTTCCTTTAGTGCATGTCCGCTCATGATAAATTCTCTTTTTGTGTTAGGTAAAAATGTCTTTATTTTATCTTTGTTCTCAAGAATATCTTGTTTGATATAGAATTCCTATTTGGTAGCTCTCTTTACCCCATCCCATAACTGTAATGTAGAATTCCGTATTCACTGGCTTCTGACTTCCATACTTTGTATACAGAAATTGGCTCTCAGTTTTATTGTTACTCTTTGAAGGTCATACGTCTTATTCTCATAGTCTTTGGTTTTCATTATTCTTGTTATGATGTACCTAAATCTGCCTTTTCTTTATTGTTTTGGTCAGTTTGGGTTGATGTAACAAAATGCCATAGACTGAGTGGTCTGAATAACAGATGCTCATTTCTCACAGTTGAAGACTGTGGAGGGTTCAAGGTCAAGGTCCCCACAGATTTGGCTCCTGGTGACACTCTTTTCTAGCTTGTAGACGGCCACCTTCTCACTGTGTCCTCATATAGCAGAGAGAAAAGCTCTGGGGTTTTTCTTTATAAGGACAGTAATTCCTTTATGAAGGATCCACCCTCAAGACTTCATCTAAACCTAATCACCTCTCAAAGGGCCCCACCTTCTAATGCCACACCACTGGGGACTAGAGTTTCAACACATGAATTTTGGAGAGTCTCAGATATTCACCTCATAACATTTGTGTCTTTCAATCTGAAGCTGGATGCGTTTTGTCAGTTTTTTAATATTCTCCACCACTCCTCCTATAGCCCTCTGGTCTACTGAATTTCTTGTCCTTGTGTCTACTGTCTGTTTTTGTTGTTTTGGTCAAGTCCTGTATTGTTATGTGCATAATAATTTTTGCTTTAAGGTTGGACCTTGTATTTGAAAATGTCTAAAGATAATTTGGAGCTCTTAATAATGTTATTTTTATTCATAGAAGATCTATGTTTGCCCTTGCAAGCAGCTGGCTAGGGGTAAAAAGCCTTAATCGAATTAGGGATTAAGATGATTAAAACTTGGGGTTCATGTATCCTTCTAATTCTGTCTTATTTACAGGGCATAGCTCTTACAACAGCCAGTACAAATCCTGTGCTGTTTGCCAATCTTGTCCTTGGCAGGCTCTGGTCTCCAGTTCAGGTACCCTCAAACCGACAGCATGGATAAAGGACCCAATCAGCCTCCCAGCTACTCTTTAGCTATTTTTAAAATTGGCAATCACTTAAGGGGAGAAGTTGTGCCAAATATTGAGCTTGCTTTTCTTGACATCCCTCTTCCTAATCTTGGCTAAAAAAATTATCTCTAACTTTCTGGCTCTCTAACATATTCAAGTAGGGCTTTATATAATATAAAGGGCTTTATATAATATGTGAGATATGTATTTATATAGCTACATATACATATGTACATATTATATATCTATATAAATATATATCACATATTTATAATATAAAGGGCTTTATATTATGCTTATATTTATATATTATATTATATATTATATATCATATACCATATTATATACTATATTTATAATGTAAAGTGATTCACAATAGGGTAGTAGTTAAATAAATTAAATCAGGTCCAAATGTAGAACTACAATCAGCCCTTAACAATTCTATTTCCAAGATTATTTAATAGCAAGGAAAAATATGTAGTATAAGAAATGGAAAAAAGCAGAATATAAAATGATGGATACAGTATGATTTTTAATGTATATGTTCATATGTGCCTTTACATTTGTAGTATATATGTTTTTTTAACTTTTATTTTGAGTTCAGGGGTACGAGTACAGGTTTTTTACGTAGGTAAATTGGTGTCATGGAGGTTTGTTGTACAGATTATTTCATCACCCAGTTTTTAAGCCTAGTACTCATTAACTGTTTTTCCTCATCCTCTCCCTCCTTCCATGCTCCACTCTCTGATAGCACTCAGTCTGTGTTGTTCCCTTCTATGTGTCCATGTATTCTCATCATTTAGCTCCCACTTATAAGTGAGAACTTGGGGTATCTGGTTTTCTGTTCCTGTGTTAGTTTGCTAAGGATAATGGCCTATAGCTCCTTCCATGTCCCCACAAAAGACATGATCTCGTTCTTTTTTATGGTTGCATAGTATTCCATGGTGTATATGTGCCACTTTTTCTTTACCCAGTTGATCACTGGTGAACAATTAGGTTGAGCCCATGTCTGTGATATTGTGAATAGTGCTTCAATGAATGCACACAAGAATTTGTCTTTATAATAGAATGATTTGTATTCCTTTGGGAATATACCCAGTAACGGGATTGCTGAGTCAAATGGTATTTCTGTCTTTAGGTCTTTGAGGAACTGCCACACTTTCTTCCACAATGACTGAACTAATTTACACTCCCACCAACAGTGTATAAGCATTCTTTTTTCTCCACAACCTTGCCAGCATCTGTTATTTTTTGACTTTTTGATTGTAGCCATCCTGACTGGTGTTACATAATATCTCATTGTGGTTTAAATTTGCATTTCTCTCATGATGTATCTATATTTTCCACTCTTTAAATTATCTCTCTCTATTAGACTATCTCTCAAATTTTATTTTTCTAAAGCTACTTTTCCATTTTCTAACTACATGGGAAAAGAAGCCACCTCAAAAATATCCCAAAATGCTACTGAGAGACAGTGTCATGACAGGGGACTTTGCATTTTCATTATTTTATTTTTTAGTATTTTAAAACTTTCTACAAGCTGCGTGCCCTAACTGTGAAATTATGTATACATACATGTATATGTATACACATATACATTAATGTATTTGTGTGTGTATATGTGTCTTTGTGTGTAGTAGTAAGTACATAACTGTGAGTGTTTCTTGTGTGGCTGCTAAACCCCTTCAAGTCATGTAATCCCTAGAATGTCAAATATTGTCCTTAAAGTTTGGACCTATTTGCATGCCATACTCTCCAGTCTTTACGTCACAGCTCTCCACAGCCCTGGGGCTCCGTCTGCCTGGTTTCAGGCTGAAGACTCATAGGGTAGGGAGACCTTTTCTATTTTTTCTTAAATACATAGCTCCTTCCCCCTCCTTCCCTGCTACATTTTCTGTTGGCTCTGCCGCAGTTTCATAGTTTTGCCACTATTGATGCATATTTCTTCAGTCATTTAGTATTGCCCACAGAAGATGCCTGGGAAAAAGAGTCAAAGAATCTGTAAGTGAACCTATTTGCTCTACATTCCCTAAAGGCATTTGTTGTATCTTCATGAACACGATCCCTAGATTCTCCTCATACTGTCATGAGTTGAGAGAATATATAGGCCGGGGAGAGGGGAGGGGGAGAGAGAGCGAGCGAGAGAGAGAGAAACCCAGTTGTGGGTATGCACCCATTTCCAGGAGTATTCCAATCCTGGTGTGATGGACTGCTATTCTGTCACCAAAGGAAGCATCACGTCTCCTGCTTGAGAGATTTAAGAAGGGGATTTGAGAAAAACCTGGGGAAATATTCCATTCAAATATCTTGCTTAGTTGAATTGACAACCTTGTTTGTTTTATTCCATTTTATATAGCTAAGCTCTTCTGGCAAGTATGAAAAAGAAGCCTAGCTCTTTTGCATTCCCATTGAACGGTTAGCTTTCAGTGCCATTAATCATTTATTAGGAAATGCTTTCCTCTCAGATGTGTGTATATCAATAAGTTGTTTGTGTGCATAAATGTGGTCTCCAGACCAAAAGGTTTCCCAGAAGAACATATCTCTAGTTTGTAGTCAGAATTTGCAATCAGAGAATGTAGGTGCAAAAAAGAGTGTTGTATACAGATTATTTTCCTACGCATTAATCTATCCTGAAAGTTGAAGTACCAGTCTCTAGGATATTTTCTTAGCCACAATATAGGGTAAAATCCCACTGAATAAGGGATGTCTTCTCAAAACAAGGATGGCATTAACACTAGTGGGCATTAGATGGCCCTGTGATTCCATTTCAGCATGTGCCAAGCGAATTATTGGTGGGTGGGCACGGAGAACAATCCTAAAGGAATCAGGGACTCAGGGATTATTAAAGAGGTGCATTTTTCCCAAGGCATTTTCCCCCAGCTTCCCAGAAAAGCACTTTGTGGCTCCAGTGTCCATGTCCCAGTGTCCTTTTGCCACATCTCTTTGGAGATGTCAGCTCCTGCAGAAGAGCAGTGAAGCATGTGCCATGGGCAGCTCCTGAGTGAGAGCCTGGGGAGAGCCAGGTGGGTGATGGGTGCTGGGTGTCCCGTCCCATCTCACCCGCAGGGGAGGTGAGCTCTACACTGTGGTCAGTGTCATGAAACGAAAGGGGACAGTGTAAATCGTGTGAAGTATGTCAGACAGAAGGCTTGGCTGTAAAAATGAATGGAGAGTATTCATTCAACAAACATTTACTGAGGGACTTGGGGCCACTTCTGACGGGGAAGATGAGAATGGGGGCAGGTCCCACCTGCCAGGGGCTCACAGGAGTGTCGTGCAATGAGTAAAGAAGTGGACACCTGGAGAGGAACCGTTCCAGACCCCAAAATGGTCGGCAGGAGAATCAAGGCTAGATTCCAGGGTCCTGTTTTTCTTTCCACACTGGCCTTCCAAAAAGTTGGTAGCCAAATTGGTCAGTGTGTGGGATCTCCCAACCTGTCTCTCTTCAGTTCATTAGGTTTCCATCCATACCACCTGGTCTCTTCTTGCAGTCTTCTCCATTCATTCACCCATTCATTCATTCACTCGAACTCATATTTGTTAAGCACCTATGTGTGACACACATAATGCTCGGTTCTTTTGATTTTATAGTGCATATCCTCACCAATATCTTCAAATCTCGATTAATAATGTAATATAAGGCCGGGCGCGGTGGCTCAAGCCTGTAATCCCAGCACTCTGGGAGGCCGAGACGGGCGGATCACGAGGTCAGGAGATCGAGACCATCCTGGCTAACACGGTGAAACCCCATCTCTACTAAAAAATACAAAAAACTAGCCGGGCGAGGTGGCGGGCGCCTGTAGTCCCAGCTACTCGGGAGGCTGAGGCAGGAGAATGGCGGGAACCCGGGAGGTGGAGCTTGCGGTGAGCCGAGATCCGGCCACTGCACTCCAGCCCGGGTGACAGAGCAAGACTCCGTCTCAAAAAAAAAAAAAAAAAAGAAATAAAAAAATAAAAAAAATTTAAAAAAAACAAAATGAATACCTACAGAGGTTTCTATCACCCCCACCTACCCATAAAGGCACTTTCACGAATTCTGGATTTTATTGACTCATGAAGACTGGAAATGCCAGCTAATCTGGGTTCCCAGAACCTTCTTCCAGGTATTTTTCTAGGGCACCTTTCCACTCCTCATTCCTCTGCAAAACTGAGATTTCCTCTCCAGAGGCTGTCTGTGAGGAATCGACTTGGTTTTTTTTTTCTCTTCGCAAATGCCCCAGCTTCTTGTTTTCTGGACCCTGTGCTTGAGGAGTGCATCAAAACCTCCTCTTTTGTTGCTCAATTAAAGGCTTCTTTCTGGCACTTCAAACTACTACTTATCTCCTGCCCTCTCACATCTTTTGGAAACATGGTGTAATGGAAATCGCATTTGAGAGGAGAGGCTTCTGGTGCATCAGAAGAACCATAAGAAGTAATTTTCTAAAAATAGGATGCTGTTAATACCAGCAGAAAAGTGGGACTTAGAAAAATATCCACTGTCAAAGACAAAGAAAGGTGAAAAAGCAAATCGCAAGCTTTTGGTACACATACCTTATCAGAGCACAGACAGGGTGTTTTTTTTTCTAGAAAAATTGCCCACAGTGAGTATCTGCAAATAATAGAAACCTGTAATAGCATCATTGCTGAAGCTAGAAGAAAGTTAACGTAGAAAAGGGCACAGGGAGCTGGAATGAATATTCTGTGGCGTCAGGTACCAAGCCAGAGACGCGTGCATGGCAGAGTAGAATCAACTTGATGCCCGGAGTCCCAGAGACCTGGGCTGGCGTCTGGCTAGGTCACTAGTCATGTGACGATAACAAGTCGGTTAACCTTTGTAGGCTTTGGGGTTCCCTGAATAATGGCAGATAAACATATTTCCAATTGAGAGAGGCTTAAATGAGACAGTGCTCGTTGATAGTGCCTAGTGGAGCGTGGAGGAATCGAATCTACTTTTACCAAATGCCAGTTCCCCAGGATCCCTCACCCTTGCTGAAATAGTTGGAACAGGGATCCTTGGACACGTGGGTTGGAAATGAGGCACCCTGAGCAATGGTAACCGGCCAGCAGGGGATCTCTTTACAGATAAACTTCCAGGGGCTGGGGCATCCTGCCCTGGGAATAGAAGGTGTGTGGTTTGGAGTTTAACAGTTTTATTGCACTGTATAAGGTGGCTGGGCGTCCACAGCAAGCTCAGCCCTGGGCTCGGTATGATGGACTTAGATGGTGAGAAAGCACTCAGTGTGGCCTTGAGCACACCAGCAATGACCAATCTTTGCATTCTGTACCCTTCTCTGAGCACGTGCAGTGTCCCTGTTCCCTGCATCCACCAAGGTTGCTTATAGCAAAGTTTATTTTGCACCCACGGGCATGGATGTAGGTCACAGACTTCCTTCTATGAGGGCAGGTGTGTGAATGGGAAAGGTGTTTTAGGAATTAAGAAACAGGTTGGAAAGTAATTCTTTTCGAATGGGTTTTTCTTGACTTCTCTGGATGGCTCTGACAGGCAAAGGTATCTCTTGTCACTGTCAATTGATTTGAAGGTACTGTGATCACAACATAGAGTGGGGCAGGGAGGAGGGCAACACTGACTTCCATGGCTGAAGGTGCTTCTTTTTTTTTTTTTTTTTTTTGAGATGGAGTCTTGCTCTGTCACCCAGGCTGGAGTGCAGTGACCTGACCTCAGCTCACTGAAACCTCCGCCTCCCGGGTTCAAGAGATTCTCCTGCCTCAGCCTCCTGAGTAGCTGGGATTACAGGCATGCGCCACCATGCCTGGCTAATTTTTGTATTTTTAGTAGAGATGGGGTTTCACCATGTTGATCAGGCTGGTGTCGAACCCCTGACCTCATGATCAGCCTACCTCGGCCTCTCAAAGGTGCTTCTTGAAGGTTTGGGTATTCACCCAGGATTTAAGAGAGGGAGGGATGTTCCCAGTAGAAGGAATCAGGGAACAGAGAGTACAGAGGCTCAAAAGCAAGACAGGCTGGAGCTAGGGGGCTGGGGAGTGGCGTCTGAAGATTTGTAGGAGGCCCAAGCAAACACGTGTGTGCAGGGTGAATGGTGGGTGTTGGTCATGAGGAAAAAGCAAAAACCATCTCAAAATTATTCTATGGAGCTTGAGCATCTTGACAATATTAAACTACTGAATCTTGGAGTGGTATGAGAGAATCTGCCTTTCAGAAGGATGTAGTTTGGGGATGAAGCAGAGGGTGGAACATAGAGGCAGAGAAACAGCAGAGAGGCTGCTGCAAAGTGATGAGGGTGTATGGAGGTTGATGAGTGGTGGGACCACTGGCCAGGAGAGGGCAAGCGAGGGCAAAAGTGCTGTGACTCCATGACTAATGTCATGTGATAGCAAATCAAACCGGAGAGCTCAGGCTAGCTGTCAGATTCCTGACTTACTAGATGAAGAACCCATGAGTCATTGCCCTTGCATGCTGGTCACAGCTGGAGATACCTGAGGTCTTGACCTGGCTGAACTCTGCGATGACTCCCTCACTCACAGCTCTGACCGTAGGCTGGCCAAGCATCCTCACTTGTGTGTGACTTCCCCACATGGCTGGCTGGACTCCTTCTGAGCACAGTGAAGGGAGGGGTACCTCTGCACAATGCCAACTGCCACCAGAACCTGCATTCCAAGGCAGCATTTTAGAAAGCATAGGCATCCATGGCCTAGGTTAGAAGGCACTCAGAGAAGCTTATGCCACATTTAGTGGGGTGTAAGTGAACCTCAAGCCAGCCAAGATTGAAGGGGTGTAGCCTACAAAAGGCATGAATGCAAAGAGGCTGGTTCATCAGGCACCACGGGGACTCGCCACCACAGGAAGGGGCAGGGAGTGTGACTCGTGCATGAAACAAAACCTGATATCAGTGGGGCATGGATCTATGACCGCCTCCCGCCACTAACCACCCCACCACTGATACCAAAATCCACAGATGCTCAAGACCTTGATATGCAAGGTGTGGTATCTGCACATAACTTACGCACATCTCCCCATATGCTTCAAATCATCTCTCCACTACCTATAATGCCTAATACACTATGAATGCTATGTAAATAGTTGTTGGCCTGTATTTTTTTGTTTGTAATATTTTTTATTGTTGTATCGTTATTTTTTTTCTGAATATTTTCCATCCATGATTAGTGGAATCCATGGATGCAGAACTCACAGATCCTGAGGGCTGACCATTTAAGTGCATCCCGCACAACATTTGTTATTTATCTGAAATTCAAATTTAACTGGGCATTCCGTATTTTATCTGGAAAGTAGAAGTGAAACCAAATTAAACCCAGGGAGTTGGCTTGCTGAGCCACCCTTCTCATACTTTCACTGAGCTGTGAGTCACCTTGTGGATTTTAAAGTTTTCACTGTCACTCAGGGAGCTATCAGAGTGCATGGTCCCGGCCAAAGCAAGCCTCACCCCAGGGCAACCCCACACCCTCACGTGCTCATTCCTCACCATGAGGTTCAGTTGTAGGCAATACTCTCATTAATGCAGAAGGTGTCCTCCGGTATTTTATGAATGGAGTTTTATAAAGAAAATGCAGAGGCAATACTGCCCCGTACCTTTTTCTGATTTGCGGCTTCTTTTCCCCAAGGATATAGGAAAATAGGACTCACAAGTAAGAGAATGGAGGAAAAAAATGGCTCTCTGCTGAGCAGGTCCTTTTCAAGCCCTTAGAAAGAAAGGCAAGCATTTCTTCATTGAAGAAGGACGAGTCAGTGACATTTTCTCATTTTGCTGCGTGTGATATTCACACTGATTCCAATTATGTGAAATGCAGGTTCCAGGAGTTCAGCTTTAAAGGGCCATAGGTTTCCTTCTCAATTGGGTGGAAGCATTTTAAATCATCCCCACCTCATGCCAGCCAAAGTCTTTGTTTTCTTTATGGCCAACTTTCTTCTTTCCTTTTCCAAGCACAGCACAAAAGGTGGGAGGTTACTTTGAAGAAAGGCATTTATTTTTAACAATAAACCAAGATCTGAAAGAAGGCAGAATTAGAGTTAGTTCCTGTAAAATGAAAAAAAAAAAAA
>NW_016806659.1:1667599-1676950 GCF_001698545.2 Rhinopithecus bieti | reverse complement strand
TCTCCCTCCTTCCTTCCTTCCTTCATTCCTTCCTTCTTTGTATTTTTTGACGACTAGTTAGTAAGCCTTCTGTTCCCAGCATGTCCGGATGCATGCAAGAATATGTGGCCAATTCCATTTTAATCGTATTGTGCTAAATCCAGCTGTACTAGTGTAGACATGCTCCTATTTGCCAGTCCACACATATTATATCATGCAGACAGTACGCAGAATATAAAATTTCTATGAGAAAGGGACCTCAGCTGAACACACAGAGGAGCATGATCTAATCCTGACTCAGTAGCTCCCTCTTCATCCAGCTCTAGAGAGTTCCTTTAGAGCACAAAATTGCTCCCTTACCCAGGGGAATAAAGTGCTGGTGTTCATAGGAGAAAAACCTGAAAGTGGGAAATACCTGGAAGCTGAAAACCAAAATGCTTCCCTGGTCTTGGGAAACAACAGTGGAAACAGCCTTTATGTCAAGTCCCTTATGCTGTTAAGATGCAAGTTACTCTGGGAAAGCACCGCATTGGTGGGCCTGAAGTGGTTGGTGGGTCTCCTTCCATTTCCAAATGGATCTCTGTTCTTTGGAATAGCCATCCCGGTGGGCCATGCTGGCTGGGGTCTCGCAGGCTGAGCTGGATCCTAGAAGTGATTTGTCATGCATGATGGGAGAATCCTAGGTTGTTCTTGCAGGAGCAACATGTGTTTTATGACAGAGGAGTGAGTTTCAAGCAAAAAAAAGAAAAAAAAAAAAAGGAAAGACAGAAGGGATTAGGTTCATCTGGAGAGACTTCTGACTTGCCGGATGCTACTGATGTCATTTGGGTTCATCTAGAGACCAGGCACAGAGCTGTGGGACATAATCACCACAGCGCTGATGGCCGTGTCTGTCTGTCATTGAGCACCGCCATATCCTAGCACTTTCCATGTTCTGGCTCTTTTTAAGTCTCTCAAAAACCTCAGAAGAGAAAATCCATAGGCATCATCATTAGCCATGTTTGGTAGACCAGGGAAGTGGGGCACAGAGTGATTAATGAGCTCAAGGCCATGCAGCAGATGATGGGCCGCATCCAGTGTCTGCTCGTCATCGTGTGTCTTGCTGCCCTCAAGTCACTCCTAGCAGTTGCCCAGAACTGTTTGTTCCCCGTTCCTATCCTCAGGTGTATCTGGGGTATTTCCACAACCAAACCATGACACTGGCCTCTGCTCCTCTGCGCTGGTCCCTGAAACTCGGCTCTCCCCTGTAGATGCTGACTCTCTGTCTCCTCGAGGTCTTTGGACCCCATGTTTTTGTGGCTGGAATGAAACACATTCCAGCTCCAGCCCTGTGGAGGCTGTTCCCGACCTCTCCACTCAGCTGGTCTCTGTCAGGATTGATTGACTCCTGACCCAAGGGATGGGGGAAAAGGAGTGGGAGGGGATGCCATAAAGGGACCCAGCTTCGGGACTGGAAAAGGGACAGGCCAAGGAGAGGGAAACAGGCTTCCTCTTATGAGATGCTGACCTCATGGTCCCTAGTATATAAGCTAGGGAGAGGCAGGGTAGGGAATGGATGTACATTTTAGTGTGTGGTACTGAGCAAGGCTGGTGGTTAACAGAATTTAGATGCTTTCCAGGGCAGATACTCAATGTGCAGTGGATGAACAATAAAGCCAGTGAACATCGCAGGTCCACAAGAGGGTCAGACAGGGAGGAACCGGAAAAGAAACCACAATGCAAGAGCACAGGGCCCCTTTTTCTCATATGGCTGGCTGGTTGCAAAGTGAATTAGATGAGGACTGTTGCTTTTCAGCTAAGTTAATTAGTAACTTAACAATTTAACAGACTCTAATTGACCATTATACTACGCTACTGTTTTGGGGAACGTGCTAAACAGTTTAAGTCTATTTTTCCTTGCTTGTAGAGCACCTAGCTCATTGAGTTATTTTCAGAATAGAAGGATGCTGCAAAGGATGATGAGTGTGTCTAAGAGCCAAAGGGCAGTGACTTCAGGAAGAGGTGGTTCTAGAAGCTCAATGTCCTTATAATTCTGACTCTGTCTCCAAGAGGTTTTTCCTCCATCTTTCTTAATCATTAGTCAGATTCTTTGTGTGTGATGATAAAAATGTTCACCAGTAGTTCAGCCTTATATCTTGCCAAATATTGCCTTATAGATTGCCAAATTAGGAATCTCCATGGAAAGAGCTTTATTTCCCAATAATTGCAGGAAAAAATGGCCTTTTCCCTCCTTGGCATGAATTGGGTGGTGTGCCCAGGCCTGACCAATCACTGTGAACTGGAGAGACCACATCAGTGTCCTGTTTCTACCCTGCTGCCCGGGAGAAAGTTAACTCCACCCAATAAAGGATGATTCCCCCAAAGAAAATTGAGGTGCTGTTGTCAGGAAACCAGACAACAGATGTTGGGTAAGCAAATTAGCTCTGCTAATCCCAGTCATTGTTACTGAGGGTTAGGATCTAGGTTTGGGTTTGGTCCAAAAGTTAAATCATACAGAGCCTTTGGCATGAACAGATGCACAATTACATAAGAAGACTCACAATGAAACAAATCAGCGCGATCTAGTCTTGCAGGTGCTGTGATACTTTGCATAAAGAGAGAGGCACCAATGTGACCTGGGTGGGGACATCCCTCTATAAGGATGAGGTTCTCATTTATGGGTAGAAAGCCAAGGACACTGCATTCCCTGCGTAGCCCACACTTTGGCTACCGTCTCTGTAGTTTTGGTTCTGGATGGGATTTTGCACAGCATAAGCTCTGCAGCAATGGGAGTCAATGTGGCAATACTGAGAAGGATGGCAGACTCTGGGAATTACCTAAGAGCAGAGGAAGCATGAATTGTCCTCTTACAAACTCCCTTAATAATAAAATAAATCAGCTGTATTGTTCAGTGATGAACTGCTCTGCTCTCTGGCCAGGGGGGCTCCAAAAGTTATTACTGGCTAACAATAGCTTGTTAAAGTTCTTGGGCATAGAAAAAAAATCAAACTGTACAGGTCCTGGGAGAATCTGGTCACATAAAAGAGAGAATTCATTCCAAGCGTGAGCTATTAGTTCTGCTCTGAATATCACCGTTATTAACCAGAGGGCTTTAGTGAAATCTCCAGCCTGCCAGAATCTCAATTCTCATCAACTGCCCAGGAAAATGACTGTGACAGGTGCTAATTGGTGATTATAGGAAAGAATACCTTTGGACTGGAAAAATGCTCCAGGTGCTAACTAGTCATGGCAACAGTGCTCCCCTGGGAGAGAGATGCTCTTTGGAGGAATGAGTATACTCCTGTAGAAAATGGCCCTGATTCCTTCTTCCTGACTGATCTCTCTCCCTCTCCCCTTCTCTTCTTTTCCTCCTTACCCACTCCCAACCCTTCCCAGGGCTCCGCTTAAACCAGACCCTGACTACCTCCAGATTCCTCAACAGAGCTTTGGCTTTGAAGGAACTTATTCAGTTCCCAACTCTACCAGCACAAGCTCTGTGAGTGACTTGGTCGGTCACCTATTTTCTCTTTTGATTTAACCTTAAATCAAGCCTCAACCTTAAATTCAAATGGCATTTGAACTGACACTGCAAAATACCAGTATGGTGCTAGGGACACTGAGGTGTTTAAGCAATTCTAGTTCCTGCTTGTCCCTTTTCTTTTCTGTCCTGATGTTCAGATTGTTATTCCTCACTGGATGATGAATTACAAAGTGCAGCACAAAGACAAGGCAGCATTATTAATATTATTTATGATTATTGTTTTCCTCATTGTATAGCATAGCACCTGGCTCACTGCAGACACTCATTAAATAATTATCAAATGACTGTGGATGTCTTTTTCAATAATATCTGCCTTAAAGGCACTGCTAATTTCTTCCGTTAAGGAAGCTCTCAGAGATCTCTGTGCTTCACAGGTGTCGACTCCTTCTGGGGCTTCCCGTGTGGAATCTCTAGCTACCACATTGTTTTATTAGCATTACTGGGTGTTCACTATGTCTGTTTTCCCAGGACACACTGAAGAACTCTTTCTCGACGCCTTCTTGTCTGTTTCCTAGATGATGGTTTACTTACTGTCATCTACACATCAATGCATTTGTATACTTTCTGTGACTTCTCCTGGGTTGGAAATTCACACTCTGTCACCCAGCCTGGAGTGCAGTGGTATGATCTCGGCTTACTGCAACCTCTGCCTCCTGGGTTTAAGCAATTCTCTGCCTCAGCCTCCCGAGTAGCTGGGATTACAGGCACGTGCCACCATGCCCGGCTAATTTTTTGTATTTTTAGAGAGACAGGGTGTCAACATCTTGGCCAGGCTGGTCTTGAACTCCTGACCTCGTGATCCACCTGCCTCAGCGTCCCAAAGTGCTGGAATTACAGGCATGAGCCACTGTGCCTGGCCTTGAAAGCTGCTTCTTGATGAGGCTATTGGTGAAGGTGATGATGATGGTGATGA
This sequence comes from Rhinopithecus bieti, assembly GCF_001698545.2. NCBI lineage: Eukaryota > Metazoa > Chordata > Mammalia > Primates > Cercopithecidae > Rhinopithecus > Rhinopithecus bieti. The sequence continues at coordinate 1,672,538 of NW_016806659.1, read as the reverse complement.
TGAGTGATGGGGAAGGGAGGGTGTTGGTTTGCAGGGAGAGTGGTGGGAAGCTGCCACAGACCAATGACAAAGGGAAATTGAGATAATTCCAAGGAAGTGTAAGATGTTGGAGGAGGAGCCCATGTAAAAACTCATTAGCTTTCTCAGCCTACTTCCTGCCAACAGAAAATTGGGGACAATTTTCCTTCTTACTATCCAATTTCTTATGCTTGTTTAATTGCTCTGGCATTCAAACAAATAATGAAAGTGGGCATCCTTGTCTAGTTCCTGACCTTAGAGAATAAACTTTCAGTTTTTCGTGATTAAGTATGATTTAGCCTTTTCTGTATCTATTGAGATAATCATATGACATTTTTGATCACACGATTTTATTCTTCATTCTGTTAATATGGTGCATTGCATTCATTCATTTGCATATTTTGAAAAATCCTAATGTCCCAGAGAATGTTCTGTATGTGCTTGAGAAGGATGTGTATTCTCCTGCTGTTGAATAGAACATTTTGGATGTCTGTTAGGTTCATTTGGTCTGTAGTTTTATTCAAGTCCGCTATTTCCTTATTAATTTTGTGTCCGGATGAGCAATCCATTGTTGTAAGTGGGGTACTGAAGTCCCTCTGCTGTTATTGTATTATCACTTTACATATTTAGGTGCTCCAGTGTTGGGTCCATACATATTTGCAGTTGTTATATCCTCTTGATGAATTGACCCCTTTATCTCTTGTGATAATTTTTGACTTAAAGTATATTTTGTCTGATGTAAATATAGCCACTCCTGCCCTGTTTTGTTTATCATTTCCATTGAATATCTTTTCATATCCCTTCACTTTCAGCCTACATGTGTTTTGTTTACAGAGGGCATTATCATATATATATATGTTTCCACCGAAAAACTGCTAGAACTAATAAACAAAACAAATGCAGTAAAGTCATTTGCGTGGGATATAAAATTGGGATATAAAATCCCATTGGGATATAAAATCAACAAACAAAAATCATTTGCGTTTCTATACACTAACAATGAACTATCAAAAAAATTCACAAAATCTCATTTATAAATAAGCGTGAAAGAAGAATAAATACTTAGAAATAAATTTAACCAAGGTAGTAAAAGATTTGCAAACTGAAACCTATAAAACATTAATAAAAGTAATGAAAGAAATTGAAGAGGGCAAAAATAAATGGAAAGATATCCTGTGTTTATGGACCAAAAGAATTAATATTGTTAAAATATACTAGGCAAAGCAATCAATGCAATCCCTATCAAAATTTCAATGGCAATTTTCCACAAAAATTAGGAAAACAATCCTAAAATTCATATGGAACCACAAAAGATTTTGAATAGTCAAAGCAACCTTGAACAAGAACAAAGCTGGAGGCATCACACTTCCTGAATTCAAAATACGTTACAGAGGTATAGAATTCCTAACAGAAAGACACTGGCCAATAAAAGAGAAAAACCAGCCCAGATATTTAATATAAATCCACACATTTATAGTCGGCTGATCTTTGACAAGGTTGCTGAGAATATAATGGGGAAGGGATAGTCTCCTTAATAAACAGTGTAGGGAAAATTGGATATCCACATGGAGAAGAATATACACAAATCTTCTTAAGATAAATTAAATACTTAAATGTAAGAGCTGAAACTGTAAAATGGCTAGAAGAAAACATAGAGGAAAAGCTTCTTGACATTGGTCTGAGTAATTATTTTTTTGAATATGATCCTGAAAACACAGGTAACAAAAGCAAAAATAGACAAATGGGATTGCATCAAACTAAAAAGCTTCTATACAGCAAAGGAAACAACGAAGTCAAGAAACAACCTATAAAATAGGAGAAAATATTTGCAAACCATACATTGATAAGTTAACATTCAATATATTTAATAATTTCAACTTAATAGGGAAAAAAACACCCCACATTAAAAATAGGCAAGGGATTGAGCAGAAATTTCTCAAAAGAAGACACACAAATTGCCAACAGGCATATGAAAAAATGCTCAACATCCCTAATTACTAGGAAAATGCAAATCAAAACCACAATGAGATATCACCTTATACCTGCTAGAATGGCTATTATCAAAAAGATGAAAGATAACAAGTATTGGAGAGGGTCCAGAGAAAGGGAAACCCTTGAACACGCTGATGGCAATAGATAAGTTAGGGAACAGGAAGCTTTCGGCATTTTGAGCAATTTCAGTTCCTTTTTGTCTAATCCAATGGCCCTTTTCCTATTACAATGATCTTAACATATTTCCAAATTTTCTTATAACAAGCTATTTGGTGAAAACCATACCTTGCTAGACACCATATTAAACACAAGTGCATGTCCCTCAATATAGGCGTAACTTTTGCAGATGAAACAGTTCTTTCCTTAGCTCATCTCTCTTGCAATACTATATCATACATAGCTGGAACCAGGTGACACTACAACATTCTGTCTAGAGACCTGCTTAGCCAGATCAGAAAGCTTTAAGGTATGTGTGGTATTCCTCAACTTACTCCAGGTAACAGCTTTACAAACTGCTTTATGACACAAAATGTGTTGCTCTTTTTCTAGTTGCCGTAGCAGTTTCCTCATCAGTTTGACGACCACCATCAGTGGTGGCCATCACCAGCCACCACTGAGAATGTGCATTTCTCTCTACCAGTTTCTCCAATGTGTTTCCAGCCTCTATATATCACCCTGTTGCATAGTTAATGCCCTGTGTTTTAGGGTTTGTTTTTAATAGTAGCACTCCATGTCTAGGTAGTTGCTTCTGTATCAGTTCCCTTTTGTTGCATTACAAACCACTCCACAACTCAGTAGCGTAACGCAAGAACCATTTGTTTAGCTTACATATTTTGTTGGTTACCTGGGCAGTTTTTCTGGTTCTCTCATGGGTCTGTGGTCAGCTGGTGGGTGGGCCAGTGAGTGGGTGGTCTAGGGTGGCCTCATGGGTCAGGCAGTTGGCTGAAATGATAAGGGCGACAGGGCAATGCATTTATCATGTGCTTCCTCAGGCTTTTTCACTTGGTGGGAGGCAAAGCATCCCTGAAGTAATAAGAGGACAAATGTCACTGAGAAATTATTTTTCAAGCCTGTGCTTATATCAGGGTGACTGATGTTCCCTTGGCCAAAGCAAGTCATGTGGCCAACCCCAATTCAAGGGGTGGAGAAACAGACTCCACCTCTTGATGGGATAGGACAAAATATGGCCAATTGTGGACAGTTTTGTAATCTGTAAGAAAACCTTAGTCCATCCAGGTCAACATTCCAGCATTTAGGTACCGTTCTGTGTGACCTCAAGTTAAACACTGTACTAAAATCCACATAACCAATGAAAAGAGGGAGGGAAAGAATGTATTAAATTTCAAGTACTAGGTAATAATTATAACTAATTAGAAGTAAAATATACTTCTATGTGTTAGTATTTATAGTTGCCTAATAATAAGGGCAGTAGGGTATTTTGAAGAGTAGAGAAGAAGTTGTTTCACTCATTTCTGCAAGCTAATTTTCCACACTCTTCTCTACATCAGATGTCAAGTAGAAAAGAAGGAAAGTAGAAAAGATGGAATTATCCTTTTGATGGGTGAAAATACTAAGCAGTCTTGACGGTTCATCTCTAGGCACACTGAGATGGGTTTAAATGTTCTTTAAAGGAGTAGGAAGACTCAGAAATTCAGGAAAAAAGGAGTGAAGTGTCTTGCTTCATTCCATTCCAATTTAGTAAAAATCGCCCTTCATACCTATTCACACTTGGCAGTTTACACAGCTCTTTACTTTCATTATCCTATTTAACTTTCACAGTGCCCAGAGGTCATCTGGCAGAGTCTGTTATCTCTGTTTTAAAGATTGCCAGGCTTGCCCAGCTACCAAGAAAATCACTGTCAGGGCAATGAGGCAATAGAGAGAGGAAAGCCTTGGGAGGGTATCTGGAGGAGGTAGAGCAGAATGAAGTAAGAGCATCACTCAGAAGGTGGGGCATTACAAAATTAGGAAGCTGCTTGAAAGAAGTTGATGCTTCAGAAAACCTAGAACTGCGAGTACAAGAAAAGGCTTTGGAGATCAGGGAGTTATTGATTGTTTTTGAGAAAGTGGTTGTCTTGGGGGCAAGAAGAACAAGGGAGATGAGGCCAGAAGTGAAAACGCGCGAGGTGAAGGAGGTCAGGTAGCCACATGAGTTGTTAGATGCTACTGTGCAGGCTTCCCAACAGTAGTAAATCATGTCAGAACCCAGAATCCTGTCCTTTTTTTAAAAAAGAAAAGGGAATGTTAATGGAAAGCTAGCTTTCTGGATATGTTAAAACAATTTAGTGGATTAATTGCATACATACAAATAACATATTCACTTCAGTAAAGAGGTCATTATAAATAAGCAGAAACAGGCTTTACAAAATGAAAGTCAGAATCTGAGGGCAAGCACCTTGCATCAGACTTAATGTGTAACACGTAGTTTAGGTACAGGGTTTCACTTATTTACATTCTAATTTTTCTTTCATTCAGCAAATGTTTATTGAATACCTACTACATGAAAGGACTTTTGTTAAGCATCAAGAATACACCGATGACTAAGATCTCCACACTCAAGTAGCTCATGGCTTGTGGCAGTGCTGTGTGATGGAAATAGAGAGCAAGGATATATGCATTCCTTGGAACTTTCTAGTAACTCACAGCACATCACAATGGTAGAGCTACATTTCAAGTGCACAATACCTGTGTGTGGCTAGTGACCACCATACTGGACAGTGCAGATCTTTGGAGAAACAAGATATAAAGCATTACCATGTAATGTGAAAACTGCCAACAAAGCTTTCACAAGTTACAATAAAGGGAGACACGGGCCTTCAGAGGTATTTGTCTACCCATGTTTTAAGGCTTAGATCAACTGGAATGTTTAAGCCATGATTTCCTAGACATCCCATTTATGCTTGAGCTAAAAAAAAAAAAAAAAAAAAAA
>NW_016806659.1:1658920-1667180 GCF_001698545.2 Rhinopithecus bieti | reverse complement strand
AAAAAAAAAAAAAAAAAAAAAGTTTGCATCTTTGGAATGAGAAATGCTTAATGCCACACTCCCTCTTTGAAATTCAAAATGCCTATCAATATATTAAAATCTCTAAGAAGTCCTGCAGAAAAGACATGATTTTTAGTGTACTTAACCTGTAATTTACTCCAAGGTATTGACAATGAAATACTCTCCACCTATGTTTTAATACTTACAAATAATGATGAGAAATACTTCTGGAACAGCCTGTTTACAGAATATGAACTCTAGGTAATAGAATGACTTGGATAATTGAGAGTTTCTACTCTGGTGAATGTTTTTTTCCTAAAATATTTACTTTGGCTTTCCCACCATGAGTGAGTCTAGTGATCATACATTAATCCTTCTAGGACTACGCCTACAACATATGCTTTCCTCTATCTAAAATGTCCTTTCTCTCTTTCCCCGCTCTCCTAGAAAAATTCCCTGTTATTGGATGGGCATGGTGGCTCATGCCTGTAATCCCAGCACTTTGGGAGGCTGAGGCAGGTGGATCACCTGAGGTCGGGAGTTCCAGACTAGCCTGACCAACATGGAAACTCCATCTCTAAAATACAAAATTAGCTAGGTGTGGTGGCACACGCCTGTAATCCCAGCTACTTGGGAGGCTGAGGCAGGAGAATCGCTTGAACCCTGGAGGTGGAGGTTGTGGTGAGCTGAGATCCCACCATTGCACTTTAGCCTGGCAACAAAACTAAACTCAGTCTCAAAAACAAACAAACAAACAAAAAAAAAACAAAAAAGATAAAGAAAAAAGAAAAAAAAATTCCCTGTTATTTTACCAGATGAGGTCCAAGTATGATGTCCTCAGAAGTTTTCCCTGATTCCCCCAGGTGGAAGCAATGTCGTCTCCCTCCTGTGTGTGCTCAGAACAATTGCTGCAATTAGCTGAGGTCACATTTAATTTCCTAATGCAGGGCAGGGGCCCAATCTTACCTATTTTTATATTTCCAGAAGCCGGCATATCACCAAGCACATATTGGTATTGCCTAAATTTGTTATTTTTTTGCCTCTACTCACTATATATACCCCATTAATGAGGGGCACTCAGCTGGTTTTCTGCATTGGGAAATGTCTTGCTCCTTGCTTTCTCATCCTCCATTCCAGGCCTGCATCACCGCAGGCCCTGGCAGGATGCATCAGGCAGTGTGACCACCTGTGTTTCTGTGGCTTGGGCTCCACATGCATTCTTTTGGCCTGGCCTGTCCCTCTACCTCTTTCTCCTGGCTTGACTTCCAGCCTTCCAGTTCTGTGCAGGCTCCTGAGCTACCCTGGCTTCTTCAGCCCTGGCCATTGCTTGTGGTGCTGACCCTAATGAGGAATGGCTAAGGCCCTCTTCCACCCCATGCCTTGCTTTTGCCTTTGCAACCTGCTTGACCCTGAAGCCCCCTGGCCCGAGCCCCTCACCTACAATTAACCGTTGCCCTCTGCCCTCAGGGTGCACATGGCTCTGAGTGTCTCCTTCTCCTGTTACTCAAACCCGAAACCTGCTGTGCCCACACACTGGCCAAACGATAAAACATCCCGGCAACGAAGCCCCTCCTCAGTTCCGCAGTCCTCACTCAGTTCCTTCCCTGTGCCTGTGATTCTCACCTTGTCCTCATGCCCTTTAACCTGCCCTCCACCCACTTCCAAACCTTCCCCTGCTTGGACACTGGGTCCACTTTTGCCTTCATTTGTACACCACCGCCCCAGCCATAATTTCCTGCCCTCTGCTGTGTTCTCCTCCTCCCTTTCTCCTCTTCTGTTCCCATCCTGCCCTACTGTATGTACTTGCTGAGCCACTTCCCATCTTGGAATGAGGTGGAGATTATATAGCAAATGGCCTTTTAAACTTTATCTTTTCATTCATACAGTAGACCTGTCTTGGGGAGCAGTCCCTGACAGCCCTGTTGAGTAGATTCAGATTAAAAAATCGGGAGATAAACATGTCCAATTATTTTTCTGTTTCGCATGCCTAACTTCATCACAAGGCAGGGCAAGGGGCTTTTGCATGCAGGCCTTTGTTTAATAGAAGCTACGCATCGTTGCTTCAGGGATGCATCATAGTGCGATACCCTTTGGACCGCAATGTTATGGAAATGAGAATTGTTTAATTTACAGCCTTTCCTACACTGGCCTTGCAGATCTGAAAAATTAATTAACCAAATGTCATATTTTACTTCCCACAAACCTGGGTAGAGAATAAAAGACAAACCTTAGTGGAAGAGCCAGGGGCCCCTTCTACATGGTAACGTCTCAAAGTCCACAGAGAAGGGGAACACTGTGTGGTGTCTTCACAGCTGCCACCCCTCACTGCCCTCTCCCCCAGGCTGGAAAGTGGAGGAGGGGCGGATGACCTATAGCCAACAGGATGGCTGGTATGGCATCCTACCTCCCTCTATAGCTAACTGCAGCAAGGCGCTCACCTGTGTGAGGTTTCATCTGCTGCTCGTGAGGCAGGTACATGGGTACTACCTACCTCATACATTTCCTGTAGAATTTAATGAGAAGCACTGAAGTTCCTGGCCAGTAGGAGATCCAATGGTGTTCAACAGCCACCTCCTGTTCCCTTCCTGCAAGCTTGCTTGGACCCAGGGACCCCTTCTGACCCCATGGCCCCCCTCAGTGTGCTCCTAGTTCCTCTTCATCACTCTTTACCTCTGCTTATCATGCCAGGTTCAAGCGACTCTCCTGCCTCAGCCTCCGGAGTAGCTAGGATTACAGGCGCCTGCCGTGATGCCCAGCTAATTTTTGTATTTTTAGTAGAGACAGGGTTTCGCCATGTTGGCCAGGGTAATCTTGAACTCCTGACCTCAGATGATCCACTCGCCTCAGCCACCTCAGCCTCCCAAAGTGCTGGGATTGCAGGCATGAGCCACCATGCCCAGTCCAGCCTGTTTTCTTATATAGAAAATTGGCATGATACTCACTGGCTTGGGTACAAAATGAGATCACATTCTTCACAATACTCAAATGATTCATAATCGCCCCCACCCATTCTATTATGGGAATGTCGTTCTTTGTCCTTATGATCCTCCCACTGGGTAACTTCAAGGCATCTACATGCGTTTACTTATTTCAAGAAGTCACCTCTGGTTCTTATCACCTTCAAGGGAGGGAATGTAGTTGGCAGGCCATCTACAGTTCTCTTGTCTATTGTGATGACCACACGGTGTCCCTGTTACCACCCAGGTGGTCTGGTTGTTCATGGGATCTTTTTTTTGTCCCTCCTGGATGACCGTGGAAGCCTGGTGGCCAGGGAACCAGGTGCCATCTTTCTCCCCTACAGATAGGGCTGGGGAGCCTAAGGCTGCAGTTGGAGCTGGGAGTTGGGTCTGAAGGAGGAAACCCTTTCCACACTGTTAGGTTATTCAGCTGGTGGTGTGCCACCATAGATCTTGGCTCCTGAAGGTACAGCACTTTTGTGACCTAGCTTTTCTATTTCTTTTTACTTACTGCAAAACTATTTTCCTAAGGCGTGGCCATGATGTCAGAGTGGCTGGACTTGCAGAGTTTCCAGTACCAGACACCCAGGCTCGGCATCATTACAATTTCTGGACCTCCTAGCCCCAAATGCAGAAGATGTGCCAAATCCACTCCTTCTTACTATAGAATGAATAGCATAGGTCCAGGTGAAGCTGTCCCTATCTTGAGCTGAGACAGTGGCTTCCTTCCTGGAGATGCTATTAGGGTTGAGAGATGCCTGGTACCCTGAAAAATGTTGGCACTCTTCTTCCATTCTGCATCTCAGGACAAAGAAAGGCTTAGATAAAAGGCTCCAGCTAAAAGAAACAGAGGGAGAATAAATTTTTAAAAATCAAGTTTGTTACCTGCAAGAAGACAGCAGGGAGGGGTGTGGGCTGGAAGGCTACAGGAGAGAATGACACTTTTCTGAGTGTAATTTTTATAATGTTTTGACATTTTAAAGGCTGATGATAAGCTACATACTCAACAATTAAAATGAAATCAATAAGAATGGAAAAAAGACCAAACATGAAACAGAAAATGGAAACAAGTGAACTTAATTATAGTTAATGACTACCCTAAAAACACTGAAGGGAAAGGAAAACAAGGAAAGAACTAATCCAAATAATTGAGTCATAGTATGTGACTGTATATCATGAATCTGGAGCAGGTGGGCTGCGTGTGTGTTCGCATGGGGGCAGCACACAAATATTCTGTGCTCTTGAGTAGGTTTGTTGATTTTAGTTTTATGGAAAAAACAATTCTAGAGCTAGTTTAGATGTAACATAAGATTGAACAAGTGAGACACAGTGAGGCTGCTGGGAGCCAGTGTTCTGCACAGAGAAGGACATAAGAATGTGGATTGAGGTCGGGCGTGGTGGCTCATGCCTGTAATCCCAGCACTTTGGGAGGCCAGTGGATAACAAGGTCAAGCGATCAAGACCATCCTGGCCAGCATGGTGAAACCCTGTCTCTACTAAAAATACAAAAATTAGCTGAGTGTGGTGGCACACACCTGTAGTCCCAGCTACTCGGGAGGCTGAGGCAGGAGAATCACTTGAACCCAGGAAGTGGATATTGCAGTGAGCTGAGATTGCACCACTGCACTCCAGCATGGCAACAGAGTGAGACTCTGTCTAAAAAAAAACAGAAAAAAAAAGAATGCAGAACGCAATGGAAGGCATTGGTATGGACTCAGGATTTCTAAAATGTGTATGTCTAGTTACACATATAAATACACACATGCGTGCATGCATGAATGCACATTTGTATATGTATACATGTACATATGCACAAACATGTGGCTGTTTCCTATTTCTGTTTGCTCAAAGAGCCAAAAACAAAGCCACCCTAGCAACAATGTGCACATCTAATTATCAGATCTTGGTCTCTAATCCCATTCCCTTTAAAATGAAGCAGGACCCAACAGAGAAATGACTTGGCAGGGTAGGTACAAAATGAACTTGGAACATTTTGTATGCCAGAGAGTAAGAAGTGTTAAAAAACAATAATGATGGAGGCATGTTACAGGGAAATATGAGACAATATAAAGAGTGTCTCACAGGCCAAATATGGGACAATATTAGTATTAAATAATTGAGTGCCATAATGAATTACAAACCATTTAAAAGAGGAATTTACTCATTAGTATAGATAGATAAATGATAGGTAGTTAGATAGATAGATAATAAATTATGGGGAAGATAGGCCGGACATGGTGGCTCACACCTGTAATCCCAGCACTTTAGGAGGCCAAGGCAGGCAGATTATCTGAGGCCAGGAGTTCAAGACCAGCCTGGCCAACATGGCAAAACCCCATATCTACTAAAAATACAAAAATGAGCCGGCTGTGGTGGCATGTATCTGTAGTCCCAGCTACTCGAGAGGCTGAGGCAGGAGACTTGCTTGAACCTGGGAGGTGGAGGCTGCAGTGAGCCAAGATCATGCCACTGCATTCCAGCTTGGGTGACACAGTGAGACGCTGTCTCAAAAAAATAAAAACAAAAACATAAAAACTGTAGGGAGGAATTATAAAAGAGCATGGAAGACAGTCTGTTACATGTGGAGGTAGTGATGGAGTTGAAAAAAATCATTTTGCAATCCGCATGATGAAGATTGCATCAGGCAAGAATCATGGATGGGTGCCAAAGGTAGGGAAGTTTTGATGACGGGCAGGATATTTCCATAAGATGTCTCCATATAAAGTACTTATTAGATGTTGCAAGGAAGAAAACAATATACAGTGGAGAAATTGGGACATTCTTTGGGTGATGCCTCTGAGAGACAGTTAGACACACAGATGTGATACCGTAAGAGAAACATGACATCAACTATTCAGTATTTTAAGGATGTAAGACCTTAATATACAGGCATATCTCATTTTATTGTGCTTTACTTTATTGTACCCTGCAGATATTGCATATTTTACAAATTGAAGGTTTGCGGCAATTCTGTGTTGAGTGAGTCTGTTGGTGTAATTTTTGGAACAGTATGTGATCACTCTGTGTTTCTATCTCACTTTGGAAATTCTTGTAATATTTCAAACTTTTTCATTATTATTATACCTTTTATGGTGATCTGTGATCAGTGATTTCTGATGTGACTATTGTAATTGCAAATGTAGTAGAAACAGCAAGAAAACTAGAATTATAAGTGGAGTCTAAAGACGTGACTGAATTGTCACAATCTCATGATCAAACTTGAAAGGGCGAGGAGCTGCTTCTTACAGATGAGCGAAGAAAGTGGTTTCTTGAGATGAAATCTACCGCTGGTGAAGATGCTGTGAACTTTGTTGAAATGACAACAAAAGATTTAGAATATTACATAAACTTAGTTCATAAAGTAGTGGCAGGGCTTAAGAGAATTGACTTCAATTTTGAAAGAAGTTCTACTGTGGGTAAAATGCTGTAAAAGGGCATCACATGCTACAGAGGAATCTTTTGTGAAATGGATGCAGCAAACTTCATTGTTGTCTTAAAGTGGCCACAGCCACCCCAACATTCAGCAACCACCACCCTGATCAGTCAGCAGCCATTAACATTGAGGCAAGACCCTCCACCTGCGAGAAGATTATGACTCACTGAAGGCTCAGATGATCATTAGCATTTTTTAGCAATGAAGTATTTTTTAAGTAATGCACATACACTATTTTTTAGACATAATGTGATCGCACACTTAATAGACTACAGCGTAGTGTAAACAGCTTTTTTATGCATTGGGAAACCACAAAAATTGTGTGACTTGCTTCCTTGCAATATTTGCTTTATTGCCATGGTCTGGAACGAAGCTCACAATATTTCCCAGGTATTCCTGCAATCATGAAGAAACGCTGGACAAAGACAAAATGGGAAACACCATATTTAAACCAAGAAGGGAGCTTATACTCTTCCAAAATGACAATGTCATAAAAATCAAAGAAAAGTTATAGAAATGCTATAGATTAAAGGAGGGCAAAGAGATGTAACAACTAAGGCTGCACTTGACCCAAGACCAGATCCTGTATTAGAGGCAAACAATCCTATACAGGACATTATTGGGTCGACTGACAAAATTAGATCAAAGCAGTAGGCTGGATAAAAGGACTGCATCAATGCTGAATGTACTGAAGTTGATCATTGTACCGTGCTGTTTAAGAGTGTATCTCTATTATTGGGAAATGCATACTGAAGTATTTAGAGGAAAGGGGCTGATGTGTGTGACATACCCTCAAATTAAAAAGATAATAGATACATAGACAGAGCAAGTGATACATGCAGTAAAATGCTTGCAATAGGTGAATCTGAGTAAATTATAGATAGATATTCTTTATACTGTTTTTTATTTTTATGATATTTTTCCCTGAAAATTTGAAATTCTTTTCAGGTGAAAGTAAAAACATTGTTTTCTGATTGAGTTGAGAGAAGTCTGTGAGGAGAGGGCAGACCAGGTGCTGGCTCATGTGAAGAGCTCATACTGAAGTGGGCAGAGCTGACAAGACCCCCAGGGGAAGGGGAGCTGAAGGAAAACTTCCAGTGTGTCACCTTTGCCTCGGGCCATGTCCTCCTGTCTTATGTAAACATCATATAAAGCAATAAGCACATATTTTCTAGCTCTGGACTCTCTTTGAGTCACCATTAAATGTCAGAAATAATCCCATGCTCAATAAATCAAATATATTCCAGCATTTAATTATCTCCTTTTGCTCTCACAAATCACTTGTGTTTAGAGACACTTCAGGGGGAAAGCAATTATGAAAACAAGTGGCCATTTGCTCCTGACTTAAGCATGGTGTCATACCAAGTCAGACTCTCACTATTTGGGGAGAGTGTGGCATTGGAGGAAACTGGAGGTGAGGTGTCAAATGCCACAATTCCCAGAGTGAGCTTCATGAGGTCAAGCTGGGTCTTCTTTTTTTAGCAGAGTCCTTACTGATAGTACGTTCTCCATGCCCACAGGACTAACCTCACTTTGGCTTATGAGATTCTTGTCAAGAAAGGCAAACTCTCTGATGGCCAGTGATGATGAGCATTTTTTCATGTGTCTGTTGGCTGTATGCACGTCTTCTTTTGAGAAATGTCTGTTCATATCCTCTGCCCACTTTTTGATGAGGTTGTTTGTTTTTTTCTTGTAAATTTGTTTGAGTTCTTTGTAGGTTCTGGATATTAGCCCTTTGCCTGATAAGTAGATTGCAAAAATTTTCTCCCATTCTGTAGGTTGCCTGTTCACTCTGATGGTAGTTTCTTTTGCTGTGCAGAAGCTCTTTAGTTTAATTAGATCCCATTTGTCAATTTTGGCTTTTGCTGCC
>NW_016806659.1:1636778-1658196 GCF_001698545.2 Rhinopithecus bieti | reverse complement strand
GAATTGATGGGTGCTGACGAGTTGATGGGTGCAGCACACCAACATGGCACAAGCATACATATGTAACAAACCTGCACGTTATGTACATGTACCCTAGAACTTAAAGTATAATAAAAAAAAAAAAAAGAAAAACTCTGTAGACAAAAAAATCACTGTGTGTTTTAAAATTTATACCTTATTTCAAACATCTCAAGTCACATTAATTTTCAGGCTAATATAGAAGAGTAGCTTTGCTTAAAAATTTTAAATTCTTATGAATAGATTTGAAAATAGATTTAGAGGTACACTTACAATCTCACTCGGTCTCTCTGTCAGTCTCTCTTTCCTTCTCTCTCTCCACACACATAACTACATAAAACATGTAAAGTTCTTTGACACTTTTACAGAAGTGAAAACTCTGGTCCTAGAGGGTCAGCATCTGCTCTAAGTGAAGACAAACTTGCTTGCAAACTGCGTCAGGAGAGAATCTCATAGAAACTGGGGTGCAAATTCCCCCATTTGAGAAAACACAAGAATTGTATAGAGTCATCCTGGCAGTATCATACATCATCATTCTGATCCCTAGAGTTCTTCATCTACCAACAAGGTAAACTTCTCTCTCCTCATAATTTGAATAAAGCAGAGCATTAGTTCCAATACATTCAACGTGTACTTAAAGTAACCTTCTCCTCTTCTTCCCTTTTAGCCAGGCATGGACATTTTAGTTGAATTATGAGATGGGGATGAATTAGGGCTTAACTCCAAAAAATCAGCTTTCCAAAGTCAAATCCAATCAGACTCCAAAGAGTAAGGATGATTTCTGGCTTTACTAATAAATCCTATTATTATCGGAGTTTATCTGAATTTCTAAAATCCTACTGTGAAGTCAAGCAGCTTTACTAGAACCTAATACCCTTGGAAGCTACTTAAGTCCATATGACTTCTTACTTCCACACAAAAGAACTCAAGTCTGCCATGCATTCAACCACTATTAGGGGTGTGCCTATGATGTCTAATACATGGTGCTAGTCACTGGGGAGTCAAGGACAGATAAAACAGTCTCTATAGGGCTTCTGTATCGATGGTGGAGACACACAAGTTAACAGATAAATGACACACAACTTATGAAGCAGTGACTCTAACAGTATAAACCAAGTCGAATGAGAGATGACAGGAAGGAGGACGTACACGTACCATGGGGACTCGGGGAATCTGAGCAGGTTTGTGAAGGCTCCAGATGAGTTTGCTAGGTGAAGAATGTGAGGAAAAAAATTCCCGATGCACGGAACACTATGAAAAAAAGCACAGGAGTGAAAGGGCATAGGTGGCCCATGGAAGGTGGGGGAGGGGGCTGTAGCTGGAACCTGGGTGTCCTGGAAGTCACTGGGAATGAGGCTGGGAGAGATGGTCAAAGGCCAAGTGTGAATGGCCTCAGATTCCAACCAAAAAGTCTGAATTCTGTCTGTGTTAATTATGTTTTTTGTTTTTATTTTTATGATGCTTTGACACTTAGAGCCTGGCCCAGGAGAGACTACTCCTTCCAAGACTGGTGGATTCCTGGAGATAGTAAGCTACTTGTCTTGAGAATGCCTTTGACTCTGTACCCCCACCTCCCTCCTTTTATCAGGATCCTATAGTTTAGGACACTACACCATTGTCTCAAATCACTCCAGAGCCAAGCACTGGACAACCAGGAACCACCCCTCTAGGCCAGAGCTTGCCCAGATTATTCAAATTATTTAATCCTAAACTTATTTGACCCTACCTTACCCATTCCTTCCTGTGAAAACCACAATAAAGGCTCCTGCCCATGTTTTGCCCTGTTCCTTCTGCCTCTTGGCCTGCCCTGCGGCTTTTCTGTGTGGCCGGGCATGGCATGGCACGTTCCCTCCTCTTGAGATCTGTGAGTAACAAACCATCTTTTCAATGAAAGTCATTTCTTTGATACCTGTTAGCCTCGCCGTATTTGAATAAAAACAAAATCCCAGGTTATATTTTAAAACAGTGTCCTGATGGCAAAAGTAGTACAACAGAGGCATTAAAATAAGTGTAACATAATTTCTTTTGCAAGTGGATAACTCAAATAACACACAGAGAATCAACTAGAGTGAAGGAAGACGCAGGCAGAATAACCAGTAGGAGGTAGTTGTAACTGTCAAAAAGGACATAATGAGGGTTGAAGGGAACACTGGCAAGGCTGGAAAAGCTTCTGAATATAATTACTGTCATTCCTTTGAATTTTGTATTCTTATATCTTAGTTTCATAGTTAATCTGTCTTCTTACTTTCTTGTCAGCTGTCTTTCCTTGCTATTAGAAGGCAAACTTCTGAAAAGATTACTATCTCTCCTAACTTTCTTTTTCTAGTTGCATGTGTTTTGGGATGTCAGGTACTGAAGTTTAAAAGAAGAGTATCTAAGAAAAAGTGAATGAATTTTTTGAGTGAAGGTTGTACTATAAACAAATAACTCCCTTATATACAAAATCCATGAGCTAAAGTATATGGAAGCTGTGGGATCCTATTAATTCTTCAGAGATTTATGCTTGAGCTAAATTCTAGGTCTCTTTGTTCTGAATATTTCAGATAGAGACATATCTCCTGGATAAGTTGGAAGACTGAGAAATGTGGGAAAGTTTGAAATGTTATACAGAGTAAACTTGTCAGGATTTCTTTATTCCTGGTCACAGAACAGCTTGCCAACTTCATGTTCTATTCTATTCTAAAGCCTTCTCAGTTCCTGTGAAACCACACGGATTGATCCTCCAGGTGCAGTGCAAGACCTAAATTAAGAACTACCAACGGAAGCCCAAGCATAATGACAGATATTAGCCATAGACAAAAATAGGAGCCTACTTGCTGAGACCAAAGGCATGCTGGCAGGGGTTTCCAGTAGAGAATAGGAGAATCATGGTAGATGGAGAAGTTGCAAAGACATGCGCTTGAGTGAGAGCTGACCTTCCAGACACAAACTCAATGCCTCAGCTTACAGATTTCTACCTACATGGCTGTACTTCAGTTTTTCTGGCTAAGTTTAGAGTCGGAGGAACAATTGTGTTGTGATGTTAGAAGTAACTTAAGGATGCTTAGGGACTTAAGGTCTCATTTTTAATGTGAATTGATTTCAATGTAAATGGATCGGGGACATTGAGGTGGGAGGGTCCTCCTAGTGGTAATGGAGTGAACTGAACCTCACCGCGAGGCATGCTGTCAGAGAAGACCAGAAGGTCTGCATAAAGATTCATTTTCAAAACCCAGATGATGGCTTGATAGGTGCAGCAAACAACCATGGCACATGTTTAAACTATGTAACAAATCTGCACGTTCTGCACGTGTATCCCAGAACTTAGCTCAGAATAAAGAGGAAGGCTCACACCTTTAATACCAGCCCTTGGGAGGGCGAGGCAGGCGGATCACGAGGTCAAGAGATCAAGACCATCCTGACCAACATGGTGAAACCCCATCTCTACTAAAATACAAAAATTAGCTGGGTGTGGTGGCATGCACCTGTAGTCCCAGCTACTCAGGAGGCTGAGGCCGGAGAATTGCTTGAACCCGGGAGGTGGAGGTTGCAGTGAGCCGAGATCACACCACTGCACTCCAGCCTGGCAACAGAGCGAGACTCTGTCAAAAAAAGAAAAAGAAATAACCAATAAAAAGACAGAGATATGTATGAAGAACAGATCAGGTTTATAATGAAAACAATTAGCTTTGAGGTGGATATCTGGAAGAACAAAAAGAGTTAGGATAAGATGTGAAACATAGGTTGGTTGGAGTAGATGAGGAGTCAGTGTTTAATCAAAGGGTACCTCTATATGTTAACCTTTTAATGATTATAAGAAATGTTACCATTTATTAAGTCCTACTTTTGGGAAGGTTTAGTTTCAGGCCTTTTATATATATTACGTCTCAATCATTATCCCCTTTCCAACAGAAGGGAATAGTAGATAGCCCATGTCGCACTGGTATGTGAAGGCATGGTAAGTAAGGTTTCAGGGAACGCGGCTCCATAGCTTTGTCTCTGACCTCCAGGAGTTTTATGTGATGCCATCTCGCACTTCAGGAATGAATGTGGCTACTGAAGATACTACATTGGTCTGAAATGAAGGTAACCAATAGAAAAATAGCCCCCTGGTACTTTTGGAAGAACACACAGTTTTGTTGGAGGGATTAGACTTCCCACCTTAAAGAAATTATAAAACAGTAAAAAAGGCAGCACAGAATCAAATATATGACTAGGGAGTTAGGAAAGAGTAAGATAAAATTTAAATGAAGTAGGGGGGACTGAATATAAAGCAGGAAGAACTTAAATTGGGTCATAAAGGAAAGTGCGGTCTGGCTCTGTGATACAGAGAGGTGACTCTGGAGGCAGGGCCGTTCCATTACAAGGAAGAAAGCCTATCTCTAAGGGACAGGAAGATTTTTCTCCTCTCTGTGCTAAATTGATTCTGCATGCTTCCTTTCTAACCATCACTGTAATTCATTTCTCCCACCCCCAACACTCAGAAAGAGGTGTAGGAGGGGTGGTCAAAGTTTCAGAGCTTGTGTTCGACAATATTTCACCCACATGGCAAGGCTAACTGTGTCCTGGAAGGCAGAGGTATTCTAGTTCCTCCTTCACCCTCCTCTCCTCTACTTCCTCATTCAAAAGTTATGTGGAATGATGGACTTGCAGCCATCCTTAGCAGAGTCTCTGTCCACAACTCTTTTCGTACTTATGGCTCGATACCCAAAGACTTAAATTTGTTGATGTGCAGGATTGGAGCGCAGGACTTGAGGCAGAGAGAAGGGGAAAGAGAGTTGTTAGCCCTAAACCCTGTGTTCCAATTCCACCCTCATGAATCTCTGCAGTAGGGTTTCCTGGCAGTGCCACAACCTCCCACAACAGAAATCATTGCTCTGACATCTGATTTCTTCCTTTTGTGCTGCAGTCCACCACTGACTCTTAGGTCTATTGGCCACACCTGGTCTACAAATGTGACCAGCAGCACAACTTGTGTAATGCTTACCTAATAACGTTCATTCCCCTTTTTATTTTCAAATGGGACACAGATTATACACAGAGAGCTATCCTCCACCTTGAATCCATGAGCTTCCAGGAAGGGGAGACTTGTCTCCGCCCAGGGAATGAACACTGATTGGTGTAGCCTGGATGGACTACAGAAGTGTTTCTCAAACTGTGATTCCGTTAGCACCACCTGGGAAACAGAAACTCTGGAGCACAGCCCTGCAATCCACACTCGAACGAGTTCTATAGGTGATTCTGATACACGCTAAAGATTGAGAACTGCCAGTCTAAACTGATGATGTCCTGTTATTCTCATAAGTGATTGAATAAAGTCACTGATTCTTCTCAACTGGAGCAATTGCACCCCCAGAGAGGAGGTGCAAAATGTCCACTCCCTGGGGATGTTTAGAAACATCTGGTGACTTTTGATTGTCACACCTGGAATATAGTGGATAGAGGCCAAGGATGTTTCAAAACATCCTACACACACAGAACAGTTCCCGAGAACACATAATTATCCACCCCAAAATGCCGATAGTGCAGAGGTTAAGACTGTAACTATAGGCATGTGAAACTCTTCTAGAGTAAGCCATGAGAGAAAATCTGGAGAAGCAGTGTTTCTTGGTTAAAAATGTGATAACACATTCTTTGCTTCAGGGCATTGCCTAGATTTGTGGAACAGTCTTGCGACTCTCAGGAGCTAGCCAGAGGACAGGCTTCCTGGGAGGAGCAAACTGGAAATAGGCAGGCTGTTGAACTCAGCAGGTTGTGGAGTTTCTGGAGTATGCGTCCTCATAGCCACCCTTCCTCTTGACCTGAGACATGATGACTTTCTTGTTGTTAAAGTTTAGTTGGGTTTTCTGTACTGTAATAGACAAAAACATCCCATTTGAAAATAAAGATGGGACAAGGAGAATAAGGGGAAAAGGTGAGCAGGATGAAAGACGACACAAAGAGGAAGAGTGGAAAAGAAGCAAATGGCATCTTCCTCCACTGCCTCTCCACTCATCTAGCCACTGCCCTCTGCTGACTTCCATGTTGAAACAGTTAGGGCTCCAGTTCTCCAACTGTGCTTCCAGATAATGTCTAATTATTTACAGCTGCCACACCCCTTGAGGGTCATTCCATTCCTGATTCCCTTCCTTGGGATGTATTTGGCCTGTGTGCGAGTTTCTTATGTTTCACATTTCACTTGTTTCCTTTGATTCAGTTTGTTGTTGTTGCTGTTTGTTTGTTTTTGTTTTACTTGCGGCATATCCTTAAATAATCCTTTAGTGGGAATGTGTAGCTGCTTAATTTTCTGGGGTCCTGTCTGTCTGGAATTTACTTTAATTTTGTGCTCATACTTGGATGCTCATTTGCCTGGGTAAAGAATTCTATGGTTAAAGTGACTGTCTCTCCAAATTTTGACACTATATTCCCACTGTCTTCTCATTGTCCATGGTGCTGAAGAGAAGTCCTTCACTAAGTTGATTTTGTTTATTTTTCGGATTTGCTGTTTTTTATTTTGATAACCTTTTAAAAGTTAACCTTATCCTTCTGTTTGAGAATAAACAAGAATATTCTAATTACATATTTTAAAGTTTTAAATGAAAGTATATTTGATAATTAAAATTGTATCTATTTAAGGTGTTTTATGATTTGATACGCATGTACACTGTGAAATACCACAAACATGCTAATGAATAAACATTTCAATCACCTCAGATAGTTACTATTTTCTTTTTCTTTTTCTTTTGGTGAGAACACTTCAGGTCTTCCTTCTTAGGAGATTTCAAGTAAAAAATACAGTATGGTTAACGATAGTCACACTGTTGAGTGAGAAGTTGGGAGAAGTTAGTCAAGGGCTACATACAAAGCCTCAGGTATTTAAAACAAGGATATATTAACACATGGTTCTTTTAGAAAATGCATTCTTCTTAGTGCATAATGGACACTGTTAGCTCAAAAACTCATGACCGATCATAGTACAGGCAACTTACTTCCTTTTAAAAATTATTTCTTTCTCTCTTTTTTTTTGTTCCTCTATTTTTTTCTATTGAGATGGAGTCTTACCCTGTCGCCCAGGCTGGAGTGCAATGGCACGATCTCGGCTCACTGCAACCTCTGCCTCTGAGTTCAAATGATTCTCCTGCCTCAGCCTCCAGAGTAGCTGGGATTACAGGCGCCCACCACCATGCCCAGCTAATTTTTCTATTTTTAGTAGAGATGGGGTTTCACCATGTTGGCCACACTGGTCTCAAACTCCTGACCAAGTGATCCACCCGCCTCGGCCTCCCAAAGTGCTGGGATTACAGGTGTGAACCACCACACCTGACCCCTTCTCTATTTTTATGTCAGATAACTTTTGACCCTACGGAATAGTCTGTATGTCTTTCACCTTTTTATCTTACATATTGTACATTTTTGCATCCTTGTTGTATATTATGAGAAAGTGTCCAAGTTTTATCCCCCAGATCACCAATTTAGTCTTCTTTGTGTCTAATTTGTTGTTCAGATATTTAGTTTTCTAACCACTTACTTGGCAAAAATGCTTTATACTTGTATTTGTTTGTTGTTTACTTATTTTTATAACTACCACCTATTTTAAAGTCGAAATAGGCTTTCTTTTCTTTCCATCTCTGATCCATTTTTTAAATGTCCGTCTATCCCCTAAATAATTCCTAGTTTTTATCCTGGGCCAATTCTCAGCTTTATCCCTTGGCCAGTGGTTCTTTCTCAATGCGAGTTCCTTGGGCCTGCAGCACCAGCCGCACCTCGGACTTTGGGAGAAAGGCAAATTTCCCAGCTTTACCACTACCCACGGAATTAGGATCTTTGGGGCTGGATCCAGCAATTGGTGTTTTAACTATCTCACTGGGTGAGTCTGATGCAGGCTGAAGGTTGAGCAGCACTAAATTTGGCTGTTCAATTCCAAGGTTGTAAACGACACTCAGCTGTTTGGCCCCCATGTGGCCATTCTACACGTTTCCAGCTAGCCCAAGTTTCAGGTTGTTGGAGTCCATGCTACAGTAGTTGCTAAGTGTCTTCATTATAAATTCTCTTTATGATGTTTACTCACATGTGATGATGTTTAGTTGTCTTTTTATAACTGCAGATGATGAGCCCAGTTAATTGGTAAAGACAGCTGGCCCTGGTCATCTTTGGAGCTGTGTAGGTGTTTTCCCCACAGCTGGCTGTGGTTCTTCACAAGGGATTGAGCCTCGTGGACAATGAGGATTCCCTTCAGGATGTGCAGATCTGGAGCAGACAGCACAGAGCAGGTTCTGTGGGAAAGGCATCCAGGCTTGAATGTAACTCCTCCTGAGCAGGACAGTTTTTCTTGGTTTCTCTTTACCAAAACTCTGCTTCTATCTCAAACCATAAGCCTTGTCCCGCAGAGCAGCACATTTTGTTTTCTAAAAGTATAGATTTTTGGCCTAAAGGCAAAGACTGCTGCCTTCCCTTGCTCAAGTATTTATGGGGGTTAGTATGAGGTCAGACTGGCTGAGCTCTTTCTGATGTAGATCTTGAATGCGGTACTTCCCAAACCCTAATAGGCCTTCGGAACAGGTTAAAATGTAGTCTGATTTAGCAAGTAGGGTTGAGCCCAAGTTTCTGCACCTTAAACAGGCTCTCAGGTGATGCAGATGCTGCTGCTCCATGAAGCCCACATTAATTCATTAATTCAGAGCACTCCACCGAGGCCTCCTTGTCCTTCGAATATTCTAGGCTTCTTGCTTCTCTGCTTCTGCTCCTAACATCAGAACATGCAGTTCTGATGTATGATTTGAACATCTGTGTATGACTTGAACTTGAGTTTCTTCTATTCCTATCATCTAATGACTTTATCTTTCTCACTTCAGTTGTTCCACAATATCCAATATGTGGCGAGGACAAAATGTTCTGTTTTTTCCAGTACTGTTTTTAAGTTAGTATTAAGAGTATCTTTTGGATAGGAAATAAAATAGAACCAGGTGCTAGATGCAATTAATTCTGAATTCTGTATAAAGATTGCATTTCCAGCACCTCCTCACCTCATGGACTTGAGACACAATATTATCTTGCCCCCTGAGGCATGCTGCAAGGCATGTTCTAGCCTTCTAGAGAATTAGTATCATGATCTACCTCAATTATGCTGCCTTTTGGCATAGTGAGTTAACCCTCCTGGTTTCTCCAGCCTTCAGGACTTTGTAAGATTAAGCCAGTCCTCAGGACCTCCAAAAATCCTCCCCGGCACTCTTGAATAGTTTGCCACTTCCCACAATATTAGTTGAGAGAAGGATCATCGAATTGAGCCCAGCCGCCATGGCAGTCATGGCTGAACACCGTCCATATTGCACAGAACCTGCATCCTATGATAGGTCCTGGTTACATCTGTTGTTCACTTTCAAAGAGGATCCTATCCCCAAAGGGCAGCAGTCAAAGTTACAGTTCGATGAAGTTAATGGACTACAAGCAGCTCCCTTCTTTGCACTGGAGCTACTTTTGACATTTTCTTTCTTGAAGATGCCTTGCTTTATGAATACATACATGTGAATCTTTAAAAAAAAAATCGAAGTCTGAAGGCTGGTGGTATAAAATTAGCAAGGCTCGAGGCAGAGAGTCAAGATAGAATTTTTAAAACTTCTTAGGCTGGAATCTCAGCCAGCAGCAAATCCCCTTGAGGAAGGACTTCATCTTCATCTCCAAGCCATATCTAATTGCCTCTTTGTCATCCTCTGATTAAAACTGGCAGCAACTGGACCATCTAGGTGCTCTGTATGTAACGAGGTTTAGATACTGGCTTGGCAGAGCAGTGTGGTTTTTCAAAGGCTAATAAGGTTGAACTTGGCATCATCTATCACTAATCTGTGGCTTGATTCTTGCCTCTTGTTTCATGTTCTGCCACATTACATTTACTGCTCTCATGCTCCAGGTGACACCGATGATACTAAAAGTCAGTGAGGCCGTGGGGGCTGGGGGTGTAGGGAGACTGTGGTTAATAAATGTGGTTCTAGCAGTCTGGTGTGTACCTGACCTTTCTCTTTCAAATAACCTGTGTAAATCCAGACCAGTCAATGAACCCAAATAGATTGCTGTGTTAGAGGAGACAATGAAATTAGGTGAGCCAATTCCAATACAAGGAAAAATGAATGTGGTGGCTCAGTCCATACCATCCTTTTCTGTAGTTTGTCTTAAGTGGCTTCCTTGGGGGATATGAAGTGACTAGGACTGGTTGCTAATGGGAATGGATGACTCATTTTATCATAGGCTAAGATGATGGATACTTAATCTCAAAGGTTATTTTCAGAAGAAAGGAGACAGTGTTATGACTATGAGCACCAAATTTGGTTACAGGTATCTTTTCTTTAAATTGGACAATGAAATAAAATCCTTCTGTATACCATGCCTCATATAACTCATAAAGAAAAGTTTAAGAGCCTGGTAACTTCTCTTTTGTAAGGGAAATCACTTAGTTCACCCCTCCTATCACATTCACACTTTTACTTGCTCTTGTCTGTTTCCCCTAGGGCTTTTCCCCCCAAGTCCAAAACTAAAGTTTCCTGTGTAGTTTTTGACTTAGCTCTCTATTCCAATATTAGCATCCCCTGTGCACTGAATGAAGATGACAGATTTCACCCTGGGTTGTAGAGAAATCATCTCTTACAGAGCTGGTCTCCCTTTAATTTAGATAGACAGGCATGAGGGGAAAGTGGAGAAGAGTGTCTCTTTTGAGTTTGCCCTTCTCTACATCTGTTTTCAGTGGCGTCTATTCTTAGCCTATTAAAACATGCTTTCATTTATAAATGAGAACATGTGGTGTTTGGTTTTCTGTTCCTGCATTAGTTTGCTGAGGATAATGCCTTCCAGCTCCATCCGTGTTCCTGAAAAGGATATAAACTTGTTGCTTTTTCTGGCTGCATAGTATTCCATGGTGTATATGTACCACATTTTCTTTTGCTTTTTCTGGCTGCATAGTATTCCATGGTGTATATGTACCACATTTTCTTTATCCATTCTATCATTGATGGACATTTGGGTTGATTCCATGTCTTTGCTATTGTGAACAGTGCTGCAATGAACATACGTGTACATGTATCTTTGTAATACAAATCATTAGGAAAAATAGCTAATGCATGCTGGGCTTAATACCTAGATTATGGGTTGATAGGTGTAGCAAACCACCATGGCACACGTGTACCTAGGTAACAAACCTGCACATCCTGTACATGTACACTGGAACTTAAAATACCAATTAAAATTAATTTAAAAACATGCTCTCAGATGATTATTTATACAAAGTTATAGATCTTTATTAACTAAGGCAGCACTTGCTACTGTGAAAGATAAATCCCTAAATCTCAACGACTTAACAGAATAGTTTATTTTTCATTCACATAAAGTACAAATGGCAGTGGTAGGAAAGAAAGGATACACTTCACAGTTGCGCGGGGTACAGACTGACAGACACTCTGCTACTTCAACATGTGGCTCGTAAGATTGTCTTGGGTTTCATAGATGCCTGTAGAAAAGGGGAAGACAGAGAACAGCACTCTGTGGGAGGGTTTTACATGCAGACCTGGAAGGACAGATGAAATTATCTAACTTCATGTGAGGCTAGGTATTTAGCTGAATTGTGTGCTCAGGAAGAATGAGAAACTATTCAGTGAGCAGGAAGCCAGTTGTGGGCACATTCCTACTCAAGGAAAAGAGTCCTGGACTAGAAGTTAGAAGGATGAGTCCTGTGTAATTCAGCCTCTGACACTAACTTAATGCATGATTGCCTTCATTTGATTAACCTACTATAATTTGGCATTGATTTTCATACTAACAATAGAGCCTGGACTCTAAGAAATACCCTAGTACTAGTAAGCGATAAATGTATATTACTAGTCAAAGAAAGAAAGAAAGATAAATTCTTATAGTCCACTGATTTTTGGTTGTTGCTGGTTGTTATATTTCTCCCATATCTTAAAGTTGATTCTCGATGATACTTTATACTTTCCCAAAGTATTTGAAATTCCTATATATGGATTGTGCATGTCTATATTATTGGATTTCTGCTTAGTTTCAATGTGGTTTTAGTTTTTCTCAATTTATGAATCTGTTTTTTTTCCTAGCATGGTTAATTTAAAGCAACATAGTCAGAAAAACCAAAACCAAGAATGAGCTCCTTAATTTAAAGATTCTCTAACCTGAAGCAAGGAAAATAGGTAACTACTAATTTGAATGATTTATCACTGGGAAAGGCACGTTTTCCTCCAAACTGCTATCTCCTACATCATCCAATGCATATTCTTCTTGCAAAATTTAATTAAAAAATGTAGCCACTACTCCTTCACTTTTCAATACTCTTTAACACCAGCAATTTATATAATGCACCCATCACTTGACTATAATTGTTCTCATTGCTACTCCTCTGCCATAAACTTTCAGGTCCATGAAAATGATTCTCCAAATATATATTCTGTCCACATCACTCTCATGAATTGCTAAATATCCAATTACCTGTGATTATTTTCAAGTGGATATCCCACAAACACTTCACATTCGATATACTAACCACTGGCGTTAATTTGTGTATACATTAATTAATTCTAGAATCCTCAGCATAGTTTTCTGCTTTGGCTCCTGAAGCAGTAATCAGGATTAGACTTATGCTTTGCCATGAAAAAGCTAGAAAGTTGTGAAATGGTACATAATTGCCCCCAGAAGGAAGGAAAACCAAAGGTACAGCTCGAAGAATACCCCAGCTTTATACTTGAAGGCTTTTTCTGGACCCCCTACCAAAGGAGGTGGAACCTACGCAGAGTAAGAGTCTTGCTGAATTGGGTGGACAGAAAACAAAGTCCAGGGAGGCTGAGGTGGATGACATTTGTGGAACACATTGCCAAAGGAAAGAAATAGACACAGAAAGGTTTCAGACATTCTTTTGGGTCATATTCTTTGGTATTTGGCTGGATGCTAATCTTCACATGCATAGAGAGAAACTCCATGAGATTAGCCAAAACAAACAAACAAGCAAAGAAAATCTGGGAAGCTACAAAGTAAACAATTCCCAGAATTAATGTAGTGTTGGGAGATGTTTTAATTCTATATGAGTAGACAAGATAAACCACTTTTAAGACACTGAGCAATAAAGACAGATCTCAAAATTATTACTTAATAGTAAGGCTTAATTAAGCTTAGAGTAAAGGCTACTCTTGACTTGCCTTCACAAAGCTTACAAACAGTTACAGAATGGGTTGACCTGGTCAAAAGATCACTTTATTCCCTGGTAAAACAAACGTAATCACCATTCAAAGTCATGCAACTGATTCTGAAGTCTCAACAACATAGCACTCACAATGTCCAGCATTAATTTGTATTAATAAATACAAATTTATTAAACATGCACAAATGTAGCAAATTTTGAACAACTAGGTGAAAACTCAGTTACTAGAAAAATAGCAACTGAGAAATAGTAGATAGTATTATATTAGCAGATGAAGAGCTTAACACATTTATGCCTAGTGTTCCATTATCGGAACGCTAAGCGTGTGAGAGTTATTTATATTTATCTTACTGCTCAAGGTCATCGCCAAGGTCTAATTTTTCAATTCCAAAAATTGCAACTTCCAGCATAACTGGGTTAAAAGAACTCTTATAAATATTATTGTGCTTATGGAGTTTTTTTTTTTTTTTTTTTTTTTTTTTTTTTTTTTTTTTTTTTTTTTTTTTTTTTTTGATGGAGTCTCGCTTTATCGCCCAGGCTGGAGTGCAGTGGCGCGATCTCAGCTCACTGCAACCTCCACCTCCCGGGTTCAAGTGTTCTCCTGCCTTAGCCTCCCGAGTAGCTGGGACTACACGCTCCCGCTACCACACCTGGCTAATTTTTTGTATTTTTAGTAGAGACCGGGTTTCACCATATTGGCCAGGCTGGTCTCGAACTCCTGACCTTGTGATCCACCTGCCTTGGCCTTCCAAAGTGCTGAGATTACAGACATGAGCCACTGAGCCTGGCCAAGTGCTTATGGATCTTAAAGCAAGCATGAACATAATAAGAAAAGAGACAACTAAATATGTATATATATTTTCTGAAATCTAAAGTACAACTGATGGGATAAACAGTATATTCGATACTACAAATGAATACCAGCGAAAGCAATGTACTGTATTGCAAAATGAAGCAGAGTGGAGAAGTAATAAAAACAATTTTAAAAACCTTTGTAACTTGTGGAATAATATCAAGGAATCTAGCATTTATGTAATTGAAGTCTGAGAGGAAGAGCATATGAAAGTGAGAATCAACAAAAAAAATTGTTCAAACCTGATGAAAACCAAAAGCCCACAAAAAAGCTTGACAAGCAATTGAATAAATGCAAAGTGATCCACACCAAGGCACATAATAATTAACTTACTGAAAATGCATCATAAATAGGAAATCTTGCATATCCAGAGAAAGAAGACATTAGTTAGAGAGGAATCAGAAGAAACACAATTAGAGATTTCTCAGAAATTACGCAATCTAGAAGACAATGGAAACATGCCCTTGTAGTAGTAGAGAATTGTAAATATGATTTAGAATTCTCTATTTAGTAAATATATTGCCCGAAAATGAAGGCAAATAAAATATAATTTGTATATGAAGTAAGAAAAATTTTCAATTCTGAAGACCTTTTCATATATATATATTTTAATTTTCAATTTTGATAGTTTTATCGGTACATGGGGTTTTTGGTTGGATGGATGAATGGTACAGTGGTGAAGCCTGGAATTGTAGTGCACCCATCATCCAAGTAGTGTATATTATACCCAATAAGTAGTTTTTCATCCCTTAGTTCCGTCCCACACTCACCTGTTCAGTTTCCAATTCCATTATACCTCTCTGTATGCCTTTTTGTGCCTGTAGCTTAGCTCCCACTTGTAAGTGAGAATATGTGGTATTTGATTTTTGACTCATTAATTACTTCACTTAGAATAATGGCCTGCAGTTCCATCTAAGTTTCTGCAAAAGACATTATTTCATAATATTTTATGGTTGAATAGTATTCCATAGTGTGTATGTGTACACCACATTTTCCATTTTTTTAAAACTTTTATTTTAAGTTTGGGGTACATGTGGAGATTTGTTATACAGGTAAATTGTGTGTTGTAGGGGTTTGGTGTACAGATTATTTCATTACCAAGATAATAAGCATAGTACCTGATATGTAGTTTTTTCATTCCTCACCCTCCTGCCACCCTCTCCTCTCAAGTAGGCATTGGTGTCTGTTTTTCTTCGTGTCCGTATGTACTTGATGTTCAGCTTCCACTTATAAGTGAGAATATGTGGTATTTGGTTTTCTCCTCCTGTGTTGGTTTGCTTAGAATAATGGTCTCCAGTTCCATCCATCTTGCTGCAAAGAATATAATCTTGTTGCTTTTTATGGCTGCGTGGTATTTCATAGTGTGTATGTACCACATTTTCTTTATTCAGTCCACCATTGATGAGCATTTAGGTTGATTTCATGACTTCGCTACTGTGAATAGCAAAATAAAGGAAAAAAGAGGGAAACAGAAGAAAGAGAGGAAGGAAGAAAAGAAGAAGGAAAAGAAGGAAGAAATGGTGGAAGAAAGAAAGAGAAAAATAAAATATAGTTAATAAGTGAATAGTAAAGAGATTTTTAAAAACTATATATTCTGTCTATCTATCTATCTATCTATCTATCTATCTATCTATCTATCTATCTATCATCTATCTATCTGTTTGTTTAGAGTCAGGGTTTTGCTCTGGTGCCCAGGATGGAGGGCAGTGGCATGATCATAGCTCACTGCAGCTCACTCCTGGGCTCAAGCGATCCTCCTGTCTCAGGCTCCCAAGTAGCTAGTACTACAGCCAGCATGCCTGGCTAATTTTTAAAGTGTTTGTAGAGACAGTGTCACAGTATGTTGGCTGGGCTGGTCTCAAACCCCTGGCCTCAAGTGGCTTTCCCATCTCAGCCCCCCAAACCACTGGGATTACAGGTTTAAGCTGCTGTGCCCAACCTCAAATAATTTAAAGAGGGTAAGGAAAGGGGAAAAATAAACATACAAAGAACAGATGGACCAAAGAGAAAACAAATAGCAGAAAGATTTAAACTGAGTTAAATTATTATTATAATTTTGTGGTATGCATATACATATATGTGTGTGTATATATAATTTTGTGGCACATTTATATATATATTTAGATGTAGCAAATTATATATAATTTAGTAAAGTTTTATTAAATGCAAATGATTTAATCACTTCAACTAAAAGATAAAATAGGCAGGCTGCATAAAATGACCCAATTCTACTGTAAACTAGTTCAACCATTGTGGAAAACAGTGTGGCAATTCCTCAAGGAGCTAGAACTAGAAATACCATTTGACCCAGCCATCCCATTACTGGAGATATACCCAAAGGATTATAAGTCATGCTGCTCTAAAGACACATGCACACATATGTTTATTGTGGCACTATTCACAATAGCAAAGACTGGGAATCAACCCAAATGTCCACCAGTGACAGACTGGATTAAGAAAACGTGGCACATATACACCATGGAATACTATGCAGCCATAAAAGGGATGAGTTTGTGTCCTTTGTAGGGACATGGATGCAGCTGGAAACCACCATTCTCAGCAAACTATTGCAAGAACAGGAAACCAAATACCGCATGTTCTCGCTCATAGTTGGTAATTGAACAATGAGGTAACTTGGACACAGGAAGGGGAACATCACACACTGAGTCCTATTGTGGGGAAGGGGAAGGGGAGGGATACCATTANGGAATCAACCCAAATGTCCACCAGTGACAGACTGGATTAAGAAAACGTGGCACATATACACCATGGAATACTATGCAGCCATAAAAAGGGATGAGTTTGTGTCCTTTGTAGGGACATGGATGCAGCTGGAAACCACCATTCTCAGCAAACTATTGCAAGAACAGGAAACCAAATACCGCATGTTCTCGCTCATAGTTGGTAATTGAACAATGAGGTAACTTGGACACAGGAAGGGGAACATCACACACTGAGTCCTATTGTGGGGAAGGGGGAAGGGGGAGGGATACCATTAGGAGATATACCTAATGTAAATGACAAGTTAATGGGTGCAGCACACCAACATGGCACATGTATACATATGTAGTAAACCTGCACGTTGTGCACATGTACCCTAGAACTTAAAGTATAATTAAAAAAAAAGAAAAAAAAAGACCCAATTCTATGCTGTGTACAGAACATACTCTTTATTTTATTTTATTCTGAACTGACAAATTATAGTTATATATATCTATGGAGCACAAAGCAATATTATGATTTATGTACATAATGTAGAATAAGTAAATCAAACTTTTAACATATTATCACCTCAAATATTTATCATTCTTTGCAGAGAGAACACTTTAAGTTTACTCCTTGAGCCAGTTTGAAATGCACAATATGCTATTATTTACCATATTTACCATGCTGTGCAATAAATATTTTTTAAAAATTAAATGTACTTGTCCTGTCTGAGACTTTGTACACTTTTTTTTTTGAGACAGAGTCTTGCTGTGTCGCCTAGGCTTGAATGCAATGGCACAATCTGGGCTCACTGCAACCCCTGCCTCCCCAGTTCAAGTGATTCTCCTGCCTTAGCCTCCTAAGTGCTAGGATTACAGGCATGCACCACCACGCCCAGCTAATTTTTGTATTTTTAGTAGAGACAGTGTTTCTCTATGTTGGCCAGGGTGGTCTTGAACTTGTGACCTCAAGTGATCCACCCGCCTTAGCCCTTGAGTGCTGGGATTACAGGTGTGAGCCCTTGTGCCCAACCAGACTTTGTACACTTTGACCGTTATCTCCGAATTCCTCCAAACACCCAGCCTCTAGTAACCACCATTCAGCACCCTGCATCTATGAATTTGATTGTTTTGTATTCCATATCAACAGGTGGAATGAAATAAAGAGCCTAGAAATAAAGCTATGCATGTATGGTCAGTTGGTTTTTGACAAAGGTTCCTAGAATTCACGATAGGAAAAGGACAGTGTCTTCACTAAATGGTGTTAGGAAAGCAAGATATCCATATGCAGAAGAACAAAATTGGACCCCTTATCTCACACCATATACCAAAGTCATCTCATAATAAATTCAATACTTAAACGTAAGTCCTGAAACCATAAAACTTCTTCAAAAAGTGAAGAAAAGCTACTTGAAATTGCTATGGACAATTATTTTATAGCTTTGACTCCCTAAGTGCAGACAGCAAAAGCAAAAGCAGCCAAATGAGATTGTATCAAAACAAAAGCTTCCACACAACAAAGGAAAAATTAACAGAGTGAAAAGACTAAATCTAAAAATGGAAAGAAAATATTTGCAAGCCATGTATCTGATAAGAAATTGATATCCAAAATGTTTAAGGAACTCAAACAACTCTAAAAATAAAACAAATAATCTGATCAAAAATGGGCAGGGGACCCAAACAGACATTTCTCAAAAGAATACATACAAATGGCCAACAAATACATAAACAATGTAAACATCACCAATCATTAGGGAAGCACAAATTAAAACCACAAGGAGATAGTATCTCATACCTGTTAGAATAGCTATCATCAAAAAGATAAAAGATAACTGTTGGTAAGAATGTGGAAAAAAGGAACCCTTGCACTCCGTTGAGAGGAAGGCAAATTAGTGCAGTCATCATGAAAAACTGTATGGAGTTTTCTCAGAAAACTAAAAATAGAATTACCATATGAACCAGCAACCCCATTTCTGGGTATCTCCACTAGAAACTTGAAATCAGTATGTTGAAGAGATCCGTGAACTTTTACGTTTATTGCAGCATTATTCACAATAGCCAGTTATGGAATTAATCTAAGTGTCCATCAGCAGATTAATAAAGAAAATGAGATATATATACAATGGAAACTACTCAGCCTTGAAAAAGAAAAAAAAATTTTGTCATTTGTGACAACATGAATGAAATTGGAGACAGCGTTAAGTATTGTAAACCAAGCACAGAAAGGCAATATACATTTCAAATATGATTATGGAAACAAGTAAAAGTACATGGTTGTAACAACTTGCAAAGAAGAAACATAAGAGAATTGGAGAAAGGGGAGCAATATCAGCAAAATGGCTGACCCGGAAGTTCCAGGCTTTCTTTCTCACAAGGAAACACCAAATAACCCAAAGCACACACACCAAAATAGCTTTGTGAGAGCTTTAGCACTCAGTTAAGAAGCTGCAGCAGCCAAGATAATGCCTAACCAAGGCATGGGGATGGAGACATAGAATATTAGGTTGGATCCTGTTAAAAGCAGTGGTGGGTCCAGTGGTGGGCACCGTGGTGGGTCAGAGTTGCAGGGGAACTGCAGCAGTGTGGATTCCTATGGGCTGGAGATTATGAGCAGAGTAATACAACAGAACAGATAGGGTGAGAAGATGCAAGTGTGAGACTCTTGGGAGAAATTAAGGAATTTAAAAACAGTCATGGGTAAGATAGGACTAGAATAAAAACACATACACAGGCCCAGAGAAGGCACATAGCCAGAAATGTTTGAGACCACCTTGAGCTTTCATGCTAGACTCATGAGTGAAGATTTTCCCTTGCACAGTCATTTCACGAAGACTGGGAGAGGGGATTATTTTTTCAAAAGCCCAATTTATAATAAAAGATCACAAGGCATACAAAGAAACTAGAAAACATGGCCCAATCAAAAGAGCACTAAAATACACTCACTTAGCAAATTTTTGATATGCAATATAATATTATTAAACATAGTCCCCATGCTGTACATTAGAGTCCTAGATTGATTTATCCTACCTGTGTTATTCTATTTTGCACCCTTTTAAAGGAATATCTGACACTGGGTAATATGTACAGAAAAGAGGTTTATTCTGACACATGCATCTATAGACTATATGAGAAGCATGGTGCTGACATCTGCTCCTGGTGAGCCATGAGGAAGCTTCCAATCATAGCAGAAGGCAAAGGAGAGGCAGTCTATCTCATGGCAATAGTGAGCAAGGAGGGAGAGAGGAGATGCCAGACTCTTTCAAACAATTGGATTTCATGTGAACTCAGAGTGACAACTCACTCATTACTTAGAGGACAGCTTCAAGACATTCGTGAATGATCTACCCCCTTGACCTTGATACCTTCTATGAGGCCCACATCTAAAATTGGAGGTCACATTTCAAAATGAGATTTGGAGGGGACAAAGCGTCTGAGCCATATTACTACCTAACTTCAAATTTGTACCCTTTTCTTCTCCCTATTTCTTCTCTCTACCTGCCTCAGTGACCATTCTTCTACCATCTACTTGTATTTATTCAACTTGTTTTTAGATTCTACGTATAAATGAGATTACATAGCACTTTTTCTTTCTGAGTCTGGCTCATTTCAATCAGCATATTCTTCCTGTTTATCCATGTTGTTGCAAATTACAGTATTTCCTTCTCTTTAGGGTTCAATAATATGTCAATTATATATTTGTGTATGATATATATGCATGCCCCATGAATCATACAACTTCTTTTTTAATTCATCTGTCAATGGACATGTTGTTTTCATATCTTGGCTATTGTGAATAATGCTGCAATGAACATAAGAAAGCATATATCTCTACAAGGTGCTGATTTTACTTCCTTTGGCTATGCACTCAGCAGAGAATTTTGCTAGATCATATGGTGGTTCTATTTTAATTTTTAAAGAAACCTTCATAGTATTACCCATAATGGGTGTACCAATTTAACAAAGGTTTTTAAATAATTTGTAAACAATGATTAATGAGCTAAAAGAGAACATAGACCACTAAATAAAATTATTATAAAACTAATAATTACATAAAGAAACTAATAAAATACATGAACAAAATTAGAATATCAACCAAGAAATATAAATTCTAAAAATAACCAAATAGAAATTCTAGAGCTGAAAAGCACAGTAACAAAAATGAAAAATTTAATAGAAGAGTTCAACAACAGCCTTGAATAGGTTGAAGAAAGAATTAGGAAGCTTGAAGACAGGCCATTTGAAATTATTAAGTTTGAAGAGGGGAGTGAAAAGAAGAAAGAAATAATAAAAAAAAAAAGAAAAAAAATCACTTAGCCTAAGAGTCTTGTGGGACACTATGAAAGGACTAACATGTTCCTGACGAGAGTCTGAGAAAGATAAGAGAGAGAAGGGGCATAAATAATATTAGAAAAAACTGGTCAGGCATGGTGGCTCACATCTGTAATCCCAGCACTTTGGGAGGCGGAGGCAGGAGGATCACCTGAGGTCAGGAGTTTGAGACCAGCCTGGTCAACATGGCGAAACCCTGTCTCTACTAAAAATACAAAAATTAGCCAGGCATTGTGGTGTGTGCCTGTAATCCCAGTTGTTTGTGAGGCTGAGGCAGGAGAATCACTTGAACCTGGGAGGTGGAGTTGCAGTGAGCCAAGATCATGCCACTGCACTCCAGCCTGAGCGACAGAGCAAGGCTCCAATTCAAAA
>NW_016806659.1:1569967-1634537 GCF_001698545.2 Rhinopithecus bieti | reverse complement strand
AGTTTAATATTTATAGACTTGAGAAAGAACTTGAATTAAAATTCAGTCTGGAGTCTGAATTAGCACCATCTGAATACAGAAAGAATTCTATATACATGCACAAATTAGTTTAATTAATATATATAGGTAAAATATATTTGTTTTACTTGATGTACTTGTTTTGACAGACCCTTCCTGGGGTTACACTTATTTTTATTAGTTGGCTGGGCATGATACAGGTTGAACACCCCTCAGTTCCAGGGCCTTGGCAAAATTAACTTCCAGTGGCTTGCCCGTGCCTTCAAGAATCTCAATGAACTCCAAATATGATAGACTCAGAGATATCCACATAAAGACATATTATAATGAATTCTTAAAAGCCAAAAACAAGGAATCTGGAAATCAGAAAGAGAGAAACAATGTCTTACTTACAAGCAATTCAATAAGATTTACAGCCAATTTCTCATTTAAAAAAACATGGATGTCAGAAGACAGCAGAAGAACATATTCTATAGATGAAAAAAACAATGATAAACCAACAGCAATTAACCAAGATGTATATGCCTGGCAAAAATGTCCTTCAAAATAATAGAGAAATTAAGTCATTTTTTGAAAAACAAAAATTGAGGGAATTTATCTTCACTAGAACTGCCATACAAGAAATACTAAAGGGAAACTTTCATGTTGAAATGCAAGGAAATTAGAGAGTAACTTAAAACTGTAATACAAATCTTCAATAAGGTAAAGCAAAAGCAGTATTATTGTCTATTTATTTATTTTGCATTTTATTTCCAACAGGATTTAAAAAACTGCACAAATTATAAATATATGTTTTGGGGCACACAATGTATTACGATGCAATTTGTGGCAACACCAACATAAAGAATGGAGATATGTAGGAAAAGAGTTTTTTTAAAAAAATGCTTTTAAAGTTAAGTGGATGTTAGTTCAAAATGCTTTAATTAATTAATTTATTTTTTTTTTGAGACGGAGTCTCGCTCTGCCACCCAGACTGGAGTGCAGTGGCCAGATCTCAGCTCACTGCAAGCTCCGCCTCCCGGGTTTACGCCATTCTCCTGCCTCAGCCTCTGGAGTAGCTGGGACTACAGGTGCCCGCCACCTTGCCCAGCTAGTTTTTTGTATTTTTTTGAGTAGAGACAGGGTTTCACCGTGTTAGCCAGGATGGTCTTGATCTCCTGACCTTGTGATCCGCCCGCCTCGGCCTCCCAAAGTGCTGGGATTACAGGCTTGAGCCACCGCGCCCGGCCAGATTGCTTTAAATTTAAGATGTTAAACGTAATCCTATGACAGCTACAAAAAGCCTAAAAGTATATCAAAAGCAAATGAGAAGAGAATCAAAATGATTAACTGTGAAAAATCAACTGAACAGGAAAGAAGTAAGTAATTGAGAAAATTAGGGACAAAACATATAGGACATACAGAAAATAAACAGCCAAATGACAGAAATAGATTCTTCCCAAACAGTAATTACTTCAGATGTTAATAGAATAAAATCTCCACTCCAAAGGCAAAGATTGGCTGGACGGATAGAAACACATGATCCACCTGTATGCTGTCTAAAAGAGACTCTTTTTAGATCCAAAGACACAGTGATGAAAAGCAAAAGGATAAAAAAGTTTTCATGCAAATAGTAACTAAAACAAACCATGGGTGGCTGTATTAATGTAAGACAAGATAGACCTTAAATACAAAGCTGTTAAAAGAGACAAATAAGAACATAATAGATTGATTAAATGGTCAATCCATTAAGAAGTCACACATTTTATTTTGTTTGTTTTTGAGACAGAGTTTCACTCTTGATGCCCAGACTGGAGTGCAATAGCACAATCTCAGCTCACTACAACCTCTGCCTCCTGGGTTCAAGCGATTCTCCCGCCTCAGCCTCCTGAGTAGTTGGGACCACAGGCATGCATCACCATGCCTGGCTAATTTTGTATTTTTAGTAGAGATAGGGTTTCTCCATGTTGGTCAGGCTGATCTTGAACTCCCGACCTCAGGTGATCTATCTGCCTCAGCCTCCCAAAGTGCTGGGATTACAGGCATGAGCCACTGCACCTGGCCAGTTATGGCAATTTTAAACATATATGCACAAAACAAAAAAGCTTCAAAATACATATCCAAACATGGACAGAATTGAAGGAAGAAATAGTTTTATAATAATAATTGTTGGAGATGCCAATATCGTACTTTCAATGATTGATAAAACATCTAGACAGAAGATTAATAAAGAAATAAAGGAAGTAAGCATCACTAAAAATAAGCTATATTTAACAGGTATTTGTAAAATACGCTACACAATAAAGGTAGAATACGTATTCCTCTGAAGTGCACATGGAACATTTTCCAGTATGGACTATATGAGACACCAGAAAACAAGTCTCAATACATTTAAAAACTGAAATTTTACAAAGCATCTTTTAAAAAATTATTTCTTTAAAGTTTTAATTACACATGATAATTTTATGTATTCATATATATCATATATATTCATAGATATCCAGTAGTAAGATTACTGGAACATACAGTAGTTTGATTTTTAGTTTTCGAGTAACTGCCATACTGCTTTCCAGAGGGGCTATGCTAATTTACATTTCCACTGACATTGTATAAGGGTTTCCTTTTCTCCACTTTCTTGCCAACACTTATTTTGTGTTTTTACTAATGTCGTTTTAACTGGAATAAGGTTATATCTTATTATGATTTTGATATGCATTTCCCATAGGAAAACATATCACCACATATAGCCACCCATGGTTTGTTTTTAGCAATGTGATGTTTCAATACATGTGTATGTTATATAATAATCAAATCAGGATGTTAGAATATTCATCACCTGCAATTATTGTATCTTTGTAGTAAGAATGTTTGAAATCTTCTTTCAGTTGTTCTAAAATATACAGTACATGTCATTATCTATAGTCACCCTACTGTGCAATAGGACACCAGGACTGACTTCTCCTAGCTAATTGTAATTATGTACCCATTGATCAATTTCTTTTCATTCCCCCCTCCCCAGTCTCTGATAATGATTGTTCTATTCTCTGCTTTAATGAGATAAACCTTTTAGAATCCACATGAGTGAGATCATGTGGTATTTGTCTTTCTGCATCTGACTTGTTTCTCTTAACATAATGTCTTCCAGATTTATTCATGTTGCAGATAATAGGATTTTATTCTTTTTGTGTGTGGCTGACTGGTATCCCATTGTGTATATATACCACATTTTTGTTATCTATTTATTGACTAATGGATATGTAGTCTGATTCCATAGGTTGACTATTATGAATAGTCTGCAATAAACATGAGAGTGCAGGTATCTTTTTGACAAACTGATTTCATTTTTTTTGGATATATATCCAGTAGTAAGATTAATGGATCATATGGTAGTTTGATTTTGTTTTCTGAGTAACCTCCATACTGCTTTCCAGAGGGGCTATACTAATTTATATTTCCACTGACCTTGTATAAGGGTTTCCTTTTCTCCATTTCCTTGCCAACACTTATTTTATGTTTTTAATAATGTCATTTTAACTGGAGTAAGGTGATATCTTATGATTTTGATAAGCATTTCTGAAATGATTAGTGATATTGAGCATTTTTTCATATACCAGTTGGCCATTTGCATGTCTTTTTGAGAAATTTCTATTAAGGACTTTTGTCCATTTTTAAATAGGATTATTTGGGTTAAATTTTTTTTTTTTTTTTTTTTTTTTTTTTTTTTTTTTTTTTGCTATTGAGTTGTTTGAGTTTCTTATATATTTTGAATATCCTCCTCTTGTTAGATGTAGTGCTTGCAAATATATTCTCCTATTTTGCAGGTTGCCTTTTCACTTTGTTGACTGTTTTCTTTGCAGTGCAGAAGCCTTGTATTTTGATGTAATCCCATTGTCTACTTTTCATTTTTTGCCTGTGCTTTTAAAGTCTTATAAAAAAACTTTGTCCAGTCCAATGTTATGAAGCATTTCACCTATGTTTTCTTCTAGTAGTTCCAAGTCTCACACACCAGGGGGGCATCACGGGAGCGGCAGGGATTGCACGGGGGAGTTATACCTGATGTAAATGACGAAGTTGATGGGTGCTGACGAGTTGATGGGTGCAGCACACCAACCTGGCAACAAGCATATACATATGTAACAAACCGCTACTCGTTATGTGCGTTATGCACATGTACCCTAGAACTTAAAGTATAATTAAAAAAAAAAAAAAGTCTTTAATCCATCTTCAGTTAAATTTTGTGTATGGTAAAAAAAAATAGGGGTCAAGTTTTTTTCTTCTGCATGTGGATATCCACTTTTTCCAGCACCATTTATTGAAGAAATTATCCTTTCCCCATTGTGAGTTCTTGGCACCTTTGTCAAAAATCAGTTGACTGTGGGCATGTGGATTTATTTCTGGGTTCTCTGCTTTGTTTCATTGGTTTATGAGTCTGTTTTTATGTCAATATCATAGAGTTTTAGTTACTATAGCTTTGTTGTATATTTCGAGGTTACATAGTGTAATGCGTGTACTTTTGCTTTTTTGCTCAAGATTGCTTTGGTTTTTCAGGACTTTTGTAATTCCATACAAATTTTAGAATTAAAAATGTCAGTGGTATTTTGATAGAGACTTCATCAAATCCGTAGATAACTTGGGGTGGTATGGAAATATCAACAATATTAATTATTCAAATCCATATACATGAGACATATTTTCATTTATTTGCATCCTTTTCCATTTCTTTCATCAATGTTTTATAGTTTTTAGTACAGGTTCTTTTCACCTTAATGGTAAAATTTATTCCTAGGTACTTTATAGTTTTGTAGCTATTATAAATAAAATTGCTTTTAAAAATATTTTTAGATAGTTCACTCTACATATATACAAATGCTACTGATTTTATATGTTGATTTTGTATGCTTCAACTTTACAAAATTAATTTATTATTACTAATTTTTTTGTGAACTTCTTAGAGTTTTACACATATACAGTAATTTCAACTGCAAACAAGAAAATTTAACTTTTTCCTTTCCAATTTGGATACCTTTTATTTCTTTCTCTTGCTTACTGGGACTTCCACTAATATGTTGAAAAGAAGTGGTGAAAGTGGGCATACTTGTCTTGTTCCAGATTTTAGAGGAAAAGTTTTCGACTTATCCCCATTGAGTATAATGTTAGCTTTGGGATTTTTATATATGACCTTCATTGTGTTAAGGTCATATATTTTATATATAATTTGTTGAGTTTTTTTTATTATTATTATAAAGGGATGTTGAATTTTGCCAAATACTTTTTCTGCATCTATTGAATTGATTGTATGGATTTTGTCCTTCATTATGTTATGGAATGTTTCACATATACTGATTTGCATATGTTGAACCATCCTTTCATTCCTGGAATAAATTCCACTTCAACATAATGGATAGCTTTTTAATGTGCTCTTGAGTTTTGTTTGTTAGTATTTGGTTGAGGATATTTTCATCCATGTTCATCAGGAATATTGACCTGTATTTTTCTTGTTTTGTTGTGTTCTTTTCTGGTATCAAGGTAATGCTGGCTATGTAGAAGGAGTGTGAAAATATTCCCTCCTTTTCAATGTTCTTGAACACATTGAAGTAAATGGTATTAGTTCTTCTTTAAACATTTGGGTAGAAGTCAGCAGTGAAGCCATCAGGTCTTGCACTTTTCTTTGACGGGAAATGTTAAATTACTGATTCAATTTCCTCATTGGTTATTAGCCTGCTCAGATTTACAGTTGCCTTATTATTCAATATTGGATGGTTGTATGTGTGTTGGAATTGATTTATGATTTCTTCATTATTAAATTTGTTGGCATATACTTGTTCCTAGTACTCTCTTTTGCTCCTTTGTAGTTCTGTGGTATCAGTTATAATATCTTCTTTTTTGTACTGGATTTTATTTGAGTCTTTTCTTTTTCTGATAGTCTAGCTAGAGGTTTGCCAATTTTATTTATCTTTTCAAAGATTCACTCTTCATTTTATTAATCTTTTGTATTTTTTCAGTTTCAATTTCATTTATTTCTGCTCTGATCACTATTATTTATTTCCATTACTTTTGGGTTTAGTTTGTTCTTGTTTTGCTATTTCCTTAAGATGAATCACTAGGTTTTTTACTTGAAATCTTTCTTTGTTGTAGGCATTGACTGCTACAGGTATACCTTGTTTCACTGCACTTTGCTTTATTGTGTTTCACAGATATTTACACATTGAAACTCAGTAGTATTTCTGCATTGAGCAAGTCTATTGGCACAATTTTTCCAATGGCATGTGCTCATTTCATGTTTCTGTGTCACATATAATAATTCTCACACTATTGAAAATCATTTATTATTTTTATATCTGTCATGGTGATCTATGATCAGTGATCTTTAATGCTACTATTGTAATTATTTTGTAACAATACAAACTGCAGTCATGTGAGATGGCAAACTTAATTGATAAAGTTGTGTGTGTTCTGATTGATCCATCCATTGGCTGTTCTCTCTTCTCCTCAAACCTCCCTACTCCCTGAAACACAGCAATATTGAAATTAGGACACTTAACAATCCAACAATGACGTCTAAGTGTTCAAATGAAAGGAAAAACACACATCTCTTATTTTAAATCAAAAGATGCAAATGATCAAGTTCAGTGAGGAAGTAATGTCAAACGTTAATACAGGCCAAAATCTAGGCCTCTTATGCCAAACTGTTGGCAAAGTTGTGAATGTGAAGTAAAAGTTTTGAAGAAAATTAAAAATGCTACTCCAGTGAAACACATGAATAAGAAAGTGAAACTGCTGTATTGCTAATATGGAAAAAGATGTAGTGATCTGAATAGATCAAACCAACCACAACATTGCTTTAAACCAAAGCCTAATCTAGAGCAAGGTCCTAACTCTCTGGTTTTATAAAGCTATAAAAGCTGAGAGAAGTGAGGAATCTGCAGAAGAAAATTTTGAAGGTGGTAGAACTTGGCTTATAAAGTTTAAGGAGAGAAGCCATCTCCATAACATAAAAGTACAAGGTGAAGCTGCAAGTGCTGATGTAGAAGCTGTAGCAAATTATTCAAAAGATCTAGCTAAAATAATCGATGAAGGAGCCTACATTAAACAATAGATTTTTCAAGGTATATGAAACAACATTCTATTGGAAGAATATCCATCGAGGACTCTCACAGCTAGAGAGGGAAGTCAGTGCCTGGCTCCAAAGCTTCGAAGGACAGGGTACCTCTTTCGTTAGGTGCTAATGCAGCTATTGACTTTAAGTTGAAACCAATGCTCCTTTACTATTCGAAAAGTCCTAGGACCCTAAATAATCACACTAAATCTACTCTGCTTATGTTGTATGAACAGAACAACATAGCTTAGATGACAGCATATCGGTTTACAGGATGTTTTATTGATTGTTTATGCCAACGGTTGAGACATACTGCTCAGAAAAAATGGATTCTTTTCAAAATAATAATATTTTGTAGTGGCAGGATTTGAGTGTATTGACTCCAATTTAGAAATAAGTTCTGTATAATATATAATGTTATAATTATAACAATATATTGTGAATTGCTTATTGACAACACACCTGGTTACCCAAGAGCTCTGATGGAGGTGTATGAGGAGATTCATGTTGTTTTTATTCCAACACAACATTCATTCCACACAGCCCATGGATCAAGGAGTAACTTTGACTTTCAAGGCTTATTATTTAAGAAATTCATTTTATAAGGCTACAGCTGCCATACATAATGATTTTTCTGATGGATCTTGGCGAAGTAAATTGAAAACCTTCCGGTAAAGATTCAGACTTCTAGATGTCATTAGGAACATTTAGGATTCATGGGAGGAGGTCAAAATGTCAACATCAACAGGTGTTTGAAAGAAGTTGATTCCAACCTTCATGAATAACTTTGATGGGTTCAAGATTTCAGTGGAGGAATTGCTGCAAATGTGGTGGAAATAGCAAGAGAATTAGAATTAGAAGTAAAGCCTGAACGTGTAACTCAATTGCTGCAATGTCATGATAAAACTTGAACAGATGAGGCAGTGCTTCTTATGGATGTGCAAAGGAAGTTGTTTCTTGAGATAAATCTGTTCCTGGTTAAGATGCCATGAACACTGTTGAAATGACAACAAAGGGTTTATTTACATAAACTTAGTTGTTAAAGCAGTGGCAGGTTTGAGTTGATTGATTCCAATTTTGAAAGTTCTGTGTGTAAAGTACTGTCAGTCAGCATCGTGTGCTGCAGAGGGATCTTTCATGAAAGGAAGAGTCAATCAATGTGGCAAACTTCATTGTTGTCTTATTTTAAGAAATTGCCACAGCCACCCAATCTTTAGCAACCACCACCCTGATCACTCAGCAGCCAACAACACTGGGGGCAAGACCCTCTGCCAGCCAAAAGATTACAACTCGCTGGAGGCTCAGAGCATTTTTTAGCAATAAGGTATTTTTAATTTAGATATGTACATTATTTTTTAGACAATACTATTGCCCACTTAATAGACTACAATGTAGTATAAACGTAACTCTGTGCTCACCAGGAAATGAAAAAATTGTATAACACACTTTATTGTGATAGTGGCTTTATTGCAGTGGACTGGAACTGAACCCACAATATTTCAAAGGTATGCCTGTACTGTATAACTTCATTTATACAAGTCTCTGAAAAAGCCAGATTTAAAGGGTAATGAGAGAATTGAGTGCCATGGTTGCTCAGAGTTGGGAAGAGAAGGGATTTGCTGAGAAAGTATACAAGAGTTTTTAGGTGTAATACAAATGTTTAATTGTCTTGATTATGATGATGGTTACACAGACTTGTCAAAATTTATCAAGCTATTCTTATAATTAATATATCATATCTTATATAAATTATGCCTTAATAATGTCAATTAAAAATGAAAGGAAATTATTTTGGAAATAAGAATGATATGTATACTTTTACACATCAATATAGGCAATAAGGGAAAAATAAATAAAATTGAGTTATTTCAATAGAGGGCAGATAAAACTGCAATACATTTATTACAAGAATGCAGCTTGAATTTGAACAGACCTGCTCTAGTTCTGTGTCTGCCACTTCCTACCTGGGATAAATTGCTTAATACATCAACTCAGTCT
The DNA here is from genome assembly GCF_001698545.2 of Rhinopithecus bieti. Classification (NCBI taxonomy): domain Eukaryota; kingdom Metazoa; phylum Chordata; class Mammalia; order Primates; family Cercopithecidae; genus Rhinopithecus; species Rhinopithecus bieti. Next base: position 1,625,446 of record NW_016806659.1, on the reverse strand, counting down.
CTTTATCTACTCTTATAGGTTTAGTGATTACATGAATATCAAAGTGTTGATTTAAAGATTAAATAAACATAAAATGTTTAACATTGGGTATGATATAAAGTATTCAATAAATCCTAAATGGTTTTACCAGTACTATAAAATTGAGAATACTAGTATTTCTTAACTCAGTCTCCTTTTGATTCTCTTGTAGTAGCATTCTAATATTCTTCTGAGCACTTTGTATTGCTACTTTGTATTTCTTTGCATGTTCATTTGCTTAATTCTCCAGTCCCTCACAGAAATGTGCCTACCTTGACACTGTTACGCCCCAGCACTAGCACCGCCCTGGCCCGGGCCGGGTATTCACAGTGTCTTTGTTGAATGACTGTGGATGTTCCTCCTGCATGGTTGCTGTCTTTAGGAAACTTCCATTTTCCTCTCTTATGTGTACTTACTGTCATTCTTACTGTGGAATGAAAGACCTTGTCCCTTGAAAAGAAATGTTGGTTTTGAGAGCGTAAGACCTATGGGTGTCTAGGGGAGTCTTTTCTTGCAGTCTTGCATTTAGGCTGGGTGCCCAGAAGATGCCACCTGGCTTAGGCGCAGCAGAGAGAGTTTGGGAATATGACTGAATCTTGCAGACCTTCCTTCAGGTGTCATGCTACTTCCTTTCCTTCACATTGCTTCAACAGCTTGTTCCTGCCTTCCTACACTGATGTAAAGTTTTTTATGAAATATTTGTTAAACCTTTCTTTGAACTATTCATGGTGCTTATTCTAGCTAAGAACTATCAGTGTAACATGTGGAGGTCCTTACAAGTTTTGATCACTCTATATAAACTCTACCTTTGTTTCACTAGTGGAGAAACTGTCTGAGGGAGGATACAAATGTTGCCTCACATCCTACATCTAAATAGGGGCAGAACAAGGGCAAGGCCCCAGATCCCTGAACTTACTGTGCACTTTGATACTGACACAAGAAGCATACTTTTGGCACTAAGTCATCCCACTCTGCCTGTTTTTTTATTGGAACAGCCAAGGTTGTATGTCCTAGAGCAGGTTCAAGTTCAATATTTGTGCCTCCTAATATCGATATTGTCCACAGTGCCCAGCCTGTAGTTATTATGTGTCTATGACGCTTTCTAAATATGAATGAGTGCGTATGAAAGTAATGGACTCATTTTGCTCATATTGGCAAATGCACTTTTGAGAGCTCTTCAGTTTGCTTTTTAAGTTGAGCCCTCTCCAAAAGCATCTTCTGTTCCTCTGACATATGAAGTCTTGTTTTAAAAGGACTTAACGTTTAACTTTTTGTCTTCTTTTTTCCAAAAGAAACAGCAGTTTTAACATAGATATGTGCCTTTATTAATTATTACTTTATCTTCCCATGAATTCCTAACACTCACCTGGCAGCAGCCTTGGCTCTCACAGAAGCCAACGTGATTGCAGGGAATTAGTTTTTATTATACTTGGACTGAACAAAACAGGTTTGGAAGGGTAATGAAGTTTGTGGAAAGCAGACCCATGTATTTTCTTCCTCCCCCCAGAGATTATTCAATAAAATGAGTTTGTGTCCTGCACAATAACTGGGAATTGGCAGGTCGGTGGCCTCTATCACTGCTGTCCTCTCAACCTGGTGTCCGACGGGTCTGACAACCTGAGACAGCAATAATTAAGATCCTCAGGAAGGTGCATGTGGGCAGGAGCAACCATGGAATTAGGGAGCTCTGTAACTCGGGAGGCCATCAAAATAAACGTTGATTTTATTTAAATGTGCCAGATTAACCTAATAAGCTGTTTTTCAATTTCAGCCACACTCGAAATTTTATCTTCTTAACTCCATCCAAGGTATTGCATTCTGCCACTGGAACGAAATATTAGCAATAGAAGCACCATTCTAGTTAGTCTCCATTCAACCCCAAACTTTAATAGAAATAACCTGTCGGCTTTGATTGAGTGCGATATCACTATAGGAGCCTTGAATTTAAACTGGGGGATAAAGAAAATTGCATAGTGTGTGAAGCCAGTTTGACTAAAATGGAAATTTTACTTCAGTCCCATCTGGCTGTCAAAAGGCCACTTCTAATACTTCCACAAAGCAATTTACCTTCACAGCAAAAAATAAAAAATAGAAACTGAAAATGCGAAAAAAAAAAAAAAAAAGCCCAAACTAAACCAAACCCCAAAACCTTGTATTTCCTTTGCAGAGTCTGAAATCCTGTTCTTCATTGTTCTCAAAGGGCCAGGAGTGAGTGGTGTAATTCACCAACTTATCTGTGAGGCTCAGCTTCCTTTCGTTATTAAACACGTTCTGTTTTCTTGGAGTTCTAAACCTTTTAAAAGAAGAAAAAGAAAAATCCCTAAATAGAAACTCCTCACCATTCTGTTAGATATTTGATTAAAATACATTCCAGATTTTTTAATGATTGCCATTCGAAACTTGTGTGAGGATGGTATCATCCATTGTGGTTTTGATTTGCATTTCTCTGACGGCGAGTGAATGATGAGGCATTTTTTTCATGTGTCTGTTGGGCTGTAGAATGTCTTCTTTTGCGAAGTGTCTGTTCATATCCTTTGCCCACTTTTTGATGGGGTTGTTTTTTTCTTGTAAATTTGATTGAGGTTCTTTGAGGTTCTGGATATTAAGCCCATTTGTATGCTGCTATAAAGACACATGCACACGTATGTTTATGCAGCCAACTATTCACAATAGCAAAAGTCTTGAATCAACCCAAATGTCCATCAGTGACAGACTGGATTAAGAAAAATGTGGCACATATTACCACCAGGAATCTATGGCAGCCTAAAAAAGGGTGAGTTCGTGTCCTTTGTAGGGACATGGACACAGTGGAAACCTCTTTCTCAGCAACTTCATCACAAGACAGAAAACCAAACACCACATGTTCTCACCATATGGGGGATGGGAATGACAATGAGATCACTTGGACACAGGAAGGGGAACATCACATACCAGGTCCTATTGTGGGGAGGAGGTTGGGGGAGGGATAGCATTAGGAGATATACCTAACATAAATGATGAGTTAATGGGTGCAGCACACCAACATGGCACATGTGTACATATGTAACAAACCTGCACATTGTGCACATGTACCCTAGAACTTAAAGTATAATAAAAAAAAAAATGCATTCCATACTGGCCTCAAGACTTTGAGGGAAAAGCATGTGGTGTTTGCCCTGGGCATTTAGCAAAACTGGCAAGGGACACAGATCCACGGGAGCCTTCATGCCGCATCCTGGAGCTGCTGGCAGTTCCAAGGGTCCATTTCACATCCAGGGCTGGAAACCACACATTCCTTAGTGAAAAATCTGCTGAAACCAATTTTGTAGAACCCAAAGGGAAATGCCATTTTGGTGACAGTCACATCTGAATACACGTGAACGTTGAGGCCTTGTGTGAGTGGGGACCAAGGGTCTAACAGAGAGGAACGGGGCCATTCTGAATGTATCTCAAAGGATTTTAAAAAAAGACATTTGCTCCATTGTCTGGCTGAGCACTCAGATACTCTATTCCAAAGTCCATTAAAAATCCATGAAGAAATATGAAGAATGTAGCTTTGATGGGGGAGACACACTTCAGAAACAGGCTCTGTTTGTCTCTTAAAATGTTTTTTCCCAGACTAACCAGAGGATCAGAGAAAAGAAATCCCTTTGTAAGAGGAAGAGTGAGGACATGATTTTCATGTGAACAGTTTCTTTCAAGAAATCAGCTAGGTTAGCAAAAGCAAGCAAAGGCTGTATTTATGTGTTTGGGTGATCTCTTCTCTCTCTGTCTCTCACACCCACTGACCCACACCCACACACACCCCTCTCTTGGCATCCTTACTTCTTTTTACCCACCAGAAACAAATAGAGAGTATAAGCACAAAATACAGAATCATTGAAGGATGAGTGTCTCAAGCCTCTGAGTCTGGACATAATCTCAATGTATATCTATCAAAATAGATAGACAGATAGATAGGCTGATTGACTAATTTGAAAGCCAGTATTATTATATAGCCACTTTATAGATGAGGAAACTGATGCTCTAGTACTTAGGAAGGTCAACAACTTGCCCAAATGAATGAGCTCAGTGACGGAGCTATGGGTCTGTGGCTCTACTTCTCTCTTTCCCTTGGATCTCTCCCTCCAATAGTGCCCTGCCATTTTCCCATTGAGTGCCTTCCAGGAGCCAAGAGTTCTGCATAGAGATAAAAGAAGCCCACCATTTCTATCTTTAGAATGTCCTCTCACCATTTCTCATCTGCCCGTCAAAGCTCACATGCCCAAAGCCCCATTCTTACAAGGCCATACTCTCCAATTTCCAATGTCAGACACGCGCTTTCATTAGCATCTGAGCTAAAGTAGTGTTGGCTGATAACAATGTAATGTGTCACAACTGCTTCCTAAATTCATTTTCCTATAATTACACCATTATGTAGCCATTGATTTCTCCAGTTCCCCCTACTTTATTAGCTCTTGGGATAAAATTCTTGTTTCTAACTTCTTACAGTATTTTTTTTTCCAGCCAGCACAGACTCCTTTTCAGCCTTCTGTATTCACACCTTGTGCTCTATGCCAGTGCTTTCCATGCTCGTGTGTGGACTATACTACACAAGAAACATTGCACACATGTAGTCAGCCTTTTCAAAACACATTGGCTGTCCAGAGCAATTCATAAAATGGAATATTATTTAACCTTAAAAAATAAAAAAATCCTGTCATTTGCAACAACATGGAGTAACCCAGAGGACAGTAGGCTACGTGAGACAAACAAGGCCTAGATAGATAAATACTGCTTGATTTCACGTATATGTGGAATTGTGGAATCTAAGAAAGCCAAACTCAGAGTAGTAGAGAGCAGAATGGTGGTTACCAAGGACTAGGGGTTGTTTTTGTTCTGTGGGTATAATGTTTAGATAGGCAAGATTAAGTAGTTTTAGAGATAATGTTTTGAGAAATAGGACTAAGTTTACATACGAGAATATCAAGAATTTAAGAGGCTGCCGTAAGTCAAATGTGCCGTGAAACATACACTTCAGGGTTGTTCACTTGTGTGAGCTCCTGTGACCGCTGGGAGCCACTGAGAATTATAGCGGGTTCTGGGTAGAGAGAGGAAGCCTGACGTCATCAGGGAGCATTTCTGTGTGAGCACGTATGGTATCTCGGGGGAAAAAGGTTCAGACTGTCCACAGCTCCAGTAATTTGTTGCGATTTCCTTTTTCATTCTTTAAAAAATCACGTTTACACTTCATTTTGTATTTTTCATTTGAAGATGAAGCACCAAAATAGTGTAAACCTTAGCCCACAAAACCTGGTTCCAGCCCTAGGTTATTGAAGTCACCCTAAACAGTGGTAGAGGAGGGCCTCAAAGGCCATTCCCCAAGTTCCATGCCCTCTGTCCTTTCCATGTCTCTGATGCTGATGCTGTCGTTTCATTGCCTCTGTGAAGGCCGAGGTGAGCAGTGCCCTCTTTCCTGAAGTCTTCCCAAGGCTGAAATGATATCTCTCCCTGTTCCTTTGGATCACAGACGGCATTTTTTGAGGCCTTTGATTTAAAGAAATTGTGTTTTGCAGCAACTGTATAACAAGCCCCTTTGCTACTTAGTCCTCCACTCCTTGTCTCATTCTCCAGACAACATGGAAGAGACCCTGGGTTGAGGACTTTGCCCTATTTTTGTATTTCTGAAAACAACTGCCAAGGCAGGAACTTAGTGGAGAAACTAAGCCTTTCAGAACATGGAAAGCCTTTCTTGTACCACCAGGTACCCTGCCAGGGATAGCCATAGGCCTTTAATTTTAGAATCATAAGGAGAGTTCATTATCTAAGACAACAGAGAGAACCCAGAAACTCCCCCAGCATTGTAGAGGGCAAATCCATCTGTTTGTGACTCTGCTTTTAATGCTCACCTCCAAGTAGAAGTTGCTCCTAACTCCCATCATTCATTTATTAGTTCATTTATTCATTCAACAAATATATTCCAAGCACCGATTTACATTCTGGGGATAGAAGTGAAGACGATTTCCTTCCTGCTCTCCAGGACCTAAGCAAAGAGAGGCCAGATTTTCATATTACTGATGATGTTTCTGTAAAACCTTAAGTGTTCTGGATTATCTTATACTGATCCATGAAATGATGCTTATCACAGATAAATGGGCCAGTCATTTTACTTGGCAAAGTACCCTTGCTTTTGTTCCAGAAAATTTATCTATAGAGTGAGTCTTTCCTTTTCTCTAGTAATATAAAATCCAACATGTTTTCTGATGAGAAAAGTCCTCTGATTTAAGTTGAAAACTTTTAAGATGTGCAGTATCAGTGGCAAAGGAGGAAAAGATGCAGAGGAATTGGTGACATTGTGCACATCTGTTTTGTGTGATCCAAATTACAGTTCACTTACCTTGGCAACATTTGGGAAACTTTCTCGGTTCAGAGTGTGCTTTTCCATGATAACAATCCATTTTCCACTCTGCTTCACCTTTTTTTTTTTTTTTTTAATTGTCCCTGACCAGGAATTTCTGGCTCTTCTGACTTACTCTTTTCCTGTTTATCTGTCAGTTATAGACGTAGGATTTCAAAAATCATATTAGCAGCTGCCAAATGTCCTGGCAGTATGACTAGAGAACTATCGAATGAACCGAAGACTTTTCATTCTTTGTAAATAATAACTTTGAAATTTTGGAGATTAAATGCCTTTTAAAATGACCCCCAGTGACAGCTTCCATTTCCATGCTGCTTTCGTGGAGGAGAGATTGCACTTAAAATTATGTGTATTTCCTCTGCAACTGCCCATGTAGACAGCAACCCAGTAATCCCTTTGAGGGCAGGCACCATGTCTACGTTTCTTTAGTGTTTCCCATAGAATTTGGCTCTGTGTTGCACATAGAGTAAATGATTAGACTTGTATTAATTCCTTGTTGGCAGCTACACCCACCTAGCAGAAGTTACCTGTTGCATTTACCGATGTAGCAGAGTTGCTCCCACATCTTAGAGTCCACTGAGGATGGGGCTGGGCTCCTGCCCACAGCCTACACACTACTAACCACTATGTGATCAGCGCATGGCCAGTGACTGTAAGACAAATGAAAGAGTCAACTGCCTTTTTTCTTGATTTTCATAACGACATGATTTTGAAGTTACAACTGAAATTACTTGTTTCAGTATCCACAAGTTTTGCTTTTATTGGAGAGTATACCATGTGTGGCATCTCACTTTTCTCTCTATACTGCTTGACCAGCTCTGATGTATTCCAAATAACAAGCTCAGAAGTCACTCTTTTTTTTGTTTGTTTGAGAAGGAGTCTTGCCTGTCACCCAGGCTGGAGTGCAGTGATGTGATCTCGGCTCACTGAAACCTCTGCCTTCCGGGTTCAAGCAATTCTCCTGTCTCAGCCTCCCAAGTAGCTGGATTTACAGGCATGCACCACCACACCCGGCTATTTTTTTTTTTTTTTTTTTTTTTTAGTAGAGATGGGGTTTCACCATGTTGGCCAGGCTGGTTTTGAATTCCTAACCTCAAGTGATCCACCCACCTCAGCCTCCCAAAGTGCTGGAATTACAGGTGTGAGCCACCACACCCGGGCAGAAGTCACTTCTTTCCGGAAAGTTTTCCTGACTCTTGCATAAATGGTAGCCCCTGCCTCTCTGTTACTTGCAGAAATCCTGGTGCGAATTATTCTCATCTTCATTTCTTTCCTCTATACGTTGGGTACTCCTGGTACTGTGCCAGGTGCTGTAGCACTTAGCGAATTGTTTGGGGTCCCGCAGCCCACAGTTCTTTTCCCACTAGATCTTTGGAGAAGACTAAGTGTAGATATAAGGTGCTCTGTTAGAATACGGTTCCCCATATTCCCGTTTCTATGGCATTTTCCCCTGAGTCTGTGATTTGTGTGGTTTCCAGATGGGGTATTATCATAATGAAACCGAATTTAGCCTTTTCCTAAGTTAAAACAAATTAAAATATGCTCCCATCTAAAGTCATGGCATGTATCTTCAGTTGCACAAACAAATTTCTTTGGCTTGAGGCAGCAAATGCTGTTAAAATAATATTGATTTTCAAGAATTCCTGGCTTGTGTCCTGCAGCTGAGCAACAAAGTCACTGCTCCATCTTTGGTTTGTCTAAGAGGCCTGTGGATGGCACGTATACCTGGGCATGGCTCCCTGTAGGTCCTGTGCATCCTGCCTGGCCCCCTCCTTGTGGTCCGCTGGTCCTGCCTTGAAGAAAGCTGTTTTGCTAGCTAGGAAGCATTGTCCACCTCCATCTTCCATGGGTCCCTGCCCTCCGTACCTGCTTCCCCATGCCCAGACCCTGCTATAAGGCTGCTCTTGTGTGTCCTGCTGTATCACATTCGGTCCCCTGGGCTCTGAGACAACAATGCGTGTGTTCTGTGTCCTGCATGTTTCCTCATGAAAAAGACTTCTTCAGCTTCTACTAATGGTTCTCCATCTCAGAACTCAAGCCCCCTGAGTGGGGCTGAGCTGGTGGGACAGAGGCCCTGGGGTCCCCTCCACAGCCCCACGTGTCTCTCAGGTGCTCCTGCACTCTGGTCACCTCTGCCTCCAGGTCTTTCTGTTGTGCAAAATGATGCCTGAAGATCAGAGGTGCCCAGTTCCTGTGATAGAGCCTGACTCTGAATCCCAGACTCAGCTTGTCTGGGACAAGATTTCTGCAGTGATAATCCACTGGGAATGAAGTAAAGAGGCTAAACTACAAAACAGACAACAAAGTGCTGTGACAGTTGACCACAGATGACCGCTCAGGCATATGGGTTGTAGCAAGGGAGGCAGCATTATCTGCAGAGGGGTGAGGCAGCAGAATGGGAGCAGGATTTCAGGTCTGGGTCAGACACCCTCAGGGTTGTGTCCCAGCCTCTCCACTTTCCAACTGTTGATCTTGGGCAAGTATTTCAACTACCTAAGCCTCTGTTGCCTCATCTAAAATGAAAATAATGATACTTAGCTCCTCATACAGGGAGGATTAGAAATGAAGATCATACAGCTCCTGGCACATAATATTCAACTATCATGACCCTCTCTCCATTCCTCTTCAGGATTTAGAATCCAGTGAGTGAGAGTTAACAGTGCAATACTCAAGTCATGCTAGTTAAGATCAGATAAAGTGTTTAAAAAAGTGAATATGTCTGTGCTTTGAAGACTGAAGTAGAAGGCAAGAAAATGTTATCCCCAACAAGGGAGAGGTTTAATATAGCAACTTATTAGTGAAATTTAGTTAGGAGAGGTTTGAGAAAGTTCGTGACATCACTCCTCATTCCAAAAGTCACTAGACAAATTATTCTAAAGTGTTCTTTGATTTAGTATTCAGCATTCGATGGTATTCAAGAGGCTTCTAGAGCCACTGACCCTCTGATAATTGCAGTGAAGTGCTCAGCCAGGAAATGATGCCAGGAAGCTATGGCCCTGCTCAGTCATGTCTCAGCCCAGAGAGCATCATCTAGGCCCCCGAGGTGCCATTAAGACTGTGATGACTATTGGATCCTCCTTTGGGACCATGTGGAAAGCGGGAGTTAAGGGGTTCTGCACAGATTTGGTAAAATGTCTTGGGAAGCCAGTAGAAGACATCAGAAGGATTCTCTCTGAAGGTAGTTAAACTAGAAAAGATAATCCCTTTGTACCTTGTGGCACATCATATTGACTTTTTAATGTTTTTAGAACCATAAAATGACTTTTCATTCCAAGAAATCATACGTTTCATCATTTATACTCTGTTTAATGGAGAGTAAAGAATCCTCTAATGTATAAAAATTGCTCAGTTTTAGCTGATTTTTTTCTTGAATGATTTTATCTCTTTTGGTTTTTTTTGCAGAACTTTCTTTTTTTTTTTTTTTAAATTGCTGGTCTATCATGTACCCTCGTGAACGCTCTCCACAAAAACATTTGGAAAAAGGAAAGGCCGAGCGGTATTGCTTTCTGGGCTTGGTATTCATTAGGCTCAATGTTGGACAAATAGGGAAATGGACTCATGTCAGAGGTTTAACTTAGTGACACTGACAACTGTGAAGAGTCACATTCTCTTGCGAGACAGCGAGCTGATAGTACAATAAGGGAGGAAGAAAAAAGTATAGAAAGAGAAACATACAATGTTTTCCTAGAGGCAAAGTTTCTATCTTTCCTTGGTCAAGACACTTATTTCCTCTGCATCTCATATAAAATAATAAATATTTTAATGATTGCTAGAAATAATCTATGTAGATTGCTTAAATGCCAGGTAAAGGATACAGCTCCCCTTAAACTAATCATGGCAATGTAAATTTCACTGGAACATGATGATGTCAAGCACACTCCAATAGGATCAGAGGGCAGGGCTACTGAACTTGTTTCCATGTTTAGTAGGCACCAGATTACAGTGGAGCATGTGGGAATTTAAAGTCAAAGAACCTTCATCACTTCTTAGCCCGGTACTGTTGGGGAGGCAACCAAGCACAGGCCCTGAGTGTCTCTACCCCATCTGGCTGGGTAGGTCCAAAATGCAAAGCTCTGCCTGCCCTCTACCTGGACCATTTCTCAGGATTGTATTTTCACTGAACAACCTTGAGGGATGTGGTAATGCATCTATTAGAGACCAAGAGCAAGTTTGCTTTCTGCTTGCTATAATATGGTGGGTTTCCAAAGCACAGTGTTCCTCAGGTGTGAGGCAAATCCACTGCATGCTTGACATTCATGTGACCCATGGAGAGGCTTGGGGAAAGGGGAAGCAGTGCAAATTGTGCTGCTTGCTGTGCTGTGAATAATAAAGTTCTTTGTCTCGACCCAGGAGTCTTACGTCTTTTACCAGCATCCATGAAATAGTAATAGGCTAATTTATTAGCTTGTAAGTTGAGAAAATTAAATCCCAGACCCGACAATGTCCTAGGTCAAATTATTTAATTCATCAAATCTTGATTTGCTCATCTGTAGAACATAGACAATAGTAGTGTTATTTAAAGATTGGTATGAGCATTTAATAAGTAATTAAAAGTGAAAACCTGGCCCAATTCCTGTTGAGTGGTTGGATCTTTTCCAAAGCCCCGAGCTGTATGGATGTTTCTGAGCTATTGCTAAGGCATGGTCAGAATCACATCACTTGACACAGCATTGATTTCTTCTTTTTTTCCCATGCATGGGATTCACCTTGCCATTGGACACTAAACAGCTTGAGAATAGATCTGCATTGCATGCGTCTCTTGTAGCCCTGATTGTGTTTAGCACAGGATTGCTCAGATCCTGAGCATCCAGAAAACAAGTATTTGAGCACTACTTGATGGACATATGCCTCTGCCCTTCAGGTAAGGCACTTATTCTGTACCTTGTCCATAACAGAATTGATATAATAAAATCTGTTTTGCACGGCAGATGAGAGGCAGGACTAGATTGCAGCTCCCACTCGGACCGACAGAGCAGTATGTGGTATGGAGGCTTGTATTGTGAACTTCTGCTCCAGAACAACTGCAGGAATAAATCAGGAAAGCCAGGAAAACCCACAGACCCTCTGAAGGAAGTGGATTGCTCCTGCAGGACCTGGCAGACACCTCAAATACTGTAAGTGCCTAAACTACGGAAGTGACAAAGGGGATTGTCTGCCCCTCAACATACACCTTCAATGGGGAAACTGAAGGTCTAGATCATGGGAGAAGATTCTGACCTTACTTGAAGCTGAGTCAGTTTAGAGAACCAAGTGAAATTCAGAGGTGGAGGAAGCAGCAGGAGAATCCCCATGGGCTCACTGGGTCCCCTGGGAAGCCATTTCTTCCTCGCCTCGCAGGGGTCTTTGGGGATGGTTGCTAGAGGTACTGGGAAAAGGCCACAGGGAGAAGGAAATCTCCAGCTGAACTTTGTAATAATTTGAACTGATCGAGACGTCTCCTGGCCAGAACTCTGGGGAAGACATGAATCTGGTGTGCAAACTTCACATGTAGGGGAAGCATGAAAGCCCTACTTGCTTTCACAGCTTGGGGTGGGTGGCCTGGGGCAAGTTCTCAGCCCTGCTCACCCACCGCCTGCAAACAGACTTGGTACTGTTGGTGGGAGCATGGTGGGAGTGAGACCGGCCCTTTGGGTTGTGTGGGAGCTGGGTGAGGCCAGCTTTCCCCACTTCCCTGACAATCTGCATGACACAGTAGAGGCAGCCATAATCCTCCTAGGAACATAATTTCATTGACCTGAGAACCTCACCCTCATCTCCCACAGCAGCCGCAGCAAGACCCGCCAAAGAAGAGTCTGCGCTCAGACAGGCCTAGCTCTGCCCCACCTAATAGTCCTTCCCTACCCACTCTGGTAGCTGAAGAAAAGGGCATATACTCTTGGGAGTTCGAGGGCCTAGCCCATCAACGGTTCCTCTCCATACTACCATAGCTAATGCTCCCTTGAAAGTGACACCTGCTGGCAGAAGGCCAATCAGCACAAAAGTAGTGTATTAACCAAAGCTAAAGACCCTCACAGAGTCCATTTCACTGCCCTGCCACCTCCACTGGAACAGGTGCTGGTATCCATGGCTGAGAGACCCACAGATGGTTCACATCACAGGACTCTGTGCAAACAACCCCAGTACCAGCCCAGAGCCTGATAGACTTGCTGAGTGGCTAGATGCAGAAGAGAGAAAACAATCACTACAGCTTGACTCTCAGGAAGCCACATCCCTAGGAAAAGGGGGACAGTACTACATCAAGGGAACACCTATGAGACAAAAGAATCTGAACAGCCTTGAGCCCTAGACTTTCACTCTGACAGAACCTACCCACACGAGAAAGAACTAGAAAAATCAACTCTGGTAATATGTCAAAACAAGGTTATTTAACACCCCCAAAATATCACACTAACTTACTAGCAATGGATCCATACCAAGAAGAAATTCCCAATTTACCTGAAAAAGAATTCATAAGGTTAGTTATTAAGCTAACCAGAGAGGCACCAAAGAAAGACAAAGCCCAATTTAAAGAAGTCAAAAAAAATGATACAAGACATGAGGAGAAATTTTTAATGAAATAGACAGCATAAATAAAAACAATAAAAACTTCAAGAAACAATGATCACACTTTAGAAATGCAAAATACTCCTGAAAGTCTCAACAAGAGAAGTAAACAAGCAGAAGAAAGAACTTCAGAGCTCAAAGACAAAGTTTTCCAATTAACCCAATCCAACAAAGGCAATAAAGAATAAGAAAATATGAACAAAGCCTCCAGGAAGTCTGGGATTATGTTAAACAACCAAACCTAAGAATAACTGGCATTCCTGAGGAAGAAGAGAAATCTAAAAGTTTGGAAAATACATTTGAGGGAATAATCAAGGAAAACTTCCCTGGCCTTGCTAGAGACCTAGATATCCAAATACAAGAAGCTCAAAGAACACCTGGAAGATTCACTGCAAAAAGATCATCACCTAGGCACATTGTCATCAGATTATCTAAAGTTAAGATGAAAGAAAGAATCTTAATAGCTGTGAGACAAATGCACCAGGTAAACTGTAAAGGAAAACCTACCAGATTAAAAGCAGATTTCTCAGCAGAAACTCTACAAGCTAGAAAGGATTGAGGCCCTATCTTCAGCTTCCTTAAACAAAACAATTATCAGCAAAGAATTTTGTATCTAGTGAAACTAAGCTTCATAAACGAAGGAAAGATACAGTCTTTTTCAGACAAACAAATGCTGAAAGAATTCACCACTACCAAGCCAGCACTACAAGAATTGCTAAAAGGAGCTCTAAATCTTGAAACAAATCCTGGAAACACATCAAAGCATAACCTCTTTAAAGCATCTATAAAACATCTTTAAAGGACCTATAAAACAAGAATAGAATTAAAAAATAAACAAAAAACCAAGGTATACAGGCATCAAATAGCACGATGAATGAAATGGTACCTCACATCTCAATACTAAGGTTGAATGTAAATGGCCTAAATGCTCCACTTAAAGATACAGAATTGCAGAATGGATAAGAATTCATCAATCAACTGTCTGCTGCCTTTAAGAGACTCACTTAACACATAAGGACTCACATAAACTTAAGGTAAAGTGGTGGAAAAAGACATTCCATGCAAATGGACACCAAAAGTATGCAGGAATAGTTCTTCTTATATCAGACAAAGCAAACTTTAAAGCAACAGCACTTAAGACAAAGAAGGACATTATATATTGATAAAAGGCCGTGGCCAACAGGAAAATACAACAATACTAAATATATTTGCACCTAACACTAGAATTTCCAAATTTATAAAACTATTACCACTAGACCTAAGAATTGCGGTAGACAGCAACACAATAACAGTGGGGGACTTCAATACTCCACTGACAGCACTACACAGGTCATCAAGGCAGAAAGTCAACAAAGAAATAATGGACTTAAACTGTACCCTGAAATAAATGTACTTAACAGATATTTACAGAACATTCTACCCAACAACAACAGAATATATATTATGTTCATCAGTGCATTGAACTTTCTCCAGTATAGACCATACAATAGGCCACACAATGAGTCTCAATACATTTCAGAAAATTGAAATTATATCAAGCACTCTCTCAGATCACAGTGGAATAAACCTGGAAATCAACTCCAAAAGAACCTTCAAAACCATGCAAATACATGAAAATTAAGTAACCTGTTATTGAATGATCATCGGGTAAACAATGAAATAAAGATGGAAATTAAAAAATTCTTTGAACTGAACAACAATAGTGACACAACCTATCAAAACCTCTGGAATACAGCAAAGGTGGTGCTAAGAGGCAAGTTCATAGCCCTAAATGCCTACATCAAAAAGTCTGAAAGAACACAAGCAGACAATCTAAGGTCATACCTCAGGAATTAGAGAAACAAGAACAAACCAAACCCAAATCCAGCAGAAGAAAGGAAATAACCAAGATCAGAGCAGAATTAAATGAAATTGAAACAACCAACTAAAAAAAAAAATACAAAAAATAAATGAAACAAAAAACTGGTTATTTGAAAAGATTAATCTTGCTAATTGTCTATCAATTTTATTTATCAAGAAAAGAAGAGAGAAAATCCAAATAAGCTCAATTAGAAATGAAATGGGACATATTACTCCTGACCACAAAAATACAAAACATCATTCAAGGCTACTATGAACATCTTTATGTGCATAAACTAGAAAACCTACAGGAGGTGGATAAATTCCGGGAAAAATACAACCCACCTAGCTTAAATCAGGAAGAATTAGAGACCCTGAACAGACCAATAACAAGCAGCAAGATTGAAAATGTAATAAAAAAATTACCAACAAAAAAGTCCAGCATCAGACAGATTCATTGCAGAATTCTACCAGACCTTCAAAGAAGAATTGGTAACAATCCTATTGATACTATTCCATAAGATAGAAGAGGGAATCCTCCCTAAATCATTCTATGATGCCAGTATCAACCTAATACCGGAAAGAACATAACCCAAAAATGAAACTACAGACCACTATCCCTGATGAACATAGATGGTAAAATCCTTAACCAAATGCTAGCTAACTGAATCCAACAACATATCAAAAATATCATCCAACATGATCAAGTGGGCTTTATGGCAGGGATGCAAGGATGGTTTAACATACACAAGCCAATAAATGTGATATACCACATAAACAGAATTCAAAACAAAAATCACATGATCATCTCAGTAGACACAGGAAAAGCATTTGACTAAATACAGTATTCCTTTATGATTAAAAAATCCTCAGAAAATCAGCACAAAAGGGACATAGCTTAATGTAATAAAAGCCATCTATGACAAACCCACAGCCAACATAATACTGAATGGGGAAAAGTTGAAAGCACTCCCTCTGAGAACTGAAAAAAGACAAGGATGCCCATTCTCACCTCTCCTCTTCAACGAAGTACTAAAAGTCTTAGGCAGAGCAATCAGACAAGAGAAAGAAATAAAGGGCATCCAAATCAGTAAAGAGGAAGTCAAGCTGTCACCGTTTGCTGATTACATGATTGTTTATCTAAAAATCCCTAAAGACTCTTCCAGAAAGCTCCTAGAACTAATCAAAGAATTCAGGAAAGTTTCTGGAAACGAAATTAATGTACACAAATAAGTAGCTCTTCTATACGCCAACAGCGACCAAGCTGAGAATCAAATCAAGAACTCAACCCCTTTTACAATAACTGCCACAAAATAAAATACTTAGGAATATACCTAATCAAGGAGGTGAAAAAACCTCTATAAGAATAACTCTAAAACACCTCTGAAAACACATACACAAACAAATGGAAACACATCCCATACTTATGAATAGGTAGAATCAATCAATGACCATACTGCCAAAACGGTCTACAAATTCAATGCAATTCCCATCAAAATACCACCACCATTCTTNTAAAGAGGAAGTCAAGCTGTCACCGTTTGCTGATTACATGATTGTTTATCTAAAAATCCCTAAAGACTCTTCCAGAAAGCTCCTAGAACTAATCAAAGAATTCAGGAAAGTTTCTGGAAACGAAATTAATGTACACAAATAAGTAGCTCTTCTATACGCCAACAGCGACCAAGCTGAGAATCAAATCAAGAACTCAACCCCTTTTACAATAACTGCCCCAAAATAAAATACTTAGGAATATACCTAATCAAGGAGGTGAAAAAACCTCTATAAGAATAACTCTAAAACACCTCTGAAAAACACATACACAAACAAATGGAAACACATCCCATACTTATGAATAGGTAGAATCAATCAATGACCATACTGCCAAAAACGGTCTACAAATTCAATGCAATTCCCATCAAAATACCACCACCATTCTTCACAGAACTAGAAAAAGGATCTTAAAATTTATATAGAACCAAAGCATAGCCAAAGCAAGACCAAGCAAAAAGAACAAAACTGGAGGCATCACATTACCTGATTTCAAGTTATATTATAAGGCCATAGGTACCAAAATAGCATGGTTCTGATACAACATAGGCACAGAGATCAATAGGACAGAATAGAAAATCCAGAAATAAACCCAAATACTTACAGCAAACAAAACATAAAGTGGAGAAAGGATACCCTATTCAACAAATGGTGCTCGGATAATTGGCAAAACACATGTAGGAGAACGAAACTGGATCCTCATCTCTCACTTTACACAAAAATCAATTCAAGATGGATCAAGGACTTAAATCTATGACTTGAAACTATAAAATTCTAGAAGATAACATTGGAAAACCCTTCTAAAACGTTGGAAAACCCTCCTAAACATTGGCTTAGGCAAGGATTTCATGATCAAGAACCCAAAAGCAAATGCAATAAAAACAAAGATAAATAGCTGGGACTTAATTAAACTAAAAAGCTCTTGCACGGCTGAAGGAACAGTCAGCAGAGTAAACAGACAACCCACAGAGTTTACTATTCACAATCTATACACCTGAGAAAGGACAGGTATCCAAAATCTACAATGAACCTAAAGTAATTAGCAAGAAAAAAAAAATCCAACAAAAAGTGGGCTAAGGACATGAATAGACAATTCTTAAAAGAAGATATATAAATGGCCAAAAAACATATAAAAATGCTCAACATTACTAATGATCAGGGAAATGCAAATCAAAACCACAATGTGCTACCACCTTACTCCTGCGAGAATGGCCATAATTAAAACATAAAAATAATAGATGTTGGCATGTCTGCAGTGAACAGGGAACACTTCTACACTGCTGGTGGGAGTCTACACTAGTACAGCCACTATGCAAAACAGTGTGGAGATTCCTTAAAGAACTAAAAGTAGAACTACCATTTGATCCAGCAATCCCACTACTGGGTATCTACCCGGAAGAAAAAAGTCATTATATGAAAAAATATTCTTGGATACACATGTTTTTAACAGTACAATTTGCAATTGCAAAAACTTGGAACCAACCCAAATGCCCACGAATCAATGAGTGGATGAAGAAACTGTGAGAGATATATACATGATGTGATATATATATGAAGGAATACTACTCAACCATAAAAAGGAATGAATTAATGGCATTCACAGTGACCCGAATGAGACTGAAGACCATTATTCTAAGTGAAGTAACTCAGGAATGAAAAACCAAACATCATATGTTCTCACTCATAAGTGGGAGCTAAGCTATGAGGAAGCAAAGGCATAAGAATAACACAATGGATTTTGGGGACTCAGGTGGAAAGGGTGAGAAGGGGGTGAGGGATAACAGACCACAAATTGGGTGCAGTGTATACTGTTCAGGAGACGGGTGCACCAAAACCTCACAAATCACCACTAAATAAATTACTCATGTAACCAAACACGACCTGTTCCCCAATAACTTATAAAATAAAAAATTGTAAAAAAATAAAATAAAATCTGTTTCACCTGCCTCATTGTTTTTCTTGGGATACAATGACATAATTAATGCATTTATAAAATTATGAATATTTGAAATCATAGAGTAATAACTCACATTTACTGACTCCTCTTTGTGTGCCAGCCACTAAATTTATGTATTTCATTTTAGCCTCTCAGTAGCTTTGAAAATATCAAAAGATTATTGTACAGATGAGAAAACCAGGGCTCAGCAAGGTTGAATAAGTTTTCTAAAGTTACACAGCTACTAAAGGAAGCAGACGGTTTATGAACCCAGGGCAGTCTGACTCGGAGAATTGTGCTGCCTGATATAGTAGTTGCTAGTCATAGTGACTATTTAAATTAAAATTAATTAAAAGTAAATGCAAAAAAAATTCAGTTTCTAAGTTGAATTTGTCACATAATGAGTGACTAGTAGCTACTATATTGGACAGTGTAGAATAGAACATTTTCATCATCAAATAAAGTTCTATTGGACAGCTCTAGAGTCTACTTTTTTCAGCTTATGATATATAGCACCAACCTCCTTCGCACGCCTTTCTATTCTTACTATTGTACAACATTATAATTTTTATCAGCACACATCAATCCTGGCCCTAATCTACTCCAA
Organism: Rhinopithecus bieti; assembly: GCF_001698545.2. NCBI lineage: Eukaryota > Metazoa > Chordata > Mammalia > Primates > Cercopithecidae > Rhinopithecus > Rhinopithecus bieti. The sequence continues at coordinate 1,606,576 of NW_016806659.1, read as the reverse complement.
GAGTACCTCTTACACCCTCCTTTGCTCAGGGCCTTCTTCTGTTTCAACTCAATCCCGTTTTGTTCTGTTTGCCAACCTGCAACCATGCCCCTTGATGCCCCACCATCCACATCAGTTGTCAGATTACTGACCTGATTTTCTGTTTCCTGACATTGTCCCCTCAGATGGGACTTTCCATTAATACTGTATCCTGTCCAAACACTGAGCACGCAGCTAGACTGAAATGAACTAGCTCTACCTAAATGTTGTGCTAAGTGCTGAATATATCTTATCCCATTTTCCATCAGAAAAAATCTAGAAGGTAGTTAATAATATTACTATTTCATAAATGCAGAAACCAAGGCTATGAGAAGCGAGAAATTAAGGTGAAATTTGTTATTAGGGTGTCAGAGTGTTAGAAAATGACAGAACCAGGATTCCTGACTAGGCCTGTTGATGCCAAGCTGTTGCTGTGGATCTCTCCCCAGGGTGTATGGCTGCTTCAGGCTGTTCTTCACACTCAGACTTATTCAGAAGAATCACCGAAGCTCTAGACCTGAAAGGGCCTTAAGGGCTAGTCTCTCTCTCTCTCTCTAATTTTTTCTACTCTGTGTGAATAAAAAACTGAGAGCATACTGTCTTACACCTAATTTGATGCCCAGTAATAGTTTGTTGAAGGGAATTATCATCGCTTTCATTAACTGCTATTGTTACAGAGATGAAACAGAGATGTTCAACAGACAAAAAACAAATCTGGAATCTTTAGACTAGAAAGCTTTTTTACAGCTAAAATATTTACAAGTGCAGGCACTGTGTATTTCTCATGGACTAAGTGAATGCCCAGTGAAAGGCACAGATAAGGAATGTTACAGAAAAGCCCAGTGGTAAAAGCCAGCGGTAAATAGCCAAGAGCAGGCATCCTGAGTGGGCCAAATGGGAGCCAGGCCATCCTTTATAACCTGGACTCACAGGTTATGGCATCACTTATGTAACATTCTATTCATCAAAGTGGTAGTAAAGTCTGCTGAGATTTAAGGGCAAGGTAAGTAGACTCCACCTCTTGATGAGGAGTGGAAAGATTCTGGAAAAGCATATGGAACTGGAAATACTGCTGTGTCTTTTGAAACATACAATCCACCATACTAATTATAGGTAGAGGGATGTATGGATTAGGGACCTAATAAGATGAGAGAATTTAGGTAGAAAAGTAGTATGGGGATATATTTAGAAATGAAGATTGGAGAACACAATATTCTAATTGGTCCATTTAAATCATCGCAGGAACACATTTTGCCAGTAGACTATACTACCACAATGAAATAGCCCAGTATTCAAGAGTTACAAAATCAGGTAAGTGAAAATATCTTTATTATCTTGCATGCTCACTGTTGAATATTTCCTTGTATTATGTTTCACCAATAATTCAAAAACTGGCACTTGGAAATACTAGGCAGAAACTTAAATTCAACCAATCACTGAAATAGAGCTGAGAAATTGGATCTGTGCCACATCTGTTGAGTTATGAAGAGACTCATAACTCATGTATTATATTTGATACGGTATACTGAAGACTAAAATACAATAACTTTAGGAACATTATATAACATAAGCTTGTGCTATCTTAAGCCACCTTTCAGAATAAGTAGTCATGATTGACACAAGCCCTTCAGCTTTCAAAAATTTCTCTTTCAGGTATGTTTTGATGTTTCGGGGGTGATACATGCTCCCTAAAAGTCTGATATTACTCAGTACATTGTCGGGCATGAGTTTTATTCTCTGCCAGTCTGTACTCTACAGTGCTGCCAGCACTGTCATGCTGGATGTTAAAGGCTCCCCTGGGCATGGACTGCTCTGACCAGGATCACCATTAATGAGTGGATTCCCATAGAGCTTGTCAGCTAACACGGGGATGAAATGCATGTCTTCACTTTTCTGTTGTGGTCTGTTGATGGGGTAGTCCCAAGACAGTACTGCTTATGTCCTGATCTTTGACAGGTATTTGGAGAAACAGCAACTCCGGAGGCACTCATCCATGGAGTCATGTGGGGGGAAGCAACTCTCATTTACCATGAGAGTAAAAACACTGCACTTCAACATAACTTCTCATAAACTTGCTTCTGCCAAAGTGGACTTTCCCCATTTCCCCAGCTTCTCTTTCTTACAACCAAGACCCCCTAGACTTAACACAATAATCCACATAGAAATTATTTGACATTTAGAAAGAATGTGGGCTGCCCAGAAATCTCAGCACTTGAGGAACAACACAGCAGTGAGTTTTATGGGTTTTGTTATTGTCTCCCATGTATGTCTCCCAGACAGAGTGAAGAAGAAGCCTCAGATCCAGAACCACCAACAGGCACAGAAAAAAAAAAAAAAAAAAAAAAAAAGAAGCTACAAGAAATGCCTTATTTTCTTCAGTCAGTGGTCTAGAGAAAGGTGGCCTAGCATCAGAAAGTATTTTTGGCAATACTTGTCTACATCAGTCAAATATGAACAGGAATGATACTCCTCAGTTCTTGCAGATTTAGCAGAGCCAAACGGAAAGTTGATCTTCCATACTCCCTTTCCTCCACCCTTGGAAGAGGGCGGCATGCTGTAGTTTTCCCCCTGGACTTTGTCAGCCTGGCTGAGCAGGGATCTGGTCTTCTTTCCCTCTCCTGGCAGAAGTAGGTGACAGTGATCCAATTTTACTGCAGGTGAAGTGTTGGGGAGATTGAGTATGAATCCGCATTCTACACAGTTGAAGCACGTAGTGTTCAGATTGTTCTACCATGATTGTGTTCGCTGGGTCTATCGGTGCATAAAGCTGCCATTCCCACCCAGCAGCAGCAAGACTTAATGAGATGGTCCAGAAGGGGGCTTCACTCTTTCTACTTCTGTCCTGTCATGTGATTGGGGCCAAAGGGTAGCTGAAAATACTCAACCACACAGACCTCACATAATACCTCAACAGAAGAACTGCCTGAAAAACTGAAAAAGATTCAATAGATTGCAGAGTTTCATAACACAATATCCAAAAAGTTCAGAATTTTACCGACAATCACATAAGAAACAGGAAAATCAACAGAAACAAACTCCAAGATGAATTAGAGGTTGGAAATATCTAACAAGGATTTTAAAGCAACCATCAAAGTGCTTCAACAAGCAGTTATGAGTTCTCTTGAAGCAAATGAAAAATTAGAAAATCTTGGCAAAAAAGAAGGATAATCAAGATAAGTAAACATATCTGTATTAATCTGTTTTCACACTGCTAAAAAGAACTGCCTGCGACTGGGTGATTTATAAAGAAAAGAGGTTTAATTGACTCACAGTTCTTCATGGCTGGAGGCCCTCAGGAAACTTACAGTTATGACAGAAGTTGAAAGGGAAGCAGGCATGGCTTACATGGTGGCAGGAGAAAAAGAGAAAGAAGGGGGAAGCAACTTCTTTCAGAAGCTTACCAAACTACTAGATCTCATGAGAACTTACTCACTATTGTGAGAACAGTAAGGGGAAATCTACCCCACGATTCAATCACCTCCCACCAGGTCCCTCCCTAGACACATGGGGATTAGAAATTGAGATCAGATTTGGGTGGGGATACACAGCCAAACCATATCCTTCGGCCCCTGGCCCCTCCCAAATCTCAAGACCTTTTCACATTTCAGAACAAATTATGCCTTCCCAACAGCCTCCCAAAGACTTAATTCATTCCAGCAGTAACTTTGAGTACAAAGTCTCATCTGAGACAAGGCAAGTCCTTTCTGCCTATGAACCTGTAAAATCAAAAACAAGTTAGTTATTTCCAAGTTAATTACTATAATGGGTGCACAGGCATTGGGTAAATGTTCCCATTCCAGATGGGAGAAATTGGCCAAAACAAGATCTGATGCAAGTCCAAAATCCAGTGGGGCAGTCATTAAATCTTAAAGCTCCAAAATCTTATCTGACTCTGTGAAAGAAAATTAATATTGAGGCTCTCAAATCACTAAGCTAAAGGGAAAAATCAAGCTGGGAACTGCTTAGGGCAAATCTGCCTCCCATTCTATTCAAAGTCACCTCTCTGCTCACTGAAATAGATGCTCCTTTGGAAAAGCTAATCAGAAACTCAAAATAATGCAACTGTTAGTCTCTCACCTATCTGTGACCTGGAAGCCCCGTCCTCCGTTGCAGCCTTCCTGCCTTTGCTTCAAATTGTCCCACCTTTCCAGACCGAACCAATGACGTACTTCTTACATATATTAATTGATTCTCATGTCTCCCTAAAATGTATAAAACTAAGCTGTGTTCCAAACACTGTGGGCACATGTCATCAGAACTTCCTGAGGCTGTATCATGGGTATATCCTCAACCTTGGCAAAATAAACTTCATAAATTAACTGAGACCTGTCCCAAATTTTTAGGATTAATAACTCCATGTCTCACATCCAGGACATGCTGATGTAAGGGATGAGCTCCCATGGCCTTGGGCATCTCTGACCCCATGGCTCTGCAGGGTACAGCCCCCATGGCTGCTTTCAAAGGCTGGTGTTGAGTGCCTGCAGCTTTTCCAACTGCATGGTGCAAACTGTCAGCAAATCTACCATTCTTGGGTCTGAAGGACTGTGGCCCTCTTCTCACAGATCCACTAGGCAGTGCCCCAGTGGGGACTTCGTGTGGGGGCTCAAACCCCACAATTCACTTATGCATTGCCCTAGCAGAGGTTCTCCATTATGTCTCTGGCTTTGCAGCAGACTTGGCCTGGACATTCAGGCATTTCCATACATCCTCTGAAATCTAGACAGAGGTTCCCTAAACTCACTTCTTCTCTTCTGTGGACCTGTAGGTCAGACACCACATGGAAGCCATGAATACTTGGGACCTGTACCCTCTGAAGCAATAACCCAAGCTATAACTTGGCCCTGTTTAGCTACAGCTTGAGCTGTAGTGGCTGGGATGCAGGGCACTGAGTCCCTATGCTGCACAGAACAGAGGGGCCCTGGGCCTGGCCCACAAAATCATTTTTTCTCCTAGGCCTCTGAGCCTGTGATGGGAGGGCTACCATGAAGACCTTTGACATGCCCTGGAGACATTTTTCCCTTTGTCTTGGTTACTAGCACTTGGCTCCTTGTTACCTATGAAATTTCTGCAGCTGGCTTGAATTTCTCCCCAGAAAATGGATTTTTATTTTCTACCTCATGGTCAGGCTGCAAATATTCCAAGCATTTATGCTCTGTTTCCCTTTTAAATAAAAGTTTCAGTTTCAGATAATGTCTTTGTGAATGCATATGACTGAATGCTTTCAGAATTAGCCAGATCACCTCTTGAATGCTTTGTCGCTTATAAATGTCTCTGCCAGATACCCTAAATCATCTCTTTCAATTTCAAGTTCCACAGATCTCTAGGGCAGGTACAAAATATTGCCAGTCTCTTTGCTAAAGCATATCATAAGTGACCTTTACTTCAGTTCCCAATAAAGTTCCTTATCTCCATCTGGGAACACCTCAGCCTGGACTTTATTGTTCATGTCACTATCAGCATTTTGGTCAAAACCATCTAACAAGTCTCTAGGAAGTTTCAAACTTCCTCACATCTTCCTGTCTTCTTCTAAGCCCTCCAAAAACTCTTCCAACCTCTGCCCATTACCCAGTTCCAAAGTCAATTCCACATTTTCAAATTATCCTTATAGCAGTACCCTACTCTGCCGGTACCAATTTTCTGTATTAGTCTGTTCTCACACTGCTATAAAGAACTGACTGAGACTAGGTGATTAATAAAGAAAAGAGGTTTAATTGATTCACAATTCTGCATGGTTGGGTGGCCTCGGGAAACTTACAAACATGGCAGAAGGTGAAGGGGAAGCAGGCACATCTTACATGACGGTAGGAGGGAGAAAGAGAGAGAAAGGGAAAGTGTCAGACACTTACCAAACTACCAGATCTCTCAAGAAATTACTCACTATCATGAGAACAGCAGGGGAAAATCCATCCCCATGATCCAATCATTTCCCATTAGGCCCCTCCCTTAACATATGAGGATTACAATTTGAGATGAGATTCGGGTGGGGACACAGAGCCAAACCATATAAATATCTTCACAGTATCTTCCGAAATTATAAATCCAAAACATTTAACAAGTTGCCATTCTAAAAAAGAGAGAGAGAGAGCAAAAGAAAAAAAAAATCCCAATAGCAAAAAGCAAAACTTGCTGGATTGGGCTCAATAGTAGAGTGGAGCTGACAGAGGATAAAATCACTGAACTTGAGGGCAGATCAATAGACCAAGCTTGTTTAACCCGTGGCCTGCAGGCTGCATGTGGCCCAGGATGGCTTTGAATGCATCCCAACACAAATTTGTAAACTTTCTTAAAACATTATGAGATCTGCTTTGCAATTTTTAAAAAGCCCATCAGCTATTGTTAGTGTTAGTGCATTTTATTTCTGGTCCAAGACAATCCTTTTTCCAGTATGGCCCAGGGAAACCAAAACATCAGAAACTCCTGCAATAGACCTTTCCCAGTCTGAACAACATGGAGAAGATAGATTGATAAAAAACAAAACAAAACAATAAGCAAAGCCTCAAGGTCCTGTGGGAAAATAACACGAAAAGCCAAGACTTATTACACTGAATTTAAAGAGGAAGAGAGGAAAGACACTGAGGCTGCACAAGTATTCAGAGGAATCATGGCAGAAAACTTCAAATTTGGAAAATGACAAAAACCTACAAATGCAAGAAATTGAAATAACTGCAAATAGAATAAACCAAAGAAATCTAGGCCAAGACACATCATAATTAACTTCTGCATTCTAAAGCCAGAGAAAAAAATCTTCAAAACACCAAGAGAAAAAGATACATTATTTATAGAGAAATGCCAATTTGAGTAACAGTGGATTTCACATCTGAAACAATGGAAGCCAGGAGGAAATGGAAGATTTTTTTCAGTACTGAAGTAAAGGACTCTCAACCAAGAATTATCTGTCCAGCAAAAACAACTTGCAGAAATGAAGGGGAAATACATTTATTCTCAAAGAAAAACAAAGATAATACTCTGCTAGCAAATCTACCTGTTAAGAATTCCTAAAGGAAGTTCTCTAAACAAAAAGAAGACACTAACGTAAGAAGACTCATCACTTCAGAAAGGAAAGAGGAACTATGAAATGGATGAAGATGGGGTAAATTTAGTAGACCATCCCTATTATATTTATTAAATCATATTTGATGGTTGAAGCAAAAATTATAAAATTGTCATATTTGGTGCTCAATATATAAAAAGGAAATACTTAAGACAATTATATTTTTGAAATGAAGAGAGAAAACAAATTTAAAAGGAAATCTATACTTCACAAGAAGTGGTAAAACATCAATGCCGGTAGACAGTGATGTTATGTGAATATACTGTAATACCTCAAGCAACCAGTAAGAAAATGATACAAAGTGATATATTAAAAGCACCATAAATAAATCAAGTTACTTCTTTAAAAAACTCTAACAAGACTGACAAAGGAAAAGGTACAATTCACCAATATCAGGAATGAAATAGAAAATATAGAAGCTATTACTATAAATCCTGCAGCCAGGAAGGAGATAATCACAGAATACTGTGACTGTTACACTCGTAAGTCTGACAACTTAGAAGAAACTACCAAACTACCAAAAATCAAATGCAGCCTTCCTGCCTTTGCTTCAAATTGTCCCACCTTTCCAGACCGAACCAATGACGTACTTCTTACATATATTAATTGATTCTCATGTCTCCCTAAAATGTATAAAACTAAGAGAAGAAATTGAAAACCTGGATAGTATTTTTACCATTAAAGAAATTAAATCTGTAATTTAAAGACTCTCAAAAAAATTTCCATGTCCAGGTGGTTTCATTGTAGAACTACACAATTTTACCAAAGATTTAAAGAATTAATGCCAATTTTATATTATCTCTTCCTGGAAACAAAAGAGAAGGGAAAACATCTTAGTTCATTTTGTGAAGCTGGGATTAACTTGATAACATGACCAGCCACAGATAGTACAAAAATGAAAACTATAAACCAATATCTTTTGTGAAGTTAGATATAAAAGTTATCCACAAATAGTTAACAAATATCACTCTCTACAAAAATCAACTCAAATTGGATCACAAACAAATGTAAAGTGTAAAACTCTAAGCCTCCTTCAGGAGAAAAATAGGAGGACATTTTAGGATCCATAGTTAGACAAAATTTTAGGATACACCAAAATTAAGAAAACAAATACAACCTGCTAAATTAATCTTATCAGAATGAAAAACTTTCACCCTGAGAAAAACCTTGTGAAGAGACTGAAAAGATAGGTTACAGACTGTCAGAAAATATTTGCAACCATACATCTGACAAAAGACTGGTATCTTGAATATACAAAAACTCTCAAATCTCATCAGTAAAAGAAAAACAAAACAAGCAACAAAATAAACCATTTCATTTAGAATAAGGACAAATGAAACATTTTACTAAAGATGAAAAATAGATGTTGAATAAGCATGAGATGTTAAATGTCACGTCAATAGAAAAATGCATATTAGATCCATAATGTGATATCATTATACACTTAGCAGAATGGCTATAATTTTAAAAATAGTAATGACCACACCAAATGCTGGCAAGGATCCTGAGATCACTCATACATTCCTAGTAGAATGTAAAATGGTACAACCAACCACTTTGGAAAACAGTTTGGAAGTTTCTTATGAAATCACCCAGTCATTGCATTTTTGTTTCTCTTATGCTTTTCTTGTGAAATGATCCAGCAATTGCACTTTTGTTTGTCTAACCTAGAGAAAGAAAATGTATACTCACATAAAAACGTATACACAATTGTTCATAGCTATTTCATTCTTATTAGCTAAAAACAAAACAAAAGAAAACACCAATCAGATGTCCTTTAATGAGTAGATAGTTAAAAAAAACCCCAAAAAACAAAACAAAACAAAAAACCATGGGATGATATACAGCAATGCGAAGAACAAACTATTGATACATGCAACAACCTTGATGAATCTCCAGATAATTTTACTGTCAGCAATAAACCATAATTGAGAGAGTGCCTGCAAGGCCAGACCCTTTAGTGATTTCATTTTATAGAGCAGAGGGTGTCTCAGATACTGCAAGTGTCAAAATTAGAAACTGACAACTCTCATACTGAGATCAGCACTTTTTCTAACATGTGAGAAGGTTTTATAAAATTTAACCCTTTTCTCCTCTAGCAATTCTGATTTTAAAATTGCTAGTTATTATTAACTCCTTCCTGCTTTTGTGTAGGACTTTTGTCCTCCATTAACAACCCAAATGGTATTATAGTTTCTCTGTATAGTAGCTATACCAGGCTCCCTTAAGTAGCTGGATGTAAGTTGGTAAATGTTTAAACACTGGCTCTCTGAGCCAAAAAGAACATATATACTCATGTATACCCATATATACGTTTAGGTACATTCATTTACTGATATAAAGAATGTATATGGCACATAATTTATAAATAACAAAATATACAATACACTGTATTATAAATTCCATGTAGCAAATAAATTCTCGCAGAGTGATTTCCTGATTTTTGTGGAACTCACATCCATGGCTAACCTATGGTTACAATGGACAGACAACCGTAGTTCCCAAATGGTGTTGGCTGATATTTTTGTTTACATTAACAAGTAAGACAACAGTGGGGGAAAAGATATGTCAGAACTTCACTCATTCACCAATGACCTGAGTATGTTCTTTGTGGATTCAAATAATGGTTGCTAAATATTGGAATGTTTTCTAAATTTGTGTGCTATTTGCAATGTGACAGCTACGCATGTAACATATTTTGAAGTTTAATCTGCATAATTAACTTTTCTTCATTACTTTGTTTAGTCTAGACAGGGCTCAGTAAACTTTGTGAAGTGTCACATGGTAAACATTTCAGGCTTTGCAGGCCAGACTTTCCCTTTGGCAACTGCCCAGCTCTGCCATTGTGACATGGAAACAGCCAGGGACAGTAAGGAAATGAACGAGCCTGACTGTGTTCCAGTTAAACTTCATTTACAAAACAAGTGATAAGTTGGGTTTGACCAACGGGCTATACTGCATCAAGCCTTGTGCTAGACCAGGAGTGAGAACATTTTTCTGTAAAGTGACAGATAGTAAACGTTTTAAGCTTTGCAGCTACATAAGTTCTGTGTAGCACATTCTTTGTTTTCTGTCTATAACGCTTTGAAAATGTGAAACTCATTCTTAGCTTGTAGGCCAGATTTGACCCACTTGCCTTAGCTTGGTGATGCCTGGTCTAGACAACCAGCAAAATGATACACCAAGCCTTGATTTGTAGGACTTCCCTTCTTCTCTGGTGTAACTATTCCCATGGCTGATTTTAAGCAGCTATGAATGTGATGTCACTGAATGCAGAGTTGGGAAGGGAGGAATAGTAGAACGCAAGGATAGATAGTTCTACCACAGACTTCCAATACATGGAAATGATCTGAAAAGCATAGAAAATGGTCAGATCATTAGGAAGGAATATATTTTGAATATTTGTTACCTTTAAAACATTAAATAATTATAATTACATTTAATGTATTAAAAATCATATTTCTATTTTATGCTACATTGTTAAATTTAAACTTAATTCAATTTAATTTATTATTAATAAAATATAAGTTGAATTAAATTTATATTTTAAAACTATTTTATTAAGGCATGGTTGGTATACAGTAGACTACATATATATTTAATGTATATACAGTGAGTTTGGAGGTACGGATAAAATTACATTTAAATTTTATTATTATTATGAGCTAGAGGTGACCTGGTTGATGGATAAATTCTTGCCACCATAATGTCCATGGTCATGGACTATGGAACTGTGGACCATGGAACTATGTTAGGTAGAGTGTGCTGGGACGGAGCTAAAGAAGAAAGCATTAGGACAGGGGTCCCTGAGGATGCAGGAACTAATGTATGGATCTAAAGATAGGGTTAGAGAGCAGGGAAATTAGAGCAACAATTATTGTGTCCAGGAAGGAAGATGGCAACTGGTCTGGGGAAATTTTAGGAATGGGGAACACATCCAGTGTTAGGCAGTGACTCCCCAGTAGATGTTTGCAGGGACTGAGTGAGTGATTGTCTGTAAAGCTCTTTACACGGATTTGGTAGTAGTAGGAAGGGCTCAAATATGCTAAATATTATTATTAGTAGTATTAAATAGGGAGAGAATGAGAGGCTGGGATTGGAGCCCATGATACTTCTTCCATTGAGACAGAGAGGGAACCACCGTTCCTAATGAGAATCTCATCTGTGGAATGCCAGAGGATCAAAGCTTTTTAGATTCATCTGTGTGCAAGAACAAATCAGCAACCCAGCATGTAAATGAGAGATTAGTGTGTGTTCATGTACAAATTAACAGGCGGGTTCACTCCATTCCAGCTTCAAGCCGACAGCGCCAGCTGTGTGGCAGCCACATGCATTATAGCTCCAAGCTTTCCACCCACAACAATGCCTTGTCACAACAGCATCAAGAAACTTGGCCCGGTGAATAGGAGTGAATGCCAGACAAAGCCAAATACAGCCTATCTCCTATTTCTTGATGTTCCTCTTTGTTCATTCGTGGTCTCTGACAAGGTACAGCTGAAAAGAAATAATCCCTAGCAAATCCTATAAAACAACTGTATGGGAGGTGGACTCCTTTACTCAGCTGCAGCTGAAAATGTCACTTGGAGGTAGGAAGATTCGTGCAGAGTGTCAGGCAGCCCTGACAAGAAAAGGATGCTCCATTGGAGCAGTGGTCTGTTATTATTCCCGATCTTCATTAGGGAGGCAGTTTGGCTGTATAGTTTTAGCAACATCTTTGCCCAGGGAAAAGAGGTAAACAGAGAGAAAAGGTGATATGAAAGAAAAAAAGTGAAGACAGTAATAGTGACACTATGGAAAAGAGCAGAAATACTTGATTGAGGGACTTCATAGGTCAGCGTTCGGCTTAGAAGGAACACACAGGATTAGTAGCAGATGTTCCCAAGGAGTGCCTTGCGGGCACTTGAAGTCTGAAAGCAGCTTTTCTTCCATTGTTGAGGACCTTAAGTAATACCAATGTGAAATTAGGAGACTGAAGTTATCCTAGAAAAAAATCTAACCTGCACAAGGAATCAAATTAAATAGCCCCTTGAGTCTTTTTCTGCGGCCTGATAATAGAAGAACTTATAAGGTGGATGGGCAGAGCGTCACTGCTTCACAGTACAAGTTTTGTCCGGGTGAACTCTCTAGTATAGGCCAAGAGGTAGGGCATCTCTGCCTAACTCTACCGGCTTGAACCCCTCGATTGTCCTCCCTCCTCAAAACCATTCCAACATTCCATCCTCTCTGGCAAACATCCTTAATTCCCCACAGGTGGTCAGTAACCCATCAAGCCTACTTCCTTCATTTTATTCACACCTGTTGGCTTTCACTCAACCAGATGGCCACTCTCCTTTCAGATGATCACTATTTTCCAGCTAGATTGCTGCTGATCTCTCGTCCAGGTTGCACCTCTTTTTCATTCTGACACAGGAGATAGAAAGAAATTATTTAGGCAGATAGTGAGGGCAAAAGAGTCCTTGGAAAGGCTTCCATTCTAACAAAAGCAGTCCAAGAAATTATGATTTTTTTTTTAACGAAGAGCAGCCTGAAAAATCAGGCTGCAAACATAGATAAGCAAGCTGGAAACTTGCATGGGGAAGTGCTGGCAGCTGTGCCAATGGAAAAGGGCTACCTGGGGCCAGGCATGTTCAACATCTTCCCATTTCTTTGTTACCATGTACAGCAAAGAAACAGTCAACATGGCACCGGGAGGTAGAGAACCCATCTACGTAATAAAATATTAGGGTGGTGGTGGCCAGCCTTTCATGCCCTATGCAAATGGCTCACCTAGTCCTAACCAGCTTTTCATGCCTTATGCAAATAGCACACCTGTTCCGACCAATCTTTCATGCCCTATGTGAATCAGACACTGCCTCCTCAAGCCATTTGTAAAACCTCCTGCATTTCACCGTGGAAGCAGAAAACCCAGTTGGGACCCCTCTCTCTGCAGCAGAGAGAGCTTTTCTCTTTGTTTCACCTATTAAACTTCCCCTCTGAACCTCAGTGTCTGTGTGGCTGCGTCCTAGTTTTCCGTGGCCATGAGACAACAAACCTTGGGCATTTACCCCAGACAACGATGCTGCTTCAATTCCAGTCTCCCCAGGGTTGCCAGAGTGACCTTGCGAGCATTCAATCCCTTGCTTGTCATCTTCAAGTACATAGAAACTTAAATTCCTTGGTATAGCTCATGAGGCTTTTTGTTACCTGGTTTCTGCCAGGACACATCCTGGGTGTCATCCCCTCTCCTATTTTCTTCTTTCCACCCCGATCCCACACTTGTTTGTGTTTCAAAAGTACTGAATTATTGGCAAATTTCTGCACTTTTTTCACAAACTGTTCCCTTGCTTGGAATGCCCTTCCTTTTATTTTGTCTCTCATCTTGTATTAGATTTTTGGTCTTTAGAAATCAGCACCAACAGCCTTTCATCATTCCGTCCCATCTAATGCAGGCAACTATTTTTACTACAGGCCTCGCCTCCTTTCTTAAAAATAAAAGGCGAGGAGTTGCTTCAGTACGCATGAATCGTACTCAGAAAAAACATTTCCAGATCATGCTTCCCTAAGAAGAAATTAGAAGAAAAAGTTTTAAGAAAAAAAAAAAAAAAAAGCCACTTTCTTAAGGAGGGAATAATAAACAGGTTTGTTCGTTTTAAAATATAAATGTAAAATTCTAGGCAAAATTACACAAATATTTATTAATTGCCTGTTGATGGTTATATGCTGAGAGATGGAGGAGGATGAAAGAAGGTTGCCTTGAAGTTTGAACTCTACTCAGTGTAAAATGAGAAATTTTAAAAGATGCTTGAATAGTGGAGTATGTTTTTAAAATTTNAAAAAAAATAAAAAAAAAAATTTTTAAAAAAAAAAAAAAAAAAAAAAAGCCACTTTCTTAAGGAGGGAATAATAAACAGGTTTGTTCGTTTTAAAATATAAATGTAAAATTCTAGGCAAAAATTACACAAATATTTATTAATTGCCTGTTGATGGTTATATGCTGAGAGATGGAGGAGGATGAAAGAAGGTTGCCTTGAAGTTTGAACTCTACTCAGTGTAAAATGAGAAATTTTAAAAGATGCTTGAATAGTGGAGTATGTTTTTAAAATTTTATTGTTTTTTAAAATTTCAAACAGTAAAATTTAATTTTTAAAACTGGTTATTTGCTTTTTTGTTGTCGTTGAATCACAAGAGTTCTTTATATTGTGAAAATAATTTTGATTAAAGTTGTTGAGAATTTAAATTACTTTGAACGTTAAAGAAAATGTTATTGTGAGACCCAAGTCACATAGCAAGCTGCTACAACCTTTGCTTATCTGACTATAGATTAACTTATTTCTTATTTATTTTATTTATTTATTTTTTTGCCCTGTAAAATGCTGTAAAAGACTGTTTCCAGAGATAAGACCCCATCCCTCTTAATTACTGACCCTTTATTATAGATGAACTTCCTTCCTTTTTCTTGTACACTATGCAGACCAGGTGGCAGAAGACCTTTTGATAATCAAATTGCTCAAGATGAAACGTGAAATCTACCTTTCCTGAAAAAGGACAAACTGTAATCAATCAAATTGTTTTAACTTATAAATCAGCACTGTATGGAAAATGTTGTAATCTCACAAAGCTTTCTTGCTTCTGCCCATAAGTGAAGCCTCAGCGTCTTCATTTCAGAGGACTGACTCCTTCCCTTTGTAATCTGTTTTCTGAGTGGCTCCCCTTAAACTTTGCGCTTGAATAAACTCTTTCAAACTTGGGTTCTCCACAATCTTGAAACACAGCAAAATAAAAATAGAATTCAATATGAGGAAAATAGCTCAAACCATACAATTACATGGGAATTAAACAAACTGCTTCTGAATGATTTTTGGGTAAATAATGAAACGAAGGCAGAAATCAAGAAGTTCTTTGAAGCTAATGAGAACAAAGATACAATGTGCCAGAGTCTCTGGGACACAGCTAAGCCACGTTAAGAGGGAAATTTATAGTACTAAATTCTCACATCAAAAAGTCATAAAGATCTCAATTTAGCCACCTAATATCACCACTAGAAGAACTAGAGAAGAAAAACCAAACCAACCCCACAGCTAGCAGAAGACAAGAAATAACCAAAATCAGAGCTGAACTGAAGGAGATTGAGACATAAAAAACCATAGAAAAAAAATAAATGAATCTAGGAGTTGGTTATTTGGAAAAAATAATAAGATAGACTGCTAGCCAGACTAATAAAAAAGAAAAGAAGATCCAAATAAACACAATCAGAAATGACAAAAGGGATGTTACCACTGACCCCACAGAAATACAAATAATCAGAGACTACTACAAACACTTCTATGCAACAAACTAGAAAATCTAGACGAAATGGATAAATTCCTGGATACAAACATTCTGCCAAGGCTGAACTAGGAAGAAATGGGATCCCCAAAAAGAGCAATAATGAGTTCTGAAATTAAATCAGTAATAAACAGCCTATCAACTAAAAAAAAAAAAAAAAAAAAAAAGCCCAGGACAAGACAGATTCAGAGCCCAATTCTAGTAGATGTACAAAGAAGAGCTGGTACCATTCCTACTACAAGTGTTCCACAAAATTGAGGAAGAGGGACTCCTCTTCAACTCATTCTATTAGGCCGGGATAATTCTGATACCAAAACTTGGCAAAGACACAATAGAAATAAAAGAAAACTTCAGGCCAATATCCTTGATGAACATAGATGCAAAAATCCTCAACAAAATCCTGGCAAATTGAATCCAGCAGCACATCAAAAAGCTAATCTACCAGGATCAACTAGGCATTATCACTGGGGTGCAAGGTTGATTTAACATACATAAATCAATAAATGCAAGCCTTCACATAAACAGAACCTAATGCAAAAGCCACATGATTACCTCAAGAGATGCAGAGAAGCCTTTCAATAAAATTCAACATCTCTTCGTGTTAAAAACTCTCAATAAACTAAGCATTGAAGGTACACACTTCATACTGAAAAGGCAAAAGCTGGAAGCATTCCCCTTGGAAACTGGCACAAGACAAAGATGCCCACTCTCATCACTTCTACTCAACATAGCATTGGAAGTTCCAGCCAGAGCAATCAGGCAACAGAAAGACATAAAACACATTCAAATTAAAAAAGAGGAAGTCAACCAATCCCTTTTTGCAAATGACATGATTCTATGTCTAGAAAACCCCCAGTCTCAGCCCAAAAGCTCCTTGAGCTGATAGTTTGATGAAGTTTCAAGAATACAAAATCAATGCACAAAAGTAAATGACATTCCTATACATCAAAAACAGCCAAGCCAAGAGCTAAATCAGGAATGCAATCCCATTCACAATTGTGGCAAAAAGAATAAAACACCAGGGAATAGAGCTAACCGGGGAGGTGAAATATCTCTACAATGAGAATCACAAAACACTGCTCAAATAAATCAGAGATAACAGAAACAAATGGAAAAAATATTCCATGCTCATAGATAGGAAGAATCAATATCATTAAAATGGCCACATTGGCCACAGCGATTTACAGATTCAGTGCTATTCATATCAAACTACCAGTAACATTTTTAACAGTACTAGAAAATAATATTTTAAAATTTATATGGAACCAAAAAAGAGCCTGAATAGCCGAGGCAATCCTAAGCAAAAAGAACAAAGCTGGAGGGATCACACTACCTGTCTTCAAACTATACTACAGGGCTACAGTAACCAAACCAGCATCGTATTGGTACAAGAACAGACACAGAATCAAGAGACCAGTAGAACAGAATCAAGAGCCCAGAAATAATACTGCACACCTGAAATCATTTTACCTTTGACAAACCTGAAAAAAAACCAAGCAATTGGAAGGGACTTCCTACTCAATAAATAGTTCTGGGATAACTAGCTAGCCACATGCAGAAGATTGAAGCTGGACCCTTTCCTTACACCATATACAAAAATCAGCTCAATGACTTAGATGCAAAATCTAAAACTGTAAAAACTCTGGCAGATAACCTAGGAAATACCATTCTGAACATAGATACTGGCAAAGATGTCATGACATGCTGAAAGCAATTGCAACAAAAGCAAAGACTGACAAACGGGACCTAATTAGACTAAAGAGCTTCTGCACAGGAAAATAAACTATCAACAGAGTAAACAGAGTAAACAGACAACCTACAGAATGGAAGAAAATATTTCCAAACTATGCTCCTGATAAAGGTCTAATACCCAGAACCTATAAGAAACGTAAATAAATTTACCAGCAAAAAGCAACCCTATTAAAAAGTGGGCAAAGGACATGAACACATACTTTTCAGAAAAGTCATACACATGGCCAAAAAGTGTATAAAAAGGTGTTCAGCTACCCTAACCACTAAGGAAATGCAAATCAAAACCACAAGGAGATACCATCTCATACCAGTCACAATGGCTATTAGGTAAAAAATTAAAAAATAACATGCTGTCAAAGTTGTGGAGAAAGGGCAATGCTTATACACTATTGGTGGGAGTGTAAATTAGTTCAACTATTGTGGAAAACAGTGTGGCGATTCCTCAAAGAATTAAAAACAGAATTACCATTTGATCCAGCAATCCATAGGGTATATACCCACAGGAATATAAATCATTTTACCAGAAAGACATACGCACATGTACGTTCATTGCAGTACTGTTCACAATAGCAAAGACATGGAATCAACCTAAATGTCCATCAATGGTAGACTGAATAAAGAAAATGGGACTGGGCGCAGTGGCTCATGTCTGTAATCCCAGTACTTTGGGAGACTGAGGCAGGTGGATCACGAGGTCAAGAGATTGAGACCATCCTGGCCAACATGGTGAAACCCTATTTCTACTAAAAATACAAAAAATTAGCTGGGTGTGGTGGTGCATGACTATAGTCCCAGCTACTTGGGAGGCTGAGACAGGAGAATTGCTTGAACCTGGGAGGTGGAAGTTGCAATGAGTCAAGATCACAGCACTGCACTCTAGCCTGGCGACAGAGTGAGGCTCTGTCTCAAACAAACAAACAAAAGGGGTGCATATACCATGGAATACTATGCAACCATCAAAAGAATGGTCATGTCCCTTGCAACAACAGAGATGAAGCTGGAGACCATTATTCTTAGCAAACTAACGCAGGAATAGAAAACCAAATACCATATGTTCTCACTTGTAAGTGGGAGCTAAATCATGAGAACATATGGACACAAAGGGGAAAACAGACACTGGGGCCTACTTGAGGATGAGAGAGGGGGGATCAGAAAAAAATATCTATTGTATACTATACTTATTACCTGGTGTCAGGGTTACGACTTTGCCAAATGTTATGTGGAGGTCTGAAGGGAGTGGGTGGATGAGTAGAAAGAACACTCAGGGGGCTGTCGACAGGTGAAAGATGATGGTATTTAGCAGCAGCTTTCATTAATAGATTTCTTACACTAGCTCTCTACACTGTTTGCCCTTATTTCAGCCGTCTACTCTGGATCTATGTCTCCTGCCGCCCCCACGCCTGCAGCTGCATTGCCGGCTCTCCCTTGGCTTCCGGGTCAGCAGCTTAACTTTCTCCCTCTGAGCATGAGAGAGCCAAGCCTGTGTCCTGGCTCCCTGTTCATCTGCAAACATGGACAGCTCTGGCTTTCTCTCTCTTTCTCTGGGCACCAGTGCCTGCCCAGTGTCAAGAGGGCAATTGTATCTTTTATAGACAATAGTGGTCTAGAACCAAGTGGTGGCCTTCCCACGTTATGGCTACATGGCTGTGATAACAAGTGGAGTTATAGGCCTGCACTCTGAACTCGCTGAATAGTGCAGGATATAGACATCTTACCTTGGCCTATCCCTGACCAAAGCACAGCCATGCATGTTCCTTACACTCCATCCCCTAGGCCGAGGGAGGCGTTGGCCTTGGATACACAGGTTATACATATAAGCTTTGGGTACATAGGCTCGATATACACACATAGGCTTTACACATAAGTTTTGGGCACATCAGTTTGATATACAGGCTTGGCACACAGGCCTGATGTTCCACCCCCTAGGCCGAGGGAATTTTCTAAGTGGGGATCTGTGCACATCGGGAAGCACACGGAACTCCTGGGTTGCAGCACCAATACAGAGAGCAACAGCCTACCATTAATATTCCTGTTATGCGACCTATGATTATTGGAGCTCAATTTAGGGCAGAGCCGAGAGACGCCCACTATCTCTGTGGGGGTTTGTCAGTCAGGCACTCAATTGCCTTGATTTCCCATGACACCCCTTATAAAGCTGTCGTTATGTTCTGGTGGTTATCAGGGCTAAATGTACAACATTGTGACCCCACAAGGGCACGGTGACCACACATTAGTGGAATGGCTAATGGCAGCAGCCATACGGACTGTTTGGAATGATGCCAGAATGATGCTGGAGAGATACCAGAAACTGTGAGTAAATGGCAATCATATACCAATTTGGTGAAGGTACTCTGGGAGACGGGTATGTGGCAGGCTATGTTTGATCTGAATACCCAGGAGCCAGATGATGAACACTTTACTTCCCACATGAGGGATCTTGTGCTTGACTCAGCATCCCCAGATGCTTTTGGCTCTCTAGTTGCTGTTCTCACCCTATCTGTGGAGCACCACATACATGAAGTGACTACTGCTATGGCAGCCCTTGGGGAGGCTGAAGGCCATTGGTGGGACTGGGGAACCCATGCCATAAACAAGGGGAAGATACCCTCTCCGCAGGTTGGCATGCTCCAACAGCATCATCAATTGGGCCCACACCTGCACTCAGGTGAACAATGTCTCCAATTGTTAGATCTGCACCGCAGGCCGGGCGCGGTGGCTCAAGCCTGTAATCCCAGCACTTTGGGAGGCCGAGATGGGCGGATCACGAGGTCAGGAGATCGAGACCATCCTGGCTAATACGGTGAAACCCCATCTCTACTAAAATACAAAAAACTAGCCGGGTGAGGTGGCGGGCGCCTGTAGTCCCAGCTACTCGGGAGGCTGAGGCAGGAGAATGGTGTAAACCCGGGGGGCGGAGCTTGCAGTGAGCTGAGATCCGGCCACTGTACTCCAGCCTGGGCAACACAGCGAGACTCCGTCTCAAAAAAAAATAAATAAATAAAAAATAAAAAAAAAAGATCTGCACCGCCTTTCCAGCAGCAGTGGTGGATGGCTTGCCCTGCACGTACATCCACCTTCAGTGCAGAACTGGACATGGCTAGACACTTGGAGTCCCACCGACAATGGGTGGGATACAACAGGGCAGGCTTTGGAGAGGTGTGTCGCAAAACCCATGGCAAGTCTGCCCCCTGACTGACTCATGGTGTCCATGATGGATGGGGCTGGCTAATGGGAGAACACATGGTGCCAACATTTCAGGTACCATGATGTATAGAGCAGCACAAGTCACTGTGGGATGGTTGCCTGCTGAGGTTTGTGCAAACGTAACACGTGTCACCACACCAATGGTGTGGTGGAACAAGTGGTCTTACCAAGGCCAGGCCCCCATGGACTTTGTGCCTCCTGGGAGTTTATGGGTTGTTGAGGACACAGGATGGCCATATCTGCACGCCAATTGGACTGGACATTGTACCTGGAGGTGGCCTTATGAGCCTGCCACTGTGGTTCCCACATTACCCAGTCACCCACATAACTGGGAGACTCTGTGTTCTTGCTTTTTGAGAATGTGGTGGGCTCCCTGGTGGCTCTACCCCTTAGCAATAACTATGCCTGGAGCAGGTGTCATTACTGTAGAAATGCAAGTTACAGCCCTTGCAGAGCACGTAGTTCGGGCCCTGAATGATACCCAAGTGCTCTCTGTTTGTTAACTGAGGAAGTTAATCAGATCGGGAAAGTGGTGCTGCAAGACCGATGGCCTTAGACATAGTCACAGCTGCCCAAGGTGGCACCTGTGCTCTTGTGGAGACACAGTGTTGTACATTTATTCCTGACAACCACCAGAACACCTTTACAAGAAGTGTCACGGGAGATTAAGGCGATTGTGTGCCTTACTGATGACCCCCTGCAGAGATAGTGGGCATCTCTGGGCTCTACCCAATGTTGGGCTCTAATAATCATAGGTCACATAACAGGAATAGTAATGGTAGGTTGTTGCTTTCTGTATTGTTGCTGTATCCTATGAATTCAGAGTGGTGCCCTATGTGCATGGAGTCCCACTAAGAAAACTCCCTCGGCCTAGGGGACAGAACGTAAGGCCTGTGTGCCAAGCCTGTATATCAAACTGATATGCCCAAAACTTAGGTATAAAGCCTGTGTGTGTATATCGAGCCTTATGTACCCAAAGCTTATGTGTATAACCCGTGTATCCAAGGCCTATGCCTCCCTTGGCCTAGGAGGTGGAGTGTAAGGAACATGGCTGTACTTTGGTCAGGGAAAGGCCGAGGTAAGATGTCTATATCCTGCGTGACTCAGCGAGTTCAGAGTGCAGGCCTGTAACTCCACTTGTTATCACAGCCATGTAGCTGTAACATGGGAAGGCCATCACTTGGCTCTACGCCACTATCTATAAAAGGTATAATTGCCCTGCCAACACAGTATAGGTACGCTGGTGCCCAGAGAGAGAGAGAGTCAAAGCTGTTCATCTTTACAGACGGACAGATGGGAGCCAGGACAAAGGTCGGCTTCCTCATGCCCAGAGAAAGAGTTAAGCTGCTGACCTTGAAGGCAAGGGAGAGCTGGCTGTGCAGCTGTGTGTGGGGGCCGCTGAGTTAAGCAGCCAAGACGGGGCAAACAGTGTGAGAAAGCTGTTGATGAGCGCTACTGCTGAATAAAATCATCTTTCACCTGCCTATGGCCCCCTCAGTGTTCTTGCTGCTCATCCACCCACTCCCTCCGGACTCAGCATGGGATAGAACTTAACCCCGAGCATAACAATTGCTGTAGTCGTGAACATGACATCTGGGTCATGAAATAATCTGTACACCAAACCATGGTGACATGAGTTTACCTGTATAAGAAATCTGCCCATGTACCCCTCAACCTAAAATAAAAGTTCAAAGAAAAAAAAATTGGTTGTCTTTTCAATTATTTCAGATTGACAATATAATATGGTTATCAATTTCTTACAAGATACATGATTCACAGATATTTTCTCCCATCCAGTGGGTTGTCATTTCACTCTGTTGATGGTGTTCTTGGATACACAAAGTTTTTAATTTTCATGATTTCCAACTTATCTTTCTTTGGTTGCCTGTGCTTTTGGTGGGATATCCAAGAAACAACAGTTAAATGCAATGCCATAAAGCTCTCTCTTGTTTCCTTCTAAGAGTTTTATAGTTTTAGCTCTTATAGTTAACTCTTTGATCCATTTTAGCTACTTTTGTATATGGTATAAAGTAAGAGTTCAGCTTCATTCTTTTTCATGTGAATATCTAGTTTTCCCAGCACTATTTATTGAAGACTATCTCTTCCCCATTGAATGGTCTTGGCAACATTGATGAAAATCATTTTGCCATGTATGTGAGGGTTTATTCCTGAGCTCTCTGTTCTTATTCTACCGGTCTATATGTCTGTCTTTATGCCAGTACCACACTGTTTTCATTACTGTGGGTTTGCACTAAGTTAAAATATTTTCACTTCTTAAAGGAGGGATGTGAGTAATCTTGTCTCTGGGGATACCAAACTTGGAGAAAACATTCCTGGTCAGTTTCATGAAGGCTGCTATTCTAAACCCTGGGAATAAAGATCCAGATAGGATAAATAGACAAGGTCACTAGAGGAGAGTGATCAAACTACAGAGGCATGTGATAAAAAGCTGGGCTTGACCTGGGAAAGCCATTCTTTGGCTCTGTTGCCATCAAATGGATGAGGCCTTTTGTTATTGGCCCTGGTTCTAGCCAACAGTGGGGAGACCTATTTTTTCTGTGACAACATGTATGCTGATTTGTGTATTGTACATCATAACAAGACAGAGGCAGGCACATCAAAGACAAAGTAGCAAATGAAAGCTAAAGATTGTTAATGCTGACCCAGCCTCGTCCTGACCAGGTGGGTGCCAATCACCCACAGTCACTAGAGTGGCAGGATTTGCCTGCTAAGAAGGGCAGAGACTAAAACCAGCCTGCATCTCACAAGCAAGCCAGGAGAAAACATCTCCAGGAAGCCAAGGGTGAAGGGGGATTCTTTGTATCATCTCCCTCAGGGCAAGATGTTCAGGTGAAATTTAGCTATAAACCCTGCCTAGACCTGGAATGCTATCCCGAATTTCTTTGACTGTATTTGCGATACAAAAGGAAAAATCATAAACAAAAGGGAGCTTGTAATGGACTTTCATTTGCCATATGTGCTCGCTATATGTCTTTGTTATGGGAAGAAGATGAGTGCTTTTTGTTGGGTAACTTCCAGCCCAACAATGGTTTGTATCTGGAATTCCAGCCTGATCTCCAGGGGTGGGAGGTGGGGAATATAGCAGGACTGTTAGGGTTATCAGGAAACTTTTGCTATTTTCCTTGAGAATCATCTAAACAATGCCAATGTTATCTTTTCCTGTTGTAAACTTTCTAAGTGTCTGAACACAGTGTCATAGAAACTAGAAACATCAGTGCCAGGAGGGAATAACTAGTTTTACATATATGGCAGTGAAATGGTAATACAATGAACATAAGTAACTCCAGTTTCGTTTAAGAGGCCTTTACGCATTCCTGCGTGTAGGCTAATTTTAGAGCCCCGAGGCAATGTGCAAAAAAAGCAGTCATGTAGTTTTTAAAACTAACTCTGTGATTAAAGGATAAGTATATAAACAATTAACTATGTTTTGTAGATTTACGGGAGCATTGTGACCTGACTAAGGACAAAAAAATTCCCAACCTTCTCAGACCCTCACAGGGCCCAGATATCTGCAGTTGTCAGTCACCTCTTGATCCCAACCCTCTCCTCTCCCGGATGCCCTTAATGTAAAAGGGACCCAAATTTGTACTAATTTAAGATGATACTTTAGGACACTAGTCTGCCATCTTCTCAGTTTGCTGGTTCTCTAAATAAACCTGCTTTTCCTCTCATCAACTCTTCTCTCATGTTTGACTTTTGAGCTGAGAGTGCCCGAACCTGGCTTTGGTTACAGCTACATGTTGCCTATACCACAAGACTAGGAATCAGAGAAAGGAGGCAGCTTCCTCTCTGTCACATGACTTGGGCGTGCCTGAGCCAGGACTAGGGCAGGCTTCCTGGTTCTCTGGATGTTTCTCCACCACCTCCAGTGAGTTTTATTGAAGTCCCTAGGAGGAAGTAGGAGCAGCAGTTGCTTCCTTCAGCTACAGATCCTGAAGTCTAGATGTATTCAGATGCCTCAGAGCCTCAGAGGGTGCCTTACATTTCATAAATGCTCAAAAACTGCCTGCAGATTGACTGAGTCACTAAACCACTGAATTAAATACTCTTAAGTGATTAGGTAAAAATTAATTGTGTTGGTGTTATTGAAATTCTGCCCCCTACCACCTAGAACTTTTATATCCCCTAATAATAGGAGGGATGCTGGCCTCTGTAATCTGGAAGGCAAAAAAAAAAAAAAAAAATACAACTCCTATAAGAAACGTACTGCGTGCAGTACACAGGCATTGCTTATGTAACACACTGGGGTGCTGCTCTTTTGCCTTTGGATCCTGTACCCCTTCCATGTGGACCTTCCTTTTTCTCAACTTCCTCTTTCACACGCTTCCTTTCTTGTCCTTGCTCCCTTCTCTTCAAGGTTGGTGCCCCCAGGATGGCTCCTAGTTAACCAGCTTTCACAAAGACACACTCAACATGACGTTTATTTTTGGACCCCAGATTTCTGCCTGTAAGTCCCCTGCAACCCACCCTGGTTGTGTTAGCCTGGTCCCTGCTTTCTGGATCTCCCCCTTCCTTGGCAAACTGTTTGTCATGACTATGTATGGAACATGCCCTGGATGTGATGTGGGTAGCCCACCCCAACATAACACAACAAAGCCAACACACACCTTAACAGGATCTTTCAATGCCTTACTAACACAATTTACCAGCAGGGTATTTTGGGTATCTGAGGATGCTCATGGGTGGAGCTCCCAGGAGTCCTCACTCTGGGTTCACCCTGCTCTGCCTGTGCATTAACCCCCTGGGTTGGGGCACGAGAGGAGGACCACTGTGAAGACTCAGGTGGGAGTTACTTACATCTTACAATGACTGTCTTCTTTAGCTGCACATAAGAATCAGCTGAAAGAATTAAAAACTGCTCAAGCCCAGACCAGAAAAGAAAAAAACTGAATCAAAAAGCCATGGGACAATATCAAACAGTCTAGCATATATATCATTAGAATCCCAAAGGAAAAGAGGAAAGAACAAAGAAGAAGAAATATTTGAAGAGATAGTAGCAGGGAATTTTCCAAAAATAATAAATGCATGCATGAAACCACCCACAAATCATAAAACTCATAGAAATCCAACTAGAATACATATCTAAAAGAAAGACAAAGAAGTTTGGAAGACTTCCTAGATACATCATGTTTAAACTGTTTAAAGATGATGAGAAAAATGTTAAGGCAGTGGAAATAGGAGATTCATTGCATACAGAAAAACAATTACAGACATCTTCTCATTGGAAACTACCTAGGCCAGGAGAATAGAAGACAACAAGGCCAAAAAAATCATTTTTTTTTCCTGAGTATTTAGGTAAGATCAGCATTTTTAATGTCAGGAAAAGTAACAAATATCACCAAAACTGTAAGGTAAATTCACAGAAACACAGGTTTGGCAGCAGAGGGATGAGATAAATTGAAAAAAAAATATAATAAAAGTTGAATTTAGAAAAGAGAGGAGCAGAGTCTGTAAAATTTTTTCTTAGACTGGTCTGTTTTGAAACTCACCTTAGTATTTGTTATTTGTGAGTAAGACATTAGACTTCATGTTCTCAAATACGTTTTAACCTGAGTAGCCCTTGCAAATCCATCTCACTTAGGCTAAGGTAGGGGCAGAAACAGCTCTTCTCCCGTTCAGCTTCCTCCCGAAAAGTTAGCCAAACTATTTCTAAAAACACATGTCATTCTCAACTTTTCAACTGAGCTATCTTATATACTCGAGTGGGGAGATGGGCTAATGGTAGTCTATTTGATTGCATAATTCCTTAGACTGTCTTGTATGCGTGGCCTATCATCTAGGTCACTTAGCCACTATTGAAGTTTTATGTGTTGAAATACTCTGTTACTCAAGCATGCCTCCTATTCTCCGTGACAATACTTTTCAAATGTTTGCTTGCATAGGAATCATTCCTTTGCAGACTGATCCATGCCCAAAGATGTTCCTGTCCTGATCTCTGGAACTTGGAAATGTTACTTTCTATGGTAAATGTAACTTTGCGGATGTAATTAAATAAGAATCTTGAGATGGAAGCATTTTTCTGAATTATCCGGGTGGGTTCTGTGAATCACAGGTGTCCTTCTAAGAGGGAGGCAAGAGACCAGAGCAGAAGTAGGAATATTACACTAGAAGCAGGAGGCTGGTGTGATGCAAGGAAGGGGTTATGAGACAAGGCCTGCAGGCAGCCTCCAGGAGCTAAAAAACATAAGGTACAGAAACAGGTTCTCCCCTGCAGCCTCCAGAAAGCTCTGATACCTTGAGTTTAGAGCAGTGAAAATGATTTCTAGAAGAACAAGAGAATGAATTTGATTGTTTAGCCACCAAACTCACAGTACCTTGTGGCAGCAGCAATAGGAAGCTAATACACACCCAGAGCTTGGTAAAATATAAACTCCAAAATAGCACTTCCAGAGGTCTGAATGAGTTGCTCAGGAATCTGAGTTTTCAATAAGCACTTTGCTGATTGTGATGCAGTTGGTCCGTAAAATACACTTAAGAAATACTTCAACGTTCTATACAAATGTCAGGTATTTTATGATGAACTTACAGAATTGAGGCATTTATTTTTCATTTGTCACATTAACTTGACACCTATGATAAGGTGATATTTTATGTCTCCCTCCACAAAAGGCAATTACAGAATTCACAACTATTATTTAGCTTTGCTCTATGCATTTAACAGACTTTTAACATGGAAAACAATTCCCCCCTTAAACATATTATAATATAACAATATTCAGTGTTTTAAACAGCCTGACTCTACTTAGACTCATTTGAGAACAGAGAAAGAGGGAAAATCCAGACATATTTAGTATTGCCTAAAATTAGTCCCACCCCAATATATGCCGCCAGGTGCGGTTACGCTCTTATTTCTTTTTTTTTTTTTTTCCGTGAACTTTCCACATGTTCCTCCAGATAATGTTGCTCTTTTTACTAGCCTTTTCACCAAATGTGGGTAAAATGTTAAGTTTTCACTCCAATAGAGGGGGCTTGTGGCAGCTGTCCCAGGATCTCCTAGGGCACCAATATGCTTCATGCTCAACAGTAAGGCTCTGTTAAAATGCTTCGTGTTTGTGCGTCAAAGACAAAATACAGAGGAACAAGGACAAAACGGGCAGTCAATCGGGGGAAGAAGGTTTGTATCTTTTTGAAAAGAAATCTTTTAAAATTTATTTTATTTCCTAGAGATTGAGATGGAATGAGTCTCACAGAGGTGTTCAGTGGCCTGTCAGCTTGGAGAGTGCTCCCGTACACCCTGCATGCCCTCACCTTCCTCCACACACATGCCATCCCCTCACCTTCCCCCACACACACAGAGTGAACGTCAACATACAGACAGACCTTGTAAAGTGTCAGGCACTGACTTCCAGGACTTGGATCTTAGATAAGCCTCCCTTACCAGAACCCACATCTATGTCTTCCTAGAACACAGATGTTGCTTTGGAATCATTTAGATTGGGAACTTATAGCTTGGCTTTGCTCAATCTTCTGTTTTTCACACCACATAGCAAAGTCTGGATGGATGCCCAGTCACCACCATCAACCTGGGGTATGGAAACCTGTTGGCTACTCTGAATTCTCAGACAGAGTCTATTATTCATTAGCCTCTGCTCTACTTTGTTCAAATCTTGATTTCATACTACATCACACTTATTTACCTGTGTGTGACTCTCCTTTAGACTATTTTCTTGGAAAAACAATTACCATTCATTGCCAGCTTTGAGTCATCGGTTCTTAGGCGCAGAATGGTGATTAATTAATAATGCCCCTATTGATTTGGGAAGCCTGAGGAGTGATGCTTAATGGTGTCACAGAGGATGTGTTATGACTACTCAAGTAGGGAACAGATTAATTAACTTCCTGCTCAGATGTCAACTGGAAGTATTCTTTCTAAAACAGAGGAGTTTCTTATCATTCTCATCCCTACCTCCCATGTCTTGCATTGCTGCAGAGACTCAACACAGCGACCACAATCTTAGACTAGAGAGAACTCAAGAGCCAAGAAGGCAATCAGAAGACAACCCCAGTGTCATACAAAATGCAAGCAGCCAATAGTATTTAGAGTATGTTGAGGGATGCAAGCCTTCATAGGAATGGATGGATAGAGATTGGAGCTGAAAATGAGCTTCGAGTATTTGCATCTGCAGGCACCAGGTACTTTCTTCGAAGATCAGTGAAGGTTTCCACGGATGTCCTTTACCCAGTGTACATTAGGTGAGCAAAGCAGGAAATTGTACAGAGGAAGGTCAGCAGAACTCACCAACACTCCACATCAGTCAATCCAAAAGACTGACTGGATTCCAGCCAAAAGCACTCTTCTGAGGGAGAAAGCTGTTTTATTATTCTGCCAACCTCCCAGACTCTCTTGTCCTACCTTGGCCATCTCCCCTGAGAAAAGGCACAATTATTCTGATTGATTGGAAACCAGACCATTCTCTGGATCTATCCCATTGAGGGGCACATCTGTTTCCTGTGCCTCATGTCAGAAATTAGGCTCTGTACTTCCTCTTTCACAGTTAGTGCTCATGTATAAAGGGCACTTTTGTGCCTTCTGTCATTTCTTGAAAAACAGATCTGGGAAGGGTCTCACGAAATGGCAATCTCTCCTGCTGTATCTCTGCTTTGCCTAGAAATGGTAGTAAACTGGTCTGCCAGGTCCCCTGCGAGCAGCAACTTGTTCATTTGATATTGTTTCCCCCAGTCTGCTTCTGGTGCTCACAGGCACTCTGGCCTCTGGATTTAGATGTGGGGAGGAAGTAAAAAACCCCACTTACACCTAAGACCTATAACATTTAACGCAGATGATTAGACTCCTAAAAGCCATTTTCCTCCTACTTCTTACTGACTGAATCTTTTGCCTATTGTAGAAACTGATAATGCCATTTATTCTCTCAGCTTCTTTGCGCTTAGGGGTTGCCATGGGATTCAGTTCTGGTCAATGAGTCATATTACAAGGCTTCTGGAAACTATATTCTTCCTAAATAAAAATAAACGGGTGTTTGAAGAAAGCTCCCTTTCTTTGCTCTTTTTAGGCTTTTTTTTTTTTTTTTTTTTGAACACAATTGTGTTGGGATATGATGCTTGGAGGTGAGGCTATCATCTTGTAACCATAAAGGGACACATCTCCATAAAAGACAGCATATTGTGGAGCATGGCAGAGGCAGGGAGGAAGTTCTAAGAGTCCCTAAGGACAGTTTTGAGACTTTGCTTCTCTGCACCAAACCAAGTATAGCCTAGCTGTCTCTGGATGACTCATTACATAACACAGTTAACCTCTCGCCATGTAGCGCCGTTCGAGTTTCACATTCTGCCACTTGAAATCATTGACATCCTAACTGGTACAATCTGCTTTTGTGAAGGTTTTAAGGTCCTCCTCAAGATCATTAAAGCGGTACTTCATTCCTCCGTTGGCTTCTGATCTTTGTATGTGTTTTCCATGTGATACAAAACTCCAGAACTCTAGAAGAGAAAAGCTGTGGAAGGGACCCTAAACGCCTAACAATATTCCATTGTCCGTACAGAAAATTCTTGTAAGTTCCTACATTTAAAAGAATTAGAAATTTATACAGAATGTAAAGGAAACCATCTATGGTTCTTTTTTTGTAGATGGACATGGATGAGTTAACTGCATCATATTATATAAAGTTCTTTTTACATTTTATGTTTCAATAAGCATCAGTAAATACATTTGCTGTCTATAAACATCCAAGTTAAAAACCACTCGATCCAATATTAAACTTATACACACTCATGGATTAGAGAGGTAGCTGTAAAGTGGTGACTAAAAACAATTTATAGTCCTGGCTGTACATCTTACTACTTACATAGTCATGAAGAAGTCACTTAACTCTAACTGTCTCAGTTCTCCCATCTTTAAATGAGGTGATGACAATAGTACCCATATCACAGAGTTGTGGCAATATATATAATCAGCCTTAGGACAATGCATGAAGCATAGTAAATGCGGAATGTCTCAGGAGATGTAATTATATCACCTATATTTTCACCTGCTGTATTTTACCTGTGTTTGCCCCAGTCATCAAGCCAAAGTAAGACACTGCAAAAACTATTGGTAGAATACATATATTCCAGAATGTATCGTTTTCTATTAATAAGTAGTTCAACCCTTTATATTTTGTTCATGATAACTTTATTTTTTTGTCCCACATCTTATTTTGCTTAAACAGGAGTATTGATATCTGGCTTAGAAGTAGAATAATTTGGGTAGATAATATTTTTCCTTATTGGTTTTATTTTATTGAAATGCCAAAATATTCTTTGCACTGAATTCCAGCTCAGGGAGAAATAAAAGACTAAAGACTTGATGAACTAGTATGACCACACCAGAACCCGGCCTCTGGGAATCACCACTGCACATTTTCAGCAAGCTTCTTTGCAATAAAACCACCCTCTACATCATCTTACCTATTGTATCACCGTGACCATGTGGCCACTCCTGTTATTAAGAACCTACTGTACATCAACTACTATACAACATGTTTGACCTGCATTACCCAGTCCTACAATAAGTTTATGTTCCCCTTAGGTTAAGGGGATCAAGCTAGTTATTCAAGGTCATAGAGTTAGGAAATCGGAGAGCCAGGATTAGAACAAGGGTCTGTTTTTTATCTCTAACCTTTTTGCCCCCTACAAAATCCTGCTCACTTCCTTGGGATGCAATATTCCTAAAATAATGGTTTTGAAAAATTTTTAGTTGGGATTAAGTATGCAAAATGTAAAACTTACCATTAGTGACATTTAGTATATTCATGATTTTGTATAACCATCACCTCTGTCTAATTCCAGAATGTTTTAATAACCCCAAAAGGAAACTCTGTATCCATTAAATTGTCACTCGCTGTTCCTCCTCCCAGCCCCTGGAAACCTCTAATTTTCTTTCTGTCTCTATGAATTTACTTATTTCAGACATTTCTGCATATTTCATATAAATGGAGTCAGACACTCACATGATGGCCTTTTTAATTAGAATTCTTTTGGAACGTAGGAAGTCTGTGAGACAAACTGATTGAAACTTTAACTTAATATGGGAAAATTTTCAGGTATCTTAATAAAATAGTTTCAGTGTTTGGACTTAAATTCACATCACACAAATGGCTGCCAAAGGAGAGTGGGATTTGAAGACAAGAGGTTTAGGTTTAGGATCTATCTCAGTTCAGTGTGTTGGCTTTGTAATTCTAAGGAAAAAATTCAGGATAACGCTTGGGGTCCACAGAGTGGTCACTTTACACCACCTTGAGGTCCAGTCTTAGAATGTTCCTGTCTGGTAGGTTGTGATTCAGAGACAAGTCTTAACTCAGGGAGCAGCAACTGGGCAGTTCCATCCATGCAGTCCTAAGAGACAGGCATGGTTTTATAAGTAATAATAATAATGACAATAAAAGGAGATGACTACTTACATAATATGATTTGAAGGTCATCATAAGACCCAGTGCCAACTCAGATTTATTCTACTGTCACTTGTATCCAAGAATTTGACTATTAAACTTACCCTTTGCATAAAGACATTGCTTCCAGAATATCACTGCTGAACTACGTTTATCTTTTTTAGTGGCTAATATGGTCTTACACTCTGTGTGCTGTGCAGTCAAGACTGACGTTTTCAGCTGAGGGCTTGTATCACAGTGCCAGGTTCACATCAAGATTCTGCCATTACCAGTAGAAATCAGCATAATTCTCCTCTGACTGCTGAGCATCAAAGTCTAAACTTTCCGGGTGCCACCTGATCAAACAGTTTTGCCATGCCCATGAAATCTGGTTAGCACTGTTACTTCTTGCAGTAACCACTCCTAAATCCAACCTCCAGTCTCCCACAGCTCTGCTCTCATGCCTTCTGGCTTTCTTTCCCTGCCTACCAGTGGCTCATGCTGCAGAAACAAAAACACAGCCCTTTTAAGTGCCTAACCTCTGGCCTCTGCAGCCTTTTTGTAATTTCTGGCCTTCAACATATTAGGTTGGTGCAATTACTTTTGCACCAATCTAATACAAGCTGGGTAACTGTGGAGAAGGAAGTCCCTTACCTCACCCTTCTAAGCATCTGTTTCCTCACTGGGATGCTGGAAAGAAAGAGAATTTTGCTGTCATGTGAATAAGGAAAGATGTAATGTACTGCACGAAGTTGTGAATCAAATGATCAATTTAACAGGATTTTGGTGTTTAAACAGACATTCAGGCATGCTTCACAAGGCTGGGAAAGGGCTCCGTACATCATAGACTGGTAAGTGAGGGCTCAAAATATTTCATATAAAAATGAAAATGAAATGAATAGAATTTCATAAAGCTACCTTTCACAGCAATGTAAGAGGTAGGAATTATCCACATTTAATGGTGAAAACGCTAAACCAGTGAGAGGTTAATGGGTCCAAGGTCACACAGCTGGTCAACAATAGGGCTAGGAATGGGAACCCAGACAGCTCCAAAGCCTGTACTATCAAACAGTTGGCTATATTTCCTGAAAAAATTATCTATGAAAGCATTTCAATAAGGTGTGTTATTGCTGATGGTAAAAACTGGTGCAATGGGAGTCAACAAGGAGGGCATTTCTGCCTGTTCTGGCAATGAAACTGTAGTACCCCACAAGGAAATACATTCTGAAGCAATAAATGTGTTCAAGCAGTGATTGGAAAATGCTACTTGTACTCAGTAAAACAGGTTTCCACACTGAAAATGGCAGGAGGGAATTGATGAGCCAAGGGTTTCCTTCTAATATCCCATGAATACAGACCTCTGTATTCTGGACTAAAGTTGCCACTTTCTGCATGACTCCAGTGTGTCTAGCCCTCTGCTGGATCCCTCACGTACAGCAATTCTAATCTTAACAAAGTCTTGCAAATGGCTGCTGTTATTCCCATTTTGCAGATGGAGACATTAGTCTCAGATACAGACACAATTAGTAACAAATGAGAATCAATCATCTCAGGCTTTCCAATTTCAAAGCTCACGTTCTTTAAAAGTCACTTTTGTGGAACATTAAATTTCTCAACAACAGCAAGGAAATAAGGCAACTGTGCAGGAGGACTTGCCTGATTCATTCTTTACTGTGCTCTTTTTAATTGTTATAATATTAATGCAGATGAGGGCGGTGATCGCATTCATAATCATAATTTGAATACCATGCTAATTTGCTTTTATTGCTGCTTGGGAATGGGTCAGGCTTGTACATGGAATATTTAAGTTGAAATGTCGTTTCCAATACTTAATAGAATCCAGTTAGGGTTTTATTGATTAATTAGTGTCTACATGAAGTATACTATTTTTCTAAAGGCCAGTAATGTGCCTGACTGTTCCCTAAATGTTAACATATTCAGATAATTATAACTGCAACATACTTCTGTTTAGACTGAGTTATTTGCCATTACTGAGGTTTCAAATTCATGTAATCTTTTAAAGTAAAAATAATACTTAAATAATCTAAAATAATTGTTACAGATAATCTTTCTTAAATACCCATTGATTTATGGCTAGCTAAACATGCTAGCACTTTCCTACAACAGAAGCTCATCTTTAAGTGTTTTCAATGACACAAAGACAGGATGAATACAAATCAGACCCTACAGCCAATGGGCACTGCAGTGTTTTAAGGTTAAATGCATTGTTTAAGGAATTTCAGATTACGGTACAGCAGCATGAATAAGAAATACAAGCTTAATATTCAGACCAATCATATCCAAGTAGTGTTTCATTAAATCCTGTCTCAAGTGTCAGTTGATAGCTGTTTGCTATCACCACCTATTTCTGTGAAAAGAGCAAAGCTGAGACTGAAAGGTACTTAGGGACTCAGTTCCAGACATCAGGTAATAAACGCCAAGAAATTTGGAGCAGGCAAAAACATTAAGCAAGTCTTATTAGCTGGGCCACTGCATACAGGTCATTGGTACTGGGTCAACTCTTCCACCTTTAATACAAAGACAGAAAGTACATATTTATTTTTATGGGGTAAATTAAAAGAATGAGGTATCAGAGACACATATAGCTTTCAAACTATATTTTGATGAGGATGAAATGACTGATGATCTGGAAATATTTTCTAGTTTCTTTCAAAATAAATACTGACAAGCCTGGGTAACCATAGTGAGATCCCATCTGTACCCCCGAAAAAACAAAACAAAACAAAACAAAACAAAACAAAACAAAACAAAACAAAACAACGCCAGGCATAGTGGTACATGCTTGCAGTCCCAGATTCTTGCAGGGCTAAGGTCAGAGGATCACTACTTGAGCCTGGGAAGTGGAGGCTGAAGTGAGTCATGATCATACAAAGAAAGACTCTGTATGGGCAATAGAGCAAGACCCTTTTTAAAAACAAACAAAAAAACGTGGAGGGTTCCAAGATGGCTGAATAGGAACAGCTCCTGTCTACAGCTCCCAGCTAGAGTGACGCAGAAGATAGGTGATTTCTGCATTTCCAACTGAGGTACTGGGTTTATCTCACTGGGGCTCATTGGACAGTGGGCGCAGCCCACGGAGTGGGAGCCAAAGCAGGGCAGGGCATCACCTCACCTGGGAAGCACAAGAGGTCAGGGAATTCCCTTTCCTAGCCATGGGAAGCTGTGACAGATGGTACCTAGAAAATCGGGACATTCCCACCCTAATACTGCACTTTTCCAACGGTTTTAGCAAATGGCACACCAAGACATTATATCCCGCACCTGGCTCGGAGGGTCCCATGCCCACAGAGCCTTGCTCATTGCTAGCACAGCAGTCTGAGATCAAACTACAAGGTGGCAGTGAAGCTGTGGGAGGGGAGTCCGCCATTGCTGAGGCTTGAGTAGGTAAACAAAGGGGCCAGGAAGCTCAAACTGGGTGGTGTCCACCACAGCTCAAGGAGGCCTGCCTGCCTCTGTAGACTCCAGCTCTGGGGGTAGGCATAGCTGCACTAAAGGCAGCAGAAACTTTTGCAGACTTAAACATCCCTGTCCAACAGCTTTGAAGAGAGTTGTGGTTCTCCCAGCATGGAGTTTGAGATCTCAGAATGGGTAGACTGCCTCCTCAAGTGGGTCCCTGACCCCAAAGTAGCCTAACTGGGAGACACCTCCCATTAGGGGCTGACACCTCATACAGCCAGGTGTCCCTCTGAGATGAAGCTTCTAGAGGAAGGATCAGGCAGCAAAGCACGTTTGCTGTTCTGCAATATTTGCTGTTCTGCAGGCTCTGCTAGTGATACCCAGGCAAATAGGGTCTGGAGTGGACCTCCAGCAAACTCCAACAGACCTGCAGCTGAGGGTCCTGACTGTTAGAAGGAAAACTAACAAACATAAAGGACATCCACACCAAAATGCCATCTCTAGGTCACCATCATCAAAGACCAAAGGTAGATAAAACCACAAAGATGGGGAGAAAACAGCAGAAAAGCTGAAAATTCCAAAAATCAGAGTGCCTCTTCTCCTCCAAAGGAACGCAGCTTCTCACCAGCAATGGAACAAAGGTGGATGGAGAATGACTTTGACGAGCTAACAGAAGTAGGCCTCAGAAGATCAGTAATAACAAACTTCTCAGAGCTAAAGGAGAATGTTAGAACCCATCGCAAAGAAGCTAAAAACCTTGAAAGAAGATTAGAGAATGGCTAACTAGAATAAACAGCATGTAGAAGACCTTAAATGACCTGATGGAGCTGAAAACCATGGCACGAGAACTACGTGACACATGCACAAGCTTCAGTAGCTGATTCGATCAAGTGGAAGAAAGGGTATCAGAGATTGAAGATCAAATGAATGAAATGAAGCAAGAAGAGAAGTGTAGAGAAAAAAGAGTAAAAAGAAATAACAAAGCCTCCAAGAAATATGGGATTATGTGAAAAGACCAAATCTACGTCTGATTGGTGTACCTGAAAGTGATGAGGAGAATGGAACCAAGTTGGAAAACACTCTTCAGGATACTATTCAGGAGAACTTCCCTGACCTAGAAAGGCAGGCCAACATTCAAATTCAGGAAACACAGAGAACACCTCAAAGATACTCCTGGAGAAGAGCAACTCCAAGAAACATAATTGTCAGATTCACCAAAGTTGAAATAAAGGAAAAAATGTTAAGGGCAGCCAGAAAAGAAAGGTTGGGTTACCCACAAAGGGAATCCCATCAGACTAACAGTGGATCTTTTGGCAGAAACTCTATAAGCCAGAAAAGAGTGGGGGCCAATATTCAACATTCCTAAAGAAAAGAATTTTCAAACCAGAATTTCATATCCAGCCAAACTAAGCTTCATAAGTGAAGGAGAAATTAAAATCCTTTACAGACAAGAAAATGCTGAGAGATTTTGTCACCACC